>NC_133973.1:34206172-34527535 GCF_047716275.1 Strix uralensis
ACCTTTTCCTTAGTCTGGGCTTTTTCTGAAGTAACTGAGAGGGCTTCTGTGAGATTGCAAGTGATACCGTGTTCTGTGGTGGGGAGAGCATTGAATCTTTCAAAGCTTTTCATTTTGTGTTTTTTTTGTTTGATTTTTAATTTTTTTAAAATTTAAATTTTATTTTTTTTAGTTTTGTGATTCTTAGCAGAGCTTCAGCTAGTTTATTTTCCTGTAGTGGTAGATGGTTGGAGACTTAGGAAGTACATTGAAGCTAATACTTCTTGGACATTCATATAATTTGCCAGCCTGAAAATTAATGGAACACCATATTCTCAACAATAAATTGTATGAAAATTAGTGCAATACAATAATGCTGTTCTGTACATCATTTGGTTCATCTAATATGTGATACTATGTTATAGTAGTTACTTTGTCAAAAAAGTTACCTAGAAACAGAAAATAAATACTCATTTTCCAAACATAAAAATTAATTGGAAGTGCAGAGAGAGAAGCTGTGAAGTGAAGATATATAGGAATGAAAGAGTGAGTTATATGAGGGAGGACACAAATAAGGACAGACATAATAAGAAATGTAGAAATGAATTAGTGGTGTACAGAAGCTGGACTGGGAGGTTTTTTCCCCTGTATTCAGTAGCAGAATTTAGCAACATTCATAACACAATACAATGTTACAAATAAAATATATGTTTTTTTCCTTTTAAACATAGTCTGCGGTTAAACTGAAGATATTTTTTAATTTGGGTGTGCAGAGAATATTGTTGAAACATGGAATGAAGTTATAAAAATCTTGATGGCCAGTGGTTCACTGGTGTGCAATGCCACACCTCCGTTTTCTTCAGCTGAAGATGTCTCTCATAGTGCTTAAACATGTCATTACTTAAAAAAATGAAACCATGTGGGATGCATGCAATATAAAAGCGCTCTACCACAGGTCTAAATCAGATTTAAAATCTCAAAGAAAAACTCTGGTAATGGTAATAGACTGTATGCTGTTTGGATATTGCTTTTTGCTCTGAGATGTGGGGTGACCAGTGTTGGAGGTGCCCCTGGAAGAGGAAGGCAGTGCTCCCCTCAGGTGCCCCAGTGCTGAGGCCTGGGACATGTTGGCGTTGGAATGGGCTGCCCAGGGAGGTGGTGGAGTCCCCATCCCTGGAGGTGTTTAAGAGTCAGGTTGACCCAGCACTGAGGGATATGGTGGAGTTGAGAATGGTCAGTGTGAGGTTAATGGTTGGACTGGATGATATGCAAGGTCTTTTCCAACCCAGATGATTCTGTGATTCTGTGATTCTGTGAATAGTTGTATCATGGGTCACAGCTTAATAGCCTGTCTCTTAGAGACAGCTCTTGTCCTAGTGACCGCTGCACAAACCTGTCACTCAGAATGGCATGGGATCCCCCCACCTGTGTGGGGTGTTTGCCTGAAAAACAAAACAAACCAAAAATCTTCCTCATCAGCATAGTGAGCCTAGCTTTGCTGCCTTGTAAAACTCCCAGTGCTACTCGGACTGTACCTCTTAACCTAAAATCAAGGGCCATCAGTAGGGGAGCACCAGGTATTTGCAGGCCAAATGAGACATGCTCTGTGGCATGCCTAGCAGTTATCCTTCTTCCAGGCTTTTACTGTATGTTTTTTTTCATTTAGTTAATTCCATTTTTAACTGCAATTCAAGTCTTTATACACATACACAGCATATCATAAAACTGAGTGATTGACAGTGAAAGGACACACAAGTGCGATGCGCACAGAAAAGCTACTGCTGGACTTAGCCAGGTTTTGGTAATGTCTTTAGTAAACAGTAAAGAATTCAACTGGAAAACACATATTCTTAAGTCAATAGGGAGGATAATTGTCTCCTTAATAAAGTGCTTTTTCCCCCTCTGAGTTCCAAGTGCTTTGGCATCATCTGTCTCAGATATACTGCATTACAGGCACATTACAAATTTAAGAATATCCAGGAGACTTTACAGAGAATGAGAATTCTACTGCCAATTGATCTGTAAAGCTGAGATTTTTCAAAGACTGCCATAGGGGATTGTGGCCCACAGCTGTCGCTAGAATGAGCAGTTTTACTCTCTGAGGCAGCTTTGAAGAGCTCAGATCATATGTATAATTGACTTGTTTCTTCTCAGGAAATTATATTCACTGAACAGGTGGTGCATGTGCATTGAGGGTACATTAAAACAAATTTAGGTCTTTCTCTTAAATGCATCTCTTTTGGCAGAAAACACCCTCCTTTTTTAGAGACCTAATATTGACAGCTTTTGCATTTCAGTAATTATGAAAATAGTATGTTTCAGGAACTGTGTGGATATGTCTGAAGAATCAAAACTTAAATCACTGCTTTACTGATATTTTAAACTGAAGTTGAATTAGCTACTAATTCACATTTATGGTATTAATTGCCATAGCAGGACATTAATATTTAATTTTTAAAATATTTAAGAGCATGATTCAAGTAACATCTCACAAAATTGTAACAAATACTATTCTCCTTATAGATTAATAAAATGTGACAAGGACACATTGTTTCCAGTGTGGGTTAAGTATGTAAATTTAGTTGCGGCATCGAGGCCGAGTGACTTGCCCATGGCCACAGTGTCTCTGAAAAAACAGTGGAAGAATGTAAATAAGGATTACCAACTTTATCTCCTAATGGGCAATAGATTTGTGCCAAGTTTTACTAGCCACTACTTGTTTATAATTTTTAATGAGTTGTATTTAAATGGCTTTTAACACGATGCTTTTTTTTTTTTAATACTGTATTATATGTATCAGGGGCTACTTATTTCTGGAACAAACAAAAGTGAACTGATTTAAATAAGGTGTGTAGTAGTATTTGAATTCAAGGAATGTTAAACTCTGGATTTGTTTGCCGTTTAAGATGGTACAGAAGCACTGAATCCCTCAAAGCAGCTTTCAAATAAAGGGTCCAGACTGGGGCTGGGTGATGACACTGCAGAGCCATTGCACATATTTGGTCAGTACTAAACTGAAGAATATTGCAACTGCTTGTAAAATGATAGATCCCAGTAGCACAGTCTGTGGGTTTGCACTTTGCGGCATACCTGTTTTCTTTGGCCTTGCCAGGCTATGCCTTAATCATATGCTTGTGATGCTTAATGCTTCAGGGCATCAGATAAAGGAGTTGGTTTGGGGGATGTGGTTGGTATGTAAGGTATTTTTACTTTAGGGGAGATGGTACAAGGCTGGCTGCGAAACAGATCTTTAAAAAAACAAGATTCAGACACTCCTTTGGGAAGGTAATGGCTCAAACTTTTTGCAGACCAGGAATCTATTAAACTGGAAGGAGCTATGACAAGGGCTTTGGGGAGAAGTGAGTGGCCAGGTGTAACTGAGTTTTGAATACTGGGTGTCATGCTGTCCAATAAAGATTTGTTGTTGCTTCCCCAGTGTTGCTTCCATTCTTATTTTTGTAACCTCTGTTGTAGAAAAGATGATATACATCATCCTGGTCAGTGCTTATATTTAGTACAGCTTTGTAAATTGGTAGAGCACTGTGGCCTTTCCCTTCTACTTTTTTTTTTGTGTAGATGTGTGCTTTCCTCTATTAAATCTACCTGTAGTACAATAATGTTTTTAGACCTTTCTCCCCACATTTTTATTTCATTTCCTTTATTTGTGAGTTCTCCAGCTAAACGGTGCGTAATTCTGATTATTCATAACAATTTCCATGTTCTATTTGCCAGTTTTTCATTGTCTTGTTGTTTTTTTCCCTTTCAAATTTGATTTTGAAAAGATGGCAATTTTCTTTTGTTATTTGCTTGCTTGTCTCTTAATCTTTTTGTTTTGCTGTTCACTCCCAGTTATCTCATCAGCCCACTTGTTCTCTGAAATAGCAAACTCAGGTCTTACTGAGTTGGTTCTTGCTGAATTGTATTTTGGGAGCTTATCTTAACACATGGATGGGGAATTTTCTGTAAGAGGTGTGCAGGGACCCTGGGTGATTGCTAGGGTCCACTGAGGAGCACAGGATATATACCAATAGCATCTAATAGGATCAGGAGTTAGAAAATGCAGGTTGCCGTTTTAGTTGCGCTGTGGACTTGTTTGTGTGATGGGGGAAAATGGCGAGGCAAGGAGGTCATTTCCCAGGGACGCAGCATGGAGAGCTCAGCTTGGCTTCTACGCCCCGCAGTACTGTGATTACCCGCCAGGAGCTGGAACACCAAGCTTCAGTACCAGCTTCCCCTCTGCTGTGACGGGGAAGGCTTGGAGGCTGTCCTGGCCTTCCCACAAATCACTCCCACCTCCTCTGGGTGGTTTAGGGTCTGAAGCAGTTAGTCCTCCTGCAGGAACACCTTGTGTTTTGCCTTTGTTATGTGGTGTGTGGCGTAACGTTGCTTAGCCAAAGTGGGAGCTCACGAAAGGGGGCATGACTCTCTCGTTTCTTGGTGCCTCCGTGGCCTAATACACAAGGAATAGATAGTTATTAAGAGGAGTATTTCAGTAATTGAGCATCATGTTGTTTAAGGCATTTGAATGTTTTGGAAACGTATCTATGTAAATTATGTTACATGTTCAAACTTTACCTCTTTCCATAAAGTATCTGAGCTTAGGAACTGTACTTACACAACATATTTTTAAACAAGCAGCTTGTGGCAAAATAATACTCCATGTGGACAAGAGATGCTGAAGTGTCTTCCAATAACGTATGCTGTCTGGATACAGTTTTATTTACTTTATTTGTAAGAGTAAAATAATAGTTGCCCATCAGAATTGTTTTCTGCAGTGTTTATGAGTTTTAACAGCCCTTCTCTTCTCCCCACCCCCTAGTAAAATACAAACTATTGCATAGGTAAAGGACTTCATCATGCAGATAAATGTACCGACATGTTTAGCTTCACACAGGTAGACTTTCTTGATGATTTCCATGACTATTGAAGACCAAAGAGGAGGAAAGAAAAACAGATGAAAGGGGTTGCAAGCTTTCCTTTCTTAATACCACTAAACTAAATGTATAGCTAGTGCACAACTTGTGGTGTTTGTTTCTGTTCAGATTTTAGAACATCTTGATCTGTTTCAGCAAAAAGGAATTTGGGGTCTGTAATGCACTTGAATGAGAACAAAACCAGTTTGAATATTTGAGTATTGTGCACATTTGTAGTATTTTCTGCTAAATTGATTGTCTTCTTCCACTAGATGGGGCTTTCTTCATTGATGAGTTGAACCATCACTTTTCCTTCAAATGCTTTTGTCCACATGCACATACATGTAAGTGTGGATGTGCCTCAAGTATCAGAGCCCTGAAATGCTTTTTTTCCCCTCTACCTTACCTGTGGGAGTGCAATTTGCAGTTTTGGTGCTTGTCAGAAATGGCACTGTGCAATAGTTTGTGGCGTTGAGGCACCAGTATAATTTTCTGATGCACTAAGTTATGTAGCATCCTTGTGCAAACACATTGATTACATGTCATGGTTGCTCTCAAATAGTGGGCTTGGTGGAATGGGAATCAGTCACCATTTTGGGTTTTTTTTAAGCTGTAAATCATACAGAAGGCGGAGAAGTGACACAAGCAGAATTAATACTTGCTGTGTAACTTCAGCGCTGATGATAACAACTTTGCAAACTTCTCAAATGCTGCCCGGTGAGCATGACTTCTCAAATACTCCAAATAGGTCAGGCTGGTTTCTCTTTTGCAGTGTAACAGTATTTTATTTTATTTGTCTGCAACGCTGCAAAATGTCTTTCCATTATTTAATTAGCTCAATAACATGCATCTACGTATAGAATTTGGCAGATGAAATTTCTGAAGACTGTGGATGGTAAAATGTATTTTTCCCCAAAGTACTTACTTTCTCATTATGGATTGTTTGCGTCATTGCTGTGGCGCAGTCTAGTTACTAAGGTACCAGCTTTTGGCTTTGATCTGGTACTTCCCCGTTGCTGTCCTTGTGATTTTCAAGAGACTTCCATCTATTCCATATGTATTTTTTAAAAGCTAAAAGTAACACGTGTACTAGGCCTTCCAGCTACAAAATTATAATTCTTCTGAGCATGAACTTGCGTGGCTGCCCTGCTGAGGAAGGGTAGCTACCACAAGAGTTCAGAAGAAAGCAAACCACCTCTCTTCAGAGCAATGCAGTGGTCCCAAAGATGAAGTGAACATGCAGGTAGCAAAAAAATTTCATTTATATAGGATTACCTTAATCAGAGTGAATGTCCAGCTGCTCTCACACGAGTGCCACAGCTTGCTTTCCTCCAGGTGGTTTCCTGTTTCACTGTTCAATGCTTCACCTCGTCAGAACATTTTCTTTCCTTTGTATCTTCCACCTCCCCACTAGGGAAGCTTACATACACTTACTGCCACTATGTAAAGGAGAAATTTAAGCTTACAGACATTTTTTGGGCACAACTATGGGACCAGACAGCCTCTTCCAAGTCCACCATACCTGTGCTTTTCCCCTGGCTCCTCAGGCTGATAGACTTGTATTCTAGGAGGATTTAAAAGTGAGTTTTGATCCAGGTGCTTTTCAGGGTTCTTTCAAGTCCTAGAACTGTCCATTTGAAAGCAAAATATTTGAGTATCCTTAGGACTCAAGGTTCAAACAATTTCTGGCTTGCATATGTTAAAAAGGATAAACGAAACCTGTCTTTTTTTCTGTCCTTTTTTTTTCTCTCTCATATGAAAAGGCATGTGCTCCTTTAATTGAGATCATACAATATTTTAAATTTTTTTTCAGTTATGCATTGTTTTAATATGTTTCAATCTGCTCTCCTGTATTTAAATCATCCTTCTATTTACAGTCAAGCAGGATGACAAAAATAACTGTGGTCTCATAGTGAATCAGTGGAATTTTCCTGCATTTCTCCCCTGATGACTCGACCGACTCCTAGAGAGCCTAAATGCTTTTGCATTTTTGCTTGCAAGAATGAGGTGTTTTCCCTCCTGCATTCCTGTATTTTTCCCTGTCTTTAAGTCTCACTGGGATTTGCTTTTGTTTACTACACAAACAGTAGCTACAGCATTGTGTATCAGGTCATAGATCACTGCCTGAAACTAAGATTGCTGCATGCCTTATTGAGAGTCAGTTAAAAAAACCCATGGCCTCATGACAGCTGATTTAAATGTGTATATTTGGGGGGAAGGGGTTCCAGAACTCCTCAGGGATTGTGTTGTCAATTGTGTTTGGTTATTGCTTTTGCAGCCATTAGTTTCTTCTCTTTCTTTAATGAAGAAATAATATTTTTTTTACACTGGGCCTCTTTTGCTTCTCTCTTTTTTGGCACAGGATAGCAATCGTTGCTTGTTAACGTTGAAGAGTGGTGGTTGTTTTTAAAAACTCACATTGTCCCCGATTACTGCAGTTTTGTATCCTCAGATAAAATACCTATTCTGCGAGGAGTCATAAAGATATGCTGTAACAGCTCATCCTCCCATCCCCCACTTCTCCTTCAGTTATCAACAGTGCGTCAGTGGAAATTTCCACCCTTTGCTAATGTGAGAGAAAGCACAAAGTTGCAAAGCAGCCTTTGGAGAAAAAAACCCCACTACTGCCGTTTTAGGAACACAATGAAAAGCAGCATACGATTTGCAAGCAGAAATGAAATTAAATTCTCGAGAAACGGTGGGACTAAAATGGTGCGGCAAAGAGCATGAATTGCATTACGAATGAATGCTCTTGCTAAGGGAAGGGGGCATGAGGGTGGTGGTGGATCCCTATCCTCCTTTCTGTTAGTTGCAACTGTGAGAGGATTTGGAAGGCTTCTTCCCAAGGAGAAGAGTTAAGTGTCATCTGTTAAATTTACCAGTGACTTTTAATGGCTTTAACAGAAAATATGATTTTCCCTTGTTTAAGGGGTGTGCATCCTTCCGATGTTGCTGTGCAGTATTTCTAATGAATTGTCCAACCTTAAAAATTATCTCTCTCCCTAAACTTTTAACCAGGTGGCATCTCTTAATTCTGGAGACCAGAAAATGGTAGGAAGTTCAGTTTTTCGAAATATGTTAGGCCAAATCCTGTTCCCCATTGAAGTCTGTGAGGATGTGTGAGGAGGACTGAGCTCACCAGAGTTCCTCCGAATCCTTCTTGAGGCAAGTTATTCCTGTAGCTCTCAGTAGCCCTGCTGCAGTCAGAGGAGCAGCACCTTTGCGGACGTGACCTGGCACTGGTCCCTTGGCTTCAGTGATACTCGGCCACAGCCCGCACCAGCTGGGCATGTGTTCTGGAGGACTCGTTGCTTCAGTATGGGCCACAGGGAGATTTTTTTCCATCAGACCGCTCACATACAAGAATTCAGTGCTTCAATCTGATATTTCTGAAAAAGTCTTCAGAGACGAATTGTGGCTATTAACGTAGATGCCTGCGTAAGAGCTTCAGGATTAGGATGTCTGGCTAAGGAGAAGCATCTTTGCCATGTTTTCCATGGGTGGATTCCACCCCTGTGCAGTAATCCACCACATGCTGCTGAGTCATTTCTGGCCCGACGGGTCTCCTCTGTGTGTAGTATTTTTATGTAACACATTTCGTTGGATGAAAATGAACTCCATGCAGCGTGAAGAACACAAGTGTTTCTGTTGTTCATGACCACATCTCCTGTGTTTCCTGTTCAGACTCCCAGTTCAACTTCTGGTCTTGGGGACTTAGCCTCCAAGATTACCTTTATGAAGATGGACTGTGATGCTCATGCTGACTTAGTTAATAATCTATACCTCTTGCAGAGCAAAGTCCTCTCTGTTAGGTACAGTTTTTAAATCAAACTGGGATGCTTGATCCAGCTTGGATAATAGGACTTCAGTTGAGGGATATCACTTTCAGGTTATACCGATGCTTCATGGGGAGGTGTCCTTGAGTGGACTAGAAGGAAAGGAGAGCTTTAGTAAGAGGATGTGTAAAGATGGAAATGAAATAGCTAGGTGGGAAGTGCTGTGCTGTACACTTAGTCTTTAAATTACTGATAGTCTTGGAAACAAGGTGAATGGTTAGTTCTCTTCAGGAGGATTTCTGAGACATTTGCAGTGTCTTTTTACTGTACTGTAGTTAGTGCCATGCCAAATGCAGACAAAGTGATTACAAAGTGTTCTGGTTACAGCTCTGTTGACAATGCTGGTTCATTCACAGCGTTTCAAGGGAGGAGGGGTGGCCAGTGATATGGCTTACCCATTTTTGCATTAGTATGATGGCTGGCACTACATCACTCATAACTTGCAGGAAAAGCATACATAATGTTGCTAACGAATTTAAGGTACATCTTGCGTTAAGAGACGGGATCTGAATTTGCATGTCTGAGATATGAAGTTAGTGCACTGTGTGTAGTTTTGTCCCTTGTCTGAAGTGGGGCTCATGAAGTGCAGTAGACATCTTTGCCTTCAGGTGTACTGAAGTTCTAAAAGCCTCTTGCAAAATTATAGCTGAGCTCATGAAGAAGGTGCAGTTCTTCAGCAAAGGAGTTTATTGCAGAAGTAACCTTGGTGGCATAAGATATTAATGGGGATCAACGTTCTCCTTCCCGTAGATAGGCGATCAGCTTTTTCTTTATAGCTGTCAAAGACAGCTGTGTGGTGGACATGAAGTGCTTACCTGGAGCAGTGTGTTTTATATGTGCTGTGCATGTGTTGAAGTAAGACCTTTCCAGTCCCGCCAAGGTCAGCACAACCGTATGCTTGTCAGCTGCCAACGGCGCAAGTGGGCATTCCCTGTACGTGGCTTCAGCTCCCACCCTCAGATTGAAAATTTAAGCCATGTTCACACCGGAGATGTGCCTAATTTGGGATAAGTCCATCTCCTTGGGTTTCTTTTGCTGTATTTTTAAAATTTCCACTCAGCTCTGAAGCAGAACTTTAAAGGAAGAAGTGTGCCTATGCGTATATAAGCTTGAGATGTTTCAAACTGGCTTTTGTTCCTCAAAGAAATAATGCCGTGAATTCAAAGGAGGAGGATGCATGTTGTAACTGAAATGAATGTGCCACCCTACTTTTTTTTTTTAACACTATTCAAATCAAGGTGTGGAAATGGATGGAATAGGTACAAGAAGAGTAAGCTCTCTTTAATCTCCTTGGGTAAGCAGTGATGTACAACAAAGAAAAGTTCAGGCTGAGCCTGCTTCACTTGAACTTTTCTTAATTGAAATCAAGGTAATACTGAGCTTTTATTTCAAACCATTCTGGTACCAAAATGTAAGAAAAAATGATACAGTTTCATTTAAGAAATCCCACAGTTACTTGAATTAAAGTTGATACAGTACAGGTATTTTTTTTTTATTGTGTGTATGTTTCTCATTGCAGGTATTTTTTGATAGACTTAGAGGGCCCACCTTCGATTGTATCGACCATGATGGATCATTTAGGACGTGATATTGATGTAATTAGACGTGGTTTTATAAAACATCCTGTATCAAAGACAGAAGAATGCAGTGGCATAATCCCAGTCAACTATCAAGATAAACTAATTGTGAAGAAGAAGTGAATATTCCAAATAGCATGTTTGAAAGCTTTAAAAAATTTTTTTATTCTTGCTTTGGAAAACAATTGTGATAACTAACGTCCATCAAAAAGAATCAGTTTTGGCCATATTATGTGTGTGGTATAGTACACTATCTTGAGTTATTGTAACATTTGAGGTTTCTTTTTGTTTAAAATAATTTGAATAGACTTAAATCTGTATGCTTAACTTGATATCTGACAACTCTGAAAATTGATTTTCTTTTCTCTTGGAGCGTTATGTTGATAATGAAGATTTATCCATCATCAGAATGCTAAAAATAGCATTCTTTTCCAAAGACAGATTACTTCAAAATATGTATATTTACATAAGAGATTAAGAAATCTACAGTGTAAATATAGCAGTATAGGATGTGATTTGTTGGAGGTGGGGTTTTTGCTTGGTTTTGGAAAAAGGTAATAAAAGCGTGATTAAAAATAAAGCTTGACTCATTTTTTAAAAGCAGAAAAGGTACGAGAAAAAATAACCTACACTGCTAAAAGACACGTCATACTTCTTCCTTTAAGGTATTAAAACTCTGTTCAAAGTACAGGTAAAAAATTATTCTCTATAGAAGAGGCCAGAAACTTCCAGGTGGCAGGTTAGAGAAAAACCATGCTTATATGTGAACAGAAGAATAAAAGATGCTTTGTTTTACCATCAGTTAGACCCAGGTGGACATTTCAAACTGAGAAGAATGTGAGGACAAAGGTGTTAACGTATGTTTTGTTTCTTTTGCTCCTGTGAAAACCACAGAAAATGCGGTGCACATGAAAGACGACATTAATGTCGTATGGCCTCCTGCGGGTTGGACATAAATTCAGTAGTTTCTAGAGGATCTCCGTATTTCCCCCATGCTCCTGAAGGAATGCACTAGCCACTTTTCCTTCTGAAGGAGTGTGTGTGTTGTATAGTTACTTCTGTAGAAGAAAGTAAGTTGACCGTGGTTGACATACGTTGTTATGCAGAGAGGATAGTCTTTACACGAATGAGCTTCATGCAGAAGCTGCCTCCTCCAACACTCCAGTGTCATGCGTTGCCAAAGGGAAGGCCAGTGCAGAGGCCATGGTCAGATTCCCAGAGACCTGTGACAGGTCTTGTTGGTGTGACTACTCTCCAGTGTGCTATTTCATCATGAGTTTTTCACGTCTCTTTTTCATGGAGGTACCTGGGTCATTTGGGGGCGGGATGCTGCTTTTTTCCTTGGATGTATAACTTCAGGGGGGAAAAGAAACCGGTGTTTCTTCTGAGTATCTTTTTTTTTTTTTAAAGGAAAAAGTGAATTAGAAAAACGAAAGAAGAAATTTTCTTTCTGTATATCTTTATTTAGGAGACATGAATGTGTGTGGTTTTGTGGGTTTGGGTTTTTTTTTCCTGCTGTTTTTTCTGTTTTTAAATCTGCTTTTCTTTTAAGAGCAGACTGTCACATTTTGTGTCTTCTTTCCTGGAAAAAAAAGCTAGGAGAATGGAGAAAATACACTGCACGTTTACTGAAGCTGAATCCATATTAGATGTTCTTTTTTTTGTAGTTACTGCCAGTTTTGATCCTGTGGTTGCTGTGTGGGCAGAGCTTTTCTTATCAATGATTTTTTGCTTGTAGGACACACCTTCCGTTCATACGCATGTGAGTTTAGCCAGAAGGAGCCATAGGTTTGTAAGTCTATGCCACAGGTTTGGCTCCCTGAGCTGCCCTCTCTTATGGGCTGCTGAAAATTCGGATCCGCAGTGTAGAAAGTGTAAACTGCAAGTAGGGAAATACAGAATGCTTTAAAGAAAGTGTTTTACTCAAAAGTTTCTCAGAAGCTTTTCTTAAATAGAAAGTGAAAAGAAAGCTTATCTTTTAAAGTCACTTTGCCTCTGGCTAGGACTTCGAGCCCTAGATTTCATTGGAGTACAAAGAATATATAAGCTTTCAACTTCATAAAATGAAGATGATGATTGTCAACAGAGGCTTTACACATATAAATGTTGCATGTTTGTCTTTATTAAATTTCCTTTAGCATAGTATTAAATTTTGCGTTTAATTTGTTCCAATTTCTAGGTTGATGCCTGCATTCAGTAGGAAAATCCTAGATGCTCATTAGAGATGAACCCATCAGCTTATTATTAAATATGAGACATTATTTGTTGTGAATTAGGACCTTTGGTCAGTCAGACATTCATGCCACTCTTTTCTGTGGGGCCCATTTCTGATCTCTACAGAAGATTGATGGATGTCAACAGTAGAAGCCTTGGGCTCCTGAATCCAGCTCATCCCAAGCAGTAGCACATCTCTCGGAGCCACAGCTGATCCTGTTTTCTGAAGTACTGAGCATGCAGAGGGGAGTGACTGAAAGCCGCCTTTGCTGTTGGGATAGAAACATTGACCACTGAAACCAGTGGCCACAAGGAGAGCCATGCCTGCCGGACTGGTGCGTGGTTATATAAGCACTGGTGCTTTCTCAGCAGCAGGATTTATTTATAAAAGCTCTGCTGAATAGCTGGCTCTCAACTGGATGTACTATTTTCTTCATAATTGATAGTTTCTAATAAGAACATTTTTTTATTTTTTTGTTTTAATAGGGGGTGGGGTGGGGGAGGCTAAGGAAGGAGTCTTGGGTTGCAATTTGTTTAGCCCAGCCAGCCAACCAGACTGGTAGTTAGCTATTTTGGGAAACTAATGCATAACAGTGTGCGCCTTCTCTCTTAATAGCTGTAAACGCAGGAATGGACACTGGAGTATATCAGAAGATTGGAGCAGTTCTGGGTTTGAGCAAACAGTCTGAGTTGTGCCATGGAAGAAGGCGAGTAACTGTACTCTGAATGAGCATAAATTCTCCCTGCAGAGGAAGGGAAACCTTTGCACGTCTTTCAGATGTGTTTGCCTTTTTGGTTGTCGATAGCTGGTTTGTCCCACTGGGCTGTGAGTGACTCCTGATCTCCAAGAACTAAATTTCAGGACACTGTGTGGTGTTGCTGGAGAGCCAGAAGAGCCTGTGCAGCCAAACCATGGCCAAATGCCTAAAATGTCAAACTCTGTTAGCATTCCCAAGGGCCTGAACAGTTTGAATACCAGTACTTTAAATTTTGTTTACCAAAGAACCCGATAGTGAAGCTCTTCCACCCTTCCTTAGATTGTTTCCGAGTGTATAAAATAAGTAGTTTTATGCTCCTAGATACTCTGGTTTTCTTGTTTGTGGACTGTGGAGATACACAGGATTGGGTAAGTATTAAAATAACAACTGGCAGTTCTCCTGGCTCAGAAATGTTTTCTCCATCTTAACCTTCAGCAAACAAATGAGCATGGTTGGTTTTATGGTGAAGATCTTCAGTCACTCCTTTTTCCTGATCTTGTCTCTCTTTCTCAGCTGAATCTTGCACTCTGGAGGTTTCTTCAGCAGACTGAGGGCACTGCACCTTCAAAGCACTCAGTGTGGCCACTGGCTTGACCCCAGGAGTTTTGTGCAGGCAGTGATTTGCTCCCACAGACCACGAGTGCATCCTCTGTACATCTGACTAGTCTGTCAAAATCCTGTTTGTTGATAGTGTGATCTTAAAGAATTTCAGGATCCTCAGTGTCAGCAGAATATTTCTGTCACTAAGTGGTTTAATGGCACTCTGAAAATCATCTTTCAGATGGACTGCTGGAGCTGCAGGCTGATCTGGGTACAAGCACCCAGGGATGTATTGCTTTGGAAGTCATCCGAGGAGTAATTAGAATGGCAACAGTTGACGTGACTCATGGGCTCCTACTGGTGAATCTAGCTTTGATCACTGAAACACATCACCTGTCCCTTAAAGAGATCAGTTTCTGATTAGTAAGTTGCTACACTCTGTTATGAAGGAAGACTTTGAAATTTAAAGCAGTCCTGTTGGAGTCAGAAATTTCTCTTAAGACATGACCAGTGTGCCACACATTATTTCTGCTCAGAGAGGCTCCTAGGATCTGTCCAGCACTGCCAGTGTGTCTAGCATAAATGTTCAAGAATCACAAGGCAAACCCCTGAGATATTTTGAACTCATGCATGTAATCATGGGCCTAAAAATCATGAGTATTGTTTAAAATGTGAGGTTTTTTTTTTATTTGCCTTTTAGATTTTATGATTCACTTTTCTCAAACCTTGTTGCTGGCATGATTTTCATGTAACATCTGACTGTGAAAAACACAAGCAAATGAGATACTTGATAAATTCATTGGGACTGGTGCTATGTCCCTCCACCCACTGAAACAGAACAAGGGAAATTAAAAAGGGAGTCATTATTGTGTCCTTTCCTAGAATTCTGATGTTCAGATAGGATAAAAGTGAGAATTGATGTGGAGCCAAAACATGCATTTTCCCAACTGCTGCACGAAGGGAAGATTAAAAATGTGTTACTCTCCATGACCTATGTAATGTGTTGCTTTCTTAGTGCTGCTTCAACAGACATTTAAAAACATGCAGGCTGCAGCTGGTGGACTACCTTAGGCTAATGCTGCTCCTCTTTGCACAGCTATTTGTGCAACGCTGCGGAGGAGTGGGAGAGTCACCACTTATTGGATGCTGGTTAAGAGGGGGAGTGATGCATTGACAGATTCCAGTTCTGGAGTATTCAAGGTTGCCTTCTAAAAGCATTTTTAATGGGAGGTAATGCTCACTGTAAACCTGGGAGAGTTTTTGCATTGTGCTTAGGCTGTCAAGTCAGCCTTGTTTGGGGAATGCTAACTGGCACATAGAAAATCTGGCTTATTAAATTCTTCGACATGTTTATGTTGAGGATAGTTTTGGGGGATGGTGTGGCTCCACTGAATCATTAAGAGGCCTCTGGCTGAGTTCTGGTAGGAGCAGATGCACTTGCTTCCAGGGGAATCCTTTAGCCATCCTAGGAGGGTTTGCAGGCTTCTGAACTTTTGTTGATGAAGGCTCATATGACGCTTCCACACAGGGGCTGGTTGGTGCACCTTGGAGAATGCCTGATGTGTGCAGGGCTCTCACGGAGCTTCTGACTGTGGTAATGAGGTAAGTTCAGCTCAGTTTTCTGCTGAGGGCTGACGTGAAAGTTACATACAGGGAGAAAAAGGCTTTGATTTTGAGTTTCCCTTCACAATTCACCTTGGAAGCAGCAGTGGGGTGAAGCAGGGTGGAGAAGGTTTGTTTCATACTCAGTGTTCTTGCAGGCTGTCTTCCCCACTGTTTTTTGTATGTGACGAGCAGAATGAATAAGTCATGTATAATCTGTTTCATCTGTATGCATTGGTACCTGGGAGATATAGGACTGAGGAAAATGTAAAGAGCAGGTTGTTTATTATCTTATTAATGCATGGGCATCGTTCCCATTCTCTTGCTCAGTGAGTGGGAATGTTGTGAAAGAAATACACTCACTCCTTAAATGTCAAGGAGGTAGGCACCATAGAAGTGCTAGGATCCATAGCACTGGGGTGGAGGGGTGAATGGGGCCGAGCACCACCTTCAACAGTCAGTGGCTGCAGCATGGTCATAACGGACCACACTGGGTGAAAAGTGCGATGGAGAAGGATGTCAAAGGAGTAAAGGGTCTGCGTGGAGAAGCTGAAGAGACCCACACTGAGTACAGGCCACAGAGGCGTGTAGGAATGTTGGGGGGGAAAAACCAAAGCGCATCCCTCCCTCCTGCCCTGAAGCAATCAGTATGTTTGCACAGAGGAGCACTGGAAGCAGCTGGTGGGTATGGGTCTGTGCCCAGTGCGCTCAAAGTGTAGACACAAGACTTGTGCTGCGTCAGCATGCTGGAGTAGAATCAAACCAAAATTGTTTGATCCTCCAACTTGCTAACTATGAGGCAGGGTAGGATATTGGAAGTTGTACCAGCCGCTGGAAAGTGCAAATGGTTTGCTTTAGTAATCTCTGTAATCCCCTATAAATAATGCCCTCCCCTATATTGATGAAAAAAATTACATAACAGCTACACCCAGCCAAAAGGGAAAAAATAAACAAAACAAAAAATGAACTAGTGCACTCATGATGCTGGTCAGATTCATCTGAGCCGCATTAGGAGAGCTTAGGATTCCTGCCAGAGAAAGAAGGACTACCATCAGGAGGGAAAATCTGCATAATCTTCGGCTGGAAATGTAGTTTTCAAGAAACTCCAGACCCCAAGGCTTTGTTTGTTATGCAGGGTGCAGCCTGAGCTGGAAGGTGGGGGACTCGTATGTTGGGTCACGCTCAGCCACTCATTCATGGGGACTTTTGCCCTGGGGTTCCTACACTGACTGGCCTCTACATCAGCAGCGGCTGCCCCTGCTTTGATGTGGTGGCTCTTCCATGTTCCACGTGTGCAGAGAAATTGCTACTGGCTTGCTCTGGCACGCTTGTTAAGCTTCACTGAAAAGTGATTTAGTGGATCAAGAGATAGAGCTGCAAAGGGTTTCTCTCCCCAGGCTGGATATAGTGACAGAACTGCTGGGAGATATTTGCACTGTGGCTGAAGGAAACTTTATTCTCTAGTTAGAGAAGTGCAAAAGGACTGTCAGCTGCTGATTGATGGGCCAAGATTTGGCTTTAAAATACGTGTGCATATTTGTTCAATGTACACTTAGATGCTTGGGTTTGTCTTAGATCTTACGGTGTCTCAGGTTGTGCTTTGGGCTGCAGTCTGCAGGAGTCACCTGTGATTGACAGAGCTGACAGTAATGCCCATTTGATGGTCCTTGGATATGACATAGGGGTTATGGAGTCCATGGAGGGACATGGTTGGTGAGTGCTGGTGCTGCACCTGCTTTTCTCCTTCTTCCTTCCTCCTCTCCTGCCATAGCCATCTCCCGAGAGGTGCTCCCCCACCATACTCTGCTATCCCCGCCCGGAGACTTCCAGCTCAGCCACTGAACTTCTCATCAGATTTGGGCTTAAATGTTGGTGGATATTGTCCTGGTTTCGGCTGGGATAGAGTTAATTTTCTTCCTAGTAGCTGGTACAGTGCTGTGTTCCAGATTTAGGATAAGAATAATGTTGGTAGCACACTGATGTGTTAGTTGTTGCTGAGCAGTACTTACACCTATGTCAAGGACTTTTCAGCTTCTCATACTGCCTTGCCAGTGAGGAGGCTGAGGGTGCACAAGAAGCTGGGAGGGGAGGCTGACCCCAACTGGCCAAAGGAATATTCTATACTATATGGCATCACGCAAAACAAAAAACTGGGAGGAGTTGCCTGGGAGGTGGTGGCCCACTGCTCGTGGACTGTCTGGGCCATCAGTCAGCAGGTGGTGAGCATTTGCACTGTGCATCATTTGTTTTGTATATACTTTTATCATTATTACTATTTCCCCTTCCTTTTCTATGGTATTAAACTGTCTTTATTTCAACCCACGTGTTTTACCTTTTTTACAGTTTTCTCCCCCATCCCACTGGGAGGATGTGTGGTGGTTAGCTGCCTGCTGGGTTAAACCATGACAGTCCTTTTTGGTGCCCAACGTGGGGCACAAAGGGTTGAGATAATGACAGATCTGACCAGAGCATTTTAAAAAAATTGTCATAAACATTCATTATATTAGTTTAAGGGTCGCTGGTTGTAATGCTGATTTATTTGCTCTCAGAGTGGTTGTGCTTGTCCTCAAGAGTTGCGTTCTGTAACACCTTACTTGCTGTGTGTGTTCCCTGTTGTGCTCTTTATCACCTCTGGGGGCTGGGTTAATGTTATAATTTTGCTGTACTATCTAACACTGGCTTATGATACCATAAAATTACTGGTTGTGAGACTAATCTAGTATTTGTGCTCAGCATTGCCATCATCTCTGTACTTTGGGAACCATCTCTTGGAAACTATTAATAATTACACTCTTTACCTTTTCTCCTCGGAGAGCCAATCTATGGGGGAGACAAGGGGGGACGCTTTCCCCTGCTCCTTCCCCTTCCCCTTGTCCTCCAGGCTAGTTAAAATAGCTCTTGAGAATTTTGAATATCCTTGGAATGTTCAAACCAGCATGTTCCTATTGCTATGTCTCCTGAATGTGTTTCAGGTCTTGTTTAAGGTTAAACTATTTAAAAATACCATGCAGATATCTACCCTGAGGCTGGATAGTTATGAGTGGCAGGGTGTGTGGGATAGCACAGGCAAGTACCTAGGACAGTGGGCACCTCCAATATTCTGGAATTTCACCCCTGAAAAAGTATGCTGTCACCCTGGCAATTCCAGAATGACGCAGATCACTACAACGTGCTGGGTCCTGGCCCATGCCTACTGACCCTGTTCAACACTATTCAGTACCCTAAGGGGAAGAGAAGGTCTCTGGATCTGATGACAAAATGACAGCACTGCAGCTACTCCAACCCTGGTGGCAGGCACTGCAGCTGAACCAGAGAACCAACCCGTGATGGTATCAGTTGCCCCTATACACAAGAAGAAATATTGGATGCAAAAGTCAGGTCATTTAGTAAGGGAAGAAACTCCTACTAAGATGGGGAAGGAGGAAGAAGTGGATGAGGCAGGCTACTCTGAAGCACAGCCATCATGAGAAGAGGAGGAAGAAGAGGCAGAACTCAAGGTGGTAGCCACCCGATCACTGTCCCTGAGAGAGCTGCGAGATATGTGAAAAGATTTCAGCCATTGTCCAGGCAAGCACATTGTCACCTGGCTGCTCTGATTCTGGAATAACCAGGCCAGTAGCCTGGAATTAGAGGGTAGGGAAGGGGGCATTGACAAAGCGATTGGAAAAGGGGCACAAGCCCTCAGGCTCTGGAGGTGACTCCTGTCAGGCATGGAGGAAAGTTATTCCTTCAAGGAAAATGTTATATGTCACCCAGGCAACTGGACCACCATGGAGAGAGGTATCCAGTATCTGAGGCAATTAGCTGTGCTGAAGATGATTTATGATGGCCTGGACAACAAGCAGTTATTCAAAGATCCAGATGAAGTCAAGGGTACATGACCCATGTGGCGGAAGTTTGTACAGAGCGCACCATTGTTGTATGCCAACTCATTGGCAGTGGTGACCTGGAAGGACAGAGAGGGACAAACAGTAGATGATTTGGCTGTCCAGCTCCGGCAATACGAAGGAATTCTCTCCTCCTCCCTATGGGCCTGTGTCTTGGCTGTGGAGAAACTGTCCCGGGAGTTCCAGCAATTCAAAGAAGATATGTCCTACTCCCCACCTGTATGGACCAGTATCTCAGCTATTAGGAGTAAGCGTTCCTCTGCTCAAAAGAGAGGATATAGTGGGTACACACCATGGGCCACCCATGGTGTGTACCACAGGTTTTATCTGTGTGACCATGGAGAGGACGTGAGGAAGTGGGATGGAAAAACAATCACAAAAGGGTGTTCTTCCGGGAAAATTGTTCCTCCAGTTTCCAGTGGGCAGTTCCCCAGACAGAGTGGAAGGCCTGACCTCACTTTTTATTAAGATCAGAAGACTTATGATTTGTATTTATAAGAAGTGAGTAACAAATATTATGACCAGGACTAGAGGGGCCCTGCCTCCAGCTAGGTGGAGGAAGGGGACAACCGGGTTTACTGGACTGTGTGGATTCGATGGTCTGGCACATACCGACAGGAGTATAAGGCTCTAGTGGACACTGGTGCACAGTGTACCCAAATGCCATCAAACTATGAAAGGGCAGAACCCATCTGTATTTCTGGAGTGACAGGGGGATCCCAACAGCTAACTATATTGGAGGCCAAAGTGAGCCTAAGTGGGAATGAGTGTCAAAAGCACCCCGTTGCGACTGGCCCAGAGGCTCACTGCCTCCTTGGTACAGACTACCTCAGGAGAGGGTATTTCAAGGACCCAAAGTGTTATTGGTGGGCTTTTAGTATTTCTCTGCCTTGGAGACAGAGGAAATTAAACAGCTGTCTACCTTGCCCAGTCTCTTGGAGGACTCTTCTGATGTGGAATTGCTGAGGGTTGAAGAACAACAGGTGCTGATTGCGACCACAACGGTGCACTGACAGCAATATCACACCAACCAAGGCTCTCTGATTCCCATCCATAAGCTGATTCATTGACTGGAGATCCAAGGAGTGATCATCAAAACTTGCTCACCCTTTAACAGTCCCTTATGGCCAGTGTGAAAGTCTAATGGAGAGTGGAGACTAACTGTAGACTATCATGGCCTGAATGAAGTCACGCTGCCGCCAAGTGCTGGTGTGCCGGACATGCTAGAACTTCAATACAAACTGGAGTCAAAGGGAGCCAAGTGGTATGCCGCAACTGATACTGCTAATGCGTTTTTCTCAATCCCTTTGGCAGCAGAGTGCAGGCCACAGTTTGCTTTCACTTGGAGAGGCATCCAATACACCTGGAATCAACTGCCCTAGGGGTGGAAACACAGCCCCACCATTTGCAGTGGACTGATCTAGACTGCACTGGAACAGGGTGAATCTCCAGAACACCTGCAATCCATTGATGACATCATTTTATGGGGCAACACAGCAGAAGAGGTTTTTGAGAAAGGGAAGAAAATAGTCCAAATCCTTCTGAGAGCCGGTTTTGCCATAAAACAAAGTAAGTTCAGGGGATCTACACCGGAGATCCATAATACTGTATGTCATCACTACTATGGCAGCTATATGCCATATCAACAGTATTACTGTAAGAATTACCCAGATTAATGAAAAATGAATTCTGAAGAAACCAAGCGAAGCGCAGCAATGATAGAACCAGGCAAATGCAGTGGTGATGGAACCAGAACTGGCTTCAGCATGCAACAATCCAGCACCACACACCATCTCTCCTGCCCTGAAGGACTGTTCTGACAGATGGAGCCAAAAGTCATGGACTAAATGAACTCAACAGACATTTTAGAGGGATAGCCCATAGACTAAGGGAATGATATCTGTGTGTATATGTCAAAAGGCAGGAAAGGTGGTGGTGATTAATTGGAATGTATTGGAAAGTGTGGGACCTGAGCATGATGTAGATGCTATAGCATAAGGGGTGGATATTGTCCTGGTTTTGGCTGGGATAGAGTTACTTTTCTTCCTAGTAGCTCATACAGTGCTGTGTTTGGGATTTAGGATGAGAATAATGATGTTGGTAACACACTGATGTTTTAGTTGTTGCTGAGCAGTGCTTACACTAAGTCAAGGACTTTTCGGCTTTTCATACTGCCCTACCGGCGAGGAGTCTCGGGTATACAAGAAGCTGGAAGGGGACACAGCCAGGACAGCTGACCCCAACTGGCCAAAGGGCTATCCCATACTATATGGCATCATACTAAACAAAAAAAAGCTGGGGGCAGTTGGCTGGGGGGTGGAGGCCTGCTGCTTGTGGACTGTCTGGGCCCTCAGTCAGTGGGTGGTGGGCAATTGCATTGTGCATCACTTGGTTTTTTTGTATATACTTTTATCATTATTACTATTTTCCCTTCCTTTTCTGTCCTATTAAACTGTCTCTATCTCAACCCATGAATTTTACCTTTTTCCTGATTCTCTCCCCCCTCCCACTGAAGGGGGAGTGAGTGAACAGCTGTGTGGTGTTTAGCTGCCTGCCTGGTTAAACCATGATGCAAGACAGAATGAGGTGTGGGCAGGTGGTCTGTGGCAGAGATTGGGGTGTTACAGCTGCTGGAAAATGGGTAGGCCAGAGCTGGAGTCACTTCATGGATCCTCATATACACCTCCTTCTCCATCCCCAAGGGACAAGTGTATCACCTTGGTTGGACTTGATGATCTTATAGGTCTTTTCCAACCTAAATGGTTCTATGATTCTATGATTCTACAACCTAGGGTCTCCATGTGCCAGGAGGTGCATTCCCACACCAGGCAGCTGGTGCCTGCCTGAGTTGGAGACAGCACCGGCTGCAGCACCCTGGCTTTGCAGCTTAGGTTCCAGGTTGGGTGGAGAGGCTTGACTGGTACAGGGAGGATGGGGAGCAATAGCCTTGCACATGACAAAATGAGGTCAGGCCCTTGCATGTGGTGCTGTGCCCAGAGAGGCTCACTGCGCCGGCTGGCACTGCCCGGGCTGTGCATGTGTGGAGGTAGTCCATGGGCCTGGTGGCAGGACGAGTGTCAAGTGAGACTTGCCTCTGATGCCGGGGCTTGCTGCAGTCCCC
The DNA here is from genome assembly GCF_047716275.1 of Strix uralensis. Classification (NCBI taxonomy): domain Eukaryota; kingdom Metazoa; phylum Chordata; class Aves; order Strigiformes; family Strigidae; genus Strix; species Strix uralensis. The sequence continues at coordinate 34,228,600 of NC_133973.1, forward strand.
CCACACTGATGTGCCAGGTGATGTGTGACCTTGGAGCAGACACGCTGTCTGTGATGGGGTAGGGAGCAATTTGGGTGTGCAGTGGTTTGGCCAGCACTGTGTTATCCTGCAGGTGCATAAGGGGTTTGGAAAGCTCTGGGAAAGCTGTTGATGAGGTTCCCAGCCCGTCGTACCAACAGAAGGGCTCTCGTGGCATCCCTGCAGACAGTCTGAGGCCAGGGCAGCACGGAGGGTCAGGGAAGGGGTGCCAGGGAAGCATGCTGACAAGGCAGCATAGACGCAGCCTGTCTTTCCAGTTGAAGAAAGCTGCAGCAGGTTTCTCTGAAGGCTTTCCGTGCTCGGTGGGTGAATCACTACCGAGAAGTGTGGCACTTCTTCTTGTGTAGGTCTGTACCGCCAGCTTCTCCACAGCCTCCGCTGACACTGAGTAATCACTCGGAGACAAGTGGGGTTGACGACTGTGAAGAGAATTGTAAATCACAGCATTAGAACCACTCCTGCACGTGACATTCCTCTTGGCCTCTGGGAACTCTAAAAACAGCTGTGGTCTAAAACCCCCAGTTAATTGCACTGTGAAGAGCAGAAGCCCCCTCTGAGTGTTATTATGATTTGAATTACATGGTCCTTAAATGCTGGCATTTAAGAAAGTATAGTAGTGATCTTCCTCATGTGAGAATCCACAGAAATGTTATGGGTTCTTTTAATAAATGTGGCCAACCCACTGAAGCCAGTTGGAGTCCATGGTAGATGGTTTTACCAAAAGTATTTGCTAAGGTATTTTTCTGAGGATGAAAATTAAGAAGTCCAGATGGTCATCAATGTATCTTATTCTTGCAAACATATGAACATGCTTTGTTTTATTCCTATGTCATTGATTTCTCCTTGGATGTGGGGGAGAACGTGTGTTTACTTTTCTTGCCCTGTTGATTTCAGTCTGACTGCTTACTTGCACAAAGCTAAACGCATACCTGAAAATTTGAAGGTTCAACAACTTGCTTGATGTCATCTAGGTCCGAAAATCAGAGCTTTCTGCGGAGTTCTAAAAGATTTCTAACAAACATTCCTTGAAAATAAGAGGTTGGGTTTTTTTAAAATCCTGAATACCAGTTGTTTCCTTATTCAGATGTCATTTTTTTCCTTGTACCTCAGTGAAAGTAAAAATTTTGGAAGATTTTACTGAGAGTTCAACTGCTTTGACTTTGATCAGTGCTAGCAACATGGTTCTTAAAAAAAAAAAAAAAAAGAAAAAGCAACTCTTGGCAGAGAGAAGACTCTCTAGGTGGGCCAGTTAACTTTAATGAATTTTCTCCTCTTTGCTCTGTGTGTCCATTATTTGAAAACACGTTGTAACATTCGGTTGAGAGCCTTCTGGAGTTTATGGAAAGCCTGCTGTCTTCTCCAGGCTGGTGTGTTGGAGGCACGCTTAGGGAAAGATAAAGACTTTTTCTGACTTCAGATAAACTGATGCCATTTGTTTCTGATGTCTTTCAAAGTTCTGTCTCTTGGACATCAGACAGAATTTCAGTGGAAATGCCTGCATCTTCCTTTTTCCCTTGTCCAGTTCTTTGTACATTTTCTACAGTACTTTTTACCGTAAAGAAGTTCGATTTTTTTATTTTTTTTTTTTAATTTGAGCCTCATTGTCAGGAGATGAACCATTTCAAACAGGGTACATCAATCCTCTTTCTGTTGTAGGAAACTGTGCCATTTGGAGTTGCTTGTGCTTACTTGACTTTCAAGCTGTTTCAGGTGTCTTTCTATAATTAGATTAATTTTCACATATTCTTCTACACTTCTCTCATCTCTTCTTCAATGCATTCCTGAATCAATTTCTTCTCTTTTGAGTTCTTCTAATTGAGCGCTTCTATCATTGTCTGTGGCCAGTGAGCTGTTAGAGAAACTCTCTATCATGTCCTCTGCAGAGACTGTGGAGATCAGGTGAGGTGTACAGCAAGTCTCAAAGCATTTCTTTATAACTGCACTCTCCTGGCTTCATAGAGTCATACATATCTTAAGGGCCAGAAGGTGCCTTAGATCATTTAGTTTAATCTGCTGGCTATCACAGGCTCTACTTATTGTTATACTCCAACCTGTTTTGAGTTGGCCCAACAAGTTTGGTTTAGCATAGGTTTTCTCTCTGAAAGGTAGCCAAACTTCAAATGAAGATTTCAAGTGAAAGCTAATCTAGTCCCTCCTCTGGAGAGTCTCTTCCACTGGTTAATTACCCTGACTGTAAAATATGAGTGTTGTTTCTGCCTGGCTTCCTACAACTTGCCATCTGTTTGAGGGAGGTGGTTTTCCACTTTTGGATTTGAGAAATCCATGGATTTAGTTTCTGAAATGCATCTTCCCCTTGTCTCATGGACCTTAAAAAAAAAAAAAAAAAAAAAGGGAAGATGGGATCTCTGGTTCCCCACTGTCTCAATGACATGATAAAAGCAACCAATCTCTTTTGATATCAAATATTGTTAAGGTAGTGCTTTTTAGATGGAGGACTTTTCCAGATCTGCCCACTATCTTTGCTACCATTCATACCATCTCTGGAGTTGCTTTTGTAGACAAGCTTCTCCACATCCTCCACTGCTGGAGTAATGAAAGAAGTACAAAGTAGAAGGTGTAAGCTCAGAAAAAAGACAGCATGAGGCACTGTGCCTGTCACATTCAGAAACAGAAGTCAAGATGTGTTTGTAAGTCTTGTACTGCTCATGATTATATTTCTCTGATGTACAGCCTCCCATTAGTAGGAACAGTCTTATAAGGAACTTTGCAGGAAGAGTCATCTATATTTATATAGCTATTGTTTATTCGTAGTTTTGTCTATATTACCAACAATTTAATGGCCTCAAATTGCGCCAGGGAAGGTTTAGACTAGATATTAGGAAGCATTTTTTTACGGAATGGGTTTTTAGGCGTTGGAATGGGCTGCCCAGGGAGGTGGTGGAGTCTCCATCCCTGGAGGTGTTTAAGAGTAGGGTTGACATAGCGCTGAGGGATATGGTGTAGTTGGGAACTGTCAATGTTAGGTTAATGGTTGGACCAGATGATCTTCAAGGTCTTTACCAACCTAGACGATTCTGTGATTCTGTGAACAAGTAAGTCTATTCCTTCCAAGAGCCTTTCCCTGGAGGATCAGTAGGAGGCAAGATATCTCATTTAACAAGAGAAAAGGGGAGAGAATCTGGGGAAATAAAAAATACCAAACCTGGAAGGAAAGAGGGATGGCCAAACTTGATATTTTTCAGTAAAAAAAAGGGGGATACTTGAAGCAAAGGAAAATAATCAAAGAATCATTCAGGTTGGAAAAGACCCTTGGGGTCATCGAGTCCAACCATCAGCCCTACTCTACAAAGTTCTCCCCTACACCATATCCCCCAACATCTTTTCTAAACGACCCTTAAACACATCCAGGGATGGTGACTCCACCACCTCCCTGGGCAGCCTATTCCACTGTCTGACCACTCTTTTCTGTGAAAAATTTTTTCCTAATGTCCAGTCTAAACCTCTCCTGTTGCAGTTTAAAGCCATTCCCTCTTGTTCTATCACTAATTACCTGTGAGAAGAGACCAGCACCAATCTCTCCACAGTGTCCTTTCAGGTAGCTGTAGAGAGTGATGAGGTCTCCCCTCAGCCTTCTCTTCTTTAAACTAAACAGTCCCAGCTCCTTCAATCGCTCCTCATAGGATCTGTTCTCCAGGCCCTTTGTTGCCCTCCTCTGCACTCGCTCCAGCACCTCAATATCTTTCCCGTATTGAGGTGCCCAAAACTGAACACAGTATTCAAGGTGTGGCCTCACCAGTACAGAGTACAGGGGGACTATCACCTCCCTACTTCTGCTGGTCACACTATTTCTAACACAAACCAGGATTCCATTGGCTTTCTTGGCCACCTGGTCACATTGCTAGCTCATGTTCAGCTGCTTGTCAATTAGAACCCCCAGATCCTTCTCTTCCAGACAGCTCTTCAGCCACACCTCCCCAAGCCTGTAGTGATACATGGGGTTGTTGTGGCCCAAGTGCAGGACCTGGCACTTGGCCTTGTTGAAGCTCAAACTTGATATTTTTCAGTAAAAAAATGGGGGATACTTGAAGCAAAGGAAAATAATGAAATAGTTTGAGAAAACACTTGACTAAAAAAGCAAGTGGTCTAATCAGGAAGAAGAAAATTCAAGAGGGAGTGAGGAAATAAATTTAGAAATAAATAATCCAGATTATGGCCTTTGGCACTCTTATATTTGATTTCCTAAATTGTCCATAAATTGAGATAAAAAAGCATAAACCCAGAAAATGTATGTGTAGCGTCTAGTTACTTTAGGCCGTGTGTTCACACTTTAGCCTGAACTCCCTGTTCACACTCCCTGTGTGTTGGCTTTCTCTGGCCATTACCTGGAGTGCAGCATTTTTCTCTCTAGGGCAGGAAAGGGTAGGTGTGGAAGGGGATTAGTTTACACTCAAGCTCTGCTCCTGTGGCACTTTCAGTGCTATCAACTCACACCACTTACATCTCCAAGCTCAGGTCTGGACTCCAGGACAGTCACCTTGACAGTGTGGACAAAGTCAGGGTGACCAGAGATGAAGATTTAGTACTACAGCTGAAAGATCTGCCTAAGGTGGTACTTGGGTGCTCCATTGCTTCCAGTTTGCTGGCAATGAATTTGTCAGCCTTCAGAACTGACTGCTGTGTATTTGGACTGGCATAGCCAAGAAAACCCTCATCCTCTGCAGATGGGGCTGCTGCAGGTTGGACTACCTTCCAAAGAAGGGCAACGAAGCTGGTGAAGGGTCTGGAGCACATGTCATACGAGGAGGGCTGAGGGAACTAGGGTTCTTTAGTCTGGAGAAGAGGAGGCTGAGGGGAGACCTCATCTCCCTCTACAACTACCTGAAAGGAGGTTGCAGAGAGATGGGGATGAGTCTCTTTTTAACCAAGTAACAAGCGATAGGACAAGAGGTAATGGCCTCAAGTTGCATCAGGGAAGGTTTAGACTGGATATTAGGAAGCATTTCTTTACAGAACAGGTTGTTAAGCGTTGGAATGGGCTGCCCAGGGAGGTGGTGGAGTCCCCATCCCTGGAGGTGTTTAAGAGTCAGGTTGACATAGCGCTTAGGGATATGGTGTAGTTGGGAACTGTCAGTGTTAGGTTAATGGTTGGACTAGGTGATCTTCAAGGTCTTTTCCAACCTAGATGATTCTGTGATTCTGTGAAGAAGGTAAACACAGAGCAAGGCCTGATGGCACAAACCTGAATGGTCATAAAAGGCTAGGGTCTTGGTTTTATAGCTAATGACCTGGTATCTGAACCTAGGAGAACCTATCCTGCCTCAGATCACTTTCCCTTACACAGGAGACTCTTTCCTTACACTGAAGTCTTGGCACTTTTCTGAAAGCTTAGTCTTGCTTAATTGGCTGGAAACAGATATTAGGGCTTTAGTTTGGCCATCAAACATTTTCCAACTGTTTGCCCAGCAGTAAGAAGTTAACCAAAATTTGGGCACCAAAGCTCATAAGCCAGGTTCTGGTAGTCTTCTAATGCATTCCCACAGCAACCTGGGTCTGTGTTTTCTGGCTTTTGTACTTACTGTCCGTTCAGTCTGTATGTCTAAATGTCTAAAATGTCTGTATGTCTAAAGCTGCCTGCTGGCATACGCACACCTGCCTAGCATTTCAATCGTCATATCGTGAGACTCCATTTCTGCACTGCTCTGCTCTCCACAGCCAGCTGCAGAAGATGCTGTCCCACTCTGCTGACAGTGGACCAGAGAATCACTCTCTGGACTGTAGCTAGCTACAACAGGGAACATCCTTCTGGAGGGGTCACTCAGCTTCTATACTTGTGTGGAAAATTGCCTGGGAAGGGGCTGGCATCAGGATTGTGTGAGAAGGTTGTAAGGCTGGAGAGTGCCCGCTGCAAGGCAGACAATAGTAACTATGTGTCATGTAATTCTATGCCTGCTAGCTTTTACTGCAGGGAGCTTGTCCCACCCTGAGTCTGTAACTGTTCACCCCAGGATATCTCAAATTTTGAGCCTCACAGCCATGCAGGCACTTGGCTACCTACATATTTATAGGCCCAGGACCTGAGCATCCTCTAAGTCCCTGTATGAAATCTGGGTCAGTGCAGTTCCAGTATGACCATGGATGTTTAGATAAAAGTGCATGTAGCTCTGCAGATGAATACTCAAGAGCTGCTATGTCCCAGCAAGGACAATGAAGATGCTTGAGGGCATGCTGTTACATTCCTTAAATTATCTCCTGCTTTGCACTGCAAAATAGGTTTTATTTCCTCTACTGGGCAGCTGCACCTCAGGAACAGGCAGGAATGTGCTAATGTGCATGTGTGCTTATACAGTTTTGCAGAACCAGCTGAGTTTGTAAAACTCTTTGAAAAACACTTGGCGATGAAAGGCTGCATCTGAGTGTGTGTCATTGTAACCCGTATGAGCTTTACAGACACACAGAAATGAAATTAACTGCTTATTTTAAAAGCAGGTTCCAGAGTTTCCCTTCATATAATGCTCTGTCACTATCAGGTTGTGAGAAAAGTCCCCCTCATTTCTCCTCGTTGACAGCTGTGGTCAGGGTAAGATTTGTAGGGAGATGTTATGACTTGGAACAAGTCTTCCCACATCACACCACCATGTTTTAATGAAATCGTTTCCTGTTAAATCAAGGATGATATTAAGATACAAATCACGCATCTTCCAGCTTTGAACATTTATTTCCCTCAAGAAGATGTGGGGTTTTGGTGTCACTGCCAGATGTTGTCTCTGACCTCGGCCTGCTGCAGAGTCTGTCTGGAGCATATTCTCAAAATCCAATCTTGAGCACGGTGGGGGGCTGCTTTTGGTGATGAAGCTGTTTTCTCTTTTCCACTCTTCATTAGGAGAATTTCTTCCATTTATGTAAATTGGTTTTGTTACATATCAGGCTCTCTGCGAGGTGGGGAAAGAGAGAAACCAAGCACCCAACTGACTCTGACTTGCTTCCTAACAGCACCTTATGCGGTTCCCAGCGATAAGCATAGAGATGTTCATCCTTCATGTAAGAGCAAAGGGTAGCAATGGCCATGTCCAAAAAGCCTCGTGTCCACCTTGCTTCAGGGCTTGGCAGTCAGGAACAGGAGGGGGCCCTGGGCATGCGGCGGTTTTGGGGTGTTCAGGGAGGGGAAGCCATGATGTAAGTCGTGCCTGTCTGGTGGCCTCCTGACAGTGGGGACTTTAGGAACTACCATCCACCCGTTTGGACTCTGAATCTAAAATAACTATTTTATATTTTATGTTATTTTATGTTATTTTATGTTATTTTATTTAATTTCATTTCACTTCATTTTATTTTATTTTATTTTAACCTTTTTTTTTTTTTTTTAGTTGCTTAGGACACCAGTTAGTTAAGTCCTGGCAGGGCCCGAGGGGCAGGTGGGGGCCTGGGGATGTAATGGCCTCCATGCACCACTGCATGCATTGAAATGGCCAGAAACCTGGGCCCTTTTTTTTTTGAAACCTAATTAAATAAAACCTGACTTGCAATTCAGACAACAGAAACACTTGAGCGCTCTCTGAAAAAATGTCAATATTTCAGTGTGTTACTTCGGCGTGGGCTCACTGCTGGCTCTGAGGAGCTGCGCGCTGCGACCTTATCTTCCAGGAGGAATGTGCCTCTGTGCGACTGCAGCTCATGGGTGTTTTGCCTCTTTTCTATGCTTCACAGCTGCAAATTCCAGTTTTATCTTTGCTTGATGGTCTGGTAGGTCCCTGTTGGGTCGCTGGAACGAACAAACGGCATTTCGGGCTTTTGCCTTTTGTTGCAGCAGCATCAGTGGAGCTAAAGATGTTGCATAAGTATGTTTTCCTACAAATGAAAGAAGTCACGAAGAGGCCATGCATTGAATTCGGTTGTCTCGGCATTTTAAATGTGCAGGGGCAAATTACTCGGGTATTATCCCAGTATATTCCGGGTCACCTGAAGGTTACTAGAAAAAACTTAGAGATAAGGCATGATTGCTAATTAGTAGTAACACAGAAGTGGTTAAAAAAACCAGAAGAATTTTGTATATTTTTTTTTTATCACTTCCTTCTCTTTGAGAAAGACATTTTCCGAGCCAATTTTTTTTTCTATTCTCACAGAAGTGGCCATATCAGCTTCAAAGAAAAATGCTTTCATCAGTAAGATGGAGCCAGATTTGGGCTCAAAAATTGCAGCAGAATGAAATGGATTGCTATTCTCTTCTTCCTGCTGCACATTTTGTTTTGGAAAATAACCTAATCTTACATAATTGTAAGGTTCTTTTTTATTTCAAAATATTTTTTTATTCTTTTATTTTGTATTTTTCATTGTCTTAAACTATTTCTAGTTATTGTATGTGCTGTTAGCATTGGTGTAGTACATACAGTATGACATTCATTTCAAACATTCTATCACTTAAATTTTATTTTTTATTTTATTCTAAATGTAATTTAGAGTAGCTTCTGCACAGTGCTGACTGAAATACTTAATCTTCTTTTCTTTTCTGTGTCAAAGCACCAAACTATCCTATGAGAGAAAAAAGATGTTTTGATCAGTACCAGGCAGCAACTGCCCTTAATGGTTTTAAAAATAACACCTTTGATAGAATAGAAGGATATTTAAATTATGATATGTCATATTATGACATGTCGGTATTAGTCAGTGCATAATTCTATTGATTAGTCATGAAATAACAGGAAAATATGAAGTAAGAGAACTTCCATAAAATAGAATATATTTTAAAATGAAAATTCAAAGTCCTAAAATTGACTCTGGAAACCAGTTTTAATTTAACCAGTTTTTACCAGCTCTTAATACTTCTTTTCCTCCAGGTTGTCCATTTATTGAGAAATTGCTGAAATACTTGGTTTTATCCTTGGATCAAAACCAAATTTCAAAATGTCAAACTTCGATGAGACAAGAAATTCTGAGTTTCAATCAGCACTGAAATGAATCTACGCTGTTGGAACTACAGTTGTAAGATGATCTCAGGTAATTTTCTTGTCCGTATTTTATGACTCCATGCTGCTATACAAATATTGCATAATATCAATGGTCATCATATGTAGAAAATTTTACTTTTGTGAAACTTGTTTGTAGAGATTTTATGAGTAAAATAGAGTTTTATTTATGGTAGAATTTAAAACTGCTAAAAAGCTCTGTACAGCATCTGAGACACAAGGTCAGTTTTAAGTATGTGTCGAAGTTCCTTTTGACAGCAAGAGAACTTAAGTATGTGCTTACAGATAAGCAAATGATTATGCTAGAAAGGCCGCCACATTCCCCTGACCTCTCCTTTCCACTGAAATGCTTGTGGTATTAATGCCACTGCAGTTGCATGCTGTGCCAGGTCGATCATCTCAAAAACAACCTAACAGGAAAAAAAAGATCTGTTTGCAGATGAATTGGTTCCTTGATCTGGATCACTGTTTGGCTGCTTGATTTCTTGTTGCACGAAAGCCCTGCGCAGAAAGCAGGAGCATGCTGATGTGCTGTGGGGTAAAGACAAGAACCAAGCAGCCTCAGCCAGTGGCAGCACAGACGTGGATTAAAGTAACCATGTAAGCACAGCCTAAGTGACTTCAAACTTTGTTTTCTTGTGTGAGTAAGACCGTTTGGGCATACTAGTTCCTGGCTAACAGAACAAGTACATACAACGCCGTGTGAGAGCGATGGTTACAGATAAACGTAATACCCATTTCCTCCACCCCCAAACAAACAATTCCAATGTATGTATCCTTTTGTGGCCAAAAAATGTGAGCATTGAGAATGCAAAAACGGGAGTACCGTGTGATAGTTGATGTCTATCTACTTTTAACTCTTTCCCCATCCCTCTCCTGTGACAACACCTGGTGTATTCAAACTGTTCTCTGCATGTTTATTAGAGAGCACCCCACACAGTGTAAGTGAATGGAGAGTTCTGATGAGCCCGAAGCCCTCTGCATGCATGGGAAATGAGCTGCTGATCTAAGCAGGTAAGGCCTTGCAGCTGCCAGGACATCCACCAAGTTTGCTTAGCTTCATTTCTGAGTGCTGGGGCCACTACCTGTTTCTGCCTGCGCAGTGGTGAGAGGACGGGAGTGTTACCTCGGCAGCCTTGGGTGCATTTTGGAGTTTCTAGTGACTGCAAGCGTTTGCCCTTGGATGCTAACAGCTGGGACAAGTCACAGATGCTCTGCAGAATGTCCAAGGAGAGATTTCAGTGAGAATACGCTCTCAGTTTACTCTTCTGGATCCTCTTGGCTTAACATTTACCACACTAGGCCTGGAAAGATTGATTCATAAGACCGGTACTCAAAACATTTTATCTACCATCACATTAAAATGCATTAAATGCACTTACAGTTAATGGTGTTAGATAACTGAATAGCCTCATTGGAATTGCTTTCCAGTTTTTGGGTACAGTCAATCCATCCTATTTCTGGTGCTGCAGTTAAATGTTGTTGTATTCTTTACCCCTTCACACTCCTCCAGGCTTGTCCCCAGCTACTTTTCACACCTCACTGCATAAAGAACTTACTATGTCTCTGGTTTGATGGCATAATTGCCTGTGTGAGTACTCCTTAACCTGTTCTAATCAAAGTGAGTCTACTGTGGCAGCAAAACCCTGCTATATAAACTGTTTAAATTAACTTAGCTTGTTTTGACTGAGTCGGCAGATGGAAGAGGACAACAGGAGGTCAGTGATCAGTAGTGACTTCTGTGAAGCTGACTTTGAAATGAGGTGACCAGTGCCTTTTCTCAGCTATGCCTGCACCTCCGCTTATGTAGGAAGCTGGAATGATAATCTCTCTGCATTGTTCTGCAGGCTATTTCTTCTACAGCCAAAATATCTTAGTTCTTTGACTGCACTCAGATTCTGAGTCAGGGTACCCTGGACTCATCTGAAGTGGCACACATAGCCGTTTGCTGAGGTGATGCAGTTCTGGCAGTGTTCTGCAACAATGAAAGACAGTTTTCCCCTGCACTGTGCATAATTTATGAGCATTAAATTTTGGTTGGCATCATATAGCTACTGTCCATCCCTCTGGAAAATGTTATTGCCTGACTAACCTAAATAACTCTGCATCATTTGGAAATGTTGCTGCCTCTCTGCATAACTCCCTTTCCAGGTCATCAGTGCCTATGTTTAAAGACAGCAGACCTACTGTGGCACTGGAAGGGTCTCATTGCCACCTTTGGCCATGAGGAAAATTGGCTTGACTTTCACGTCATTGCTCCCTGATTATAGTTCATTCTTGCCGCATGAGAGTACCTGGTCTCACAGCCTAGGATCATTTTGTGTCTTCAGAGCATGGACACCTGAGTGAAAGTCACTGTGTGACAATGGCATAGAGAGTTTTGGCAGATCAGCTGATGAGTACTGTGTCATTAAACAGCAGTGACTCTATCACATCCACCCCACACCTATAGACTTCTGCAGGGCCTTTGTTGGCAGTCTGTTGAGTGCTTGTAAAGCTCTGTCAGATGGTTCTCCAGTGCCTTTACCAACATGTTCTAGAAAACAGATGACACATGATTTTTGTAGGACAGAAACCACTTTTGTTAGAAATGATCATGTCTGAGTGATCTTCTGGGGGCATCTTGTTCTCTTTGCAAACTGCTTTAAGCTGTGTGGTGTGTAACTCAGCTCTTCATCTTTCTGAAAAAAAAAAAAAAGGTACAAAACTGTGTTGTCCTCCCAGCCATTGAAACAGGGACTGTTTTTAATCACAGGGTCATAGAATGGTTTGGGTTGGAAGCAACCTTAATGATCATCTAGTTCCAACCCCCCTGCCATGGGCAGGGACACCTTCCACTAGACCAGGTTGCTCAAAGCCCCATCGAACCTGGCCTTCAACACTTCCAGGAAGGTGGCAACCACAGCTTCTCTGGGTAACCTGTGCCAGTGTCTCACCACCAGCACAGTGAAGAATTTCTTCCTAGTGTCTAATCTAAATCTACCCTCTGTCAGTTTAAAACGATTACCCCTCATCCTATCCCTACACACCCTGATAAATAGTCCCTCTCCATCCTTCCTGTAGGCCCCCTTTAAGTACTGGAAGGCCACTATAAGGTCTCCTCAGAGACTTCTCTTCTCCAGGCTGAACAACCCCAGCTCTCTCAGCCTGTCCTCATAAGGGAGGTGCTTCAGCCCCCTGATCATCTTCGTGGCCTCCTCTGGACCCGTTTGAGCAGGTCTGTGTTCTTCTTATGTGGAGGGCCCCAGAGCTGGACACAGCACTGCAGGTGGGGTCTCACAAGAGTGGAGTAAAGGGGGAGAATCCCCTCCCTCGACCTGCTGGCCTCATTTCTCTTGATGCAGCCCAGGATACGGTTGGCTTTCTGGGCTGCAAGCGCACATCACTGACTCATAGTCAGTTTTCCATCCACTACTACTCCCATGTCCTTCTCCTCAGGGCTGCTCTCGATCCACTCGTTGCCCAGCCTGTATTTGTGCTTGGGATTGCTCTGACCCATGTGCAGGAACTTCATTCTCAAGCCTGACAAGGTCCCTCTGGATGGCCCATCCCTTCCCTCCTGTGTGTTGACTGCACCACACAGCTTGGCGTTGTTGCAAACCTGCTGAGGGTGCACTCAATCCCACTGTCCATGTCACCAACAAGGCGTTAAACCCAACACCAACCCCTGAGGAACGCCACTTGTCACTGCTCTCCATTTGGACATCGAGCCATTGACTGGAACTCTTTGAGTGCGACCATCCAGCCAATTCCTTATGCACTGAGCGATCCATCTGTCAAATTCATGTCTCTCTAATTTAGAGACAAGAATGTTGTATGGGACAGTGTCAAATGCTTTGCACAAGTCCAGGTAGATGATGTCAGTTGATCTTTCCTTATCCACCAGTGCTGTAACCCCATTGTAGAAGGCCACCAAATTTGTCAGGCACAATTTGCCCTTAGTGAAGCCATGTTGGCCGTCACCTATCACCTCCTTATTTTCCATGTGCCCTAGCATAGTTTCCAGGAGGATCCGCTCCATGATGTTGCCAGGCACAAAGGTGAGACTGGCTGGTCTGTAGTTCCCTGGGTCGTCTTCTTTTCCCTTTTTAAAAAAAGGGGTTATGTTTTCCCTTTTCTAGCCAGTGGGAACTTCACAGGACTGCCACAGCTTCTCAAATATGACAGATAGTGGCTTAGCCACTTCATCTGCCAGTTCCCTCAGGACCCACAGATGCATCTCATCAGGTCCCATGGACTTGTGCACCTTCAGGTTCTTTAGATGGTCTCGAACCTGATCTTCTCCTACAGTGGGCAGTTCTTTATTCTCCCAGTCTTTGCCTTCTGCGACTTGGGCGGTGTGGCTGGAGCCCTTGCTGATGAAGGCTGAGGCAAAAAAGTCATTGAGTACCTCAGCCTTCTCCATATCCTGGGTAACCAGGTGTCTCGTTTCCTTCTAGAGAAGCCCCACATTTTCCCTAGTCTTCCTTTTATCACCAATGTACCTATAGAAACTTTTCTTGTTGCCCTTGGTGTCCCTGGCCAGATTCAATTCCATCAGGGCTTTGACCTTCCTGACCTGATCCCTGGCTGCTCAGACATTGAATTACTTGAGTGTGTCCAAAGAAGGGCAGCAAAGCTGGTGAAGGGTCTGGAGCACATGTCTTATGAGGAGTAGCTGAGGGAACTGGGGTTCTTTAGTCCGGAGAAGAGGAGGCTGAGGGGAGACCTCATCGCCCTCTACAACTACCTGAAAGGAGGTTGCAGAGAGATGGGGATGAGTCTCTTTTTAACCAAGTAACAAGCAATAGGACAAGAGGTAATGGCCTCAAGTTGTGCCAGGGAAGGTTTAGACTGGATATTAGGAAGTATTTCTTTACACCACGGGTTGTTAGGCATTGGAATGGGCTGCCCAGGGAGGTGGTGGAGTCCCCATCCCTGGAGGTGTTTAAGAATTGGGTCGACATAGTGCTTAGGATATGATGTAGTTGGGAACTGTCAGTGTTAGGTTAATGGTTGGACTAGATGATCTTCAAGGTCTTTTCCAACCTAGATGATTCTGTGATTCTGTGACAGTTTCTCTGTATTCCTCCCAGGCTACCTGTCCTTGCTTCCACCCTCTGTAGGCTTCCTTTTTGTGTTTGAGCTTCTCCAGGAGCTCCTTGTTCATCCATGCAGGCCTCCTGGCAGTCTTACCTGACTTCCTCTTTGTTGGGATGCATCGCTCCTGAGCTTGGAGGTGATCCTTGAATATTAACCAGCTTTCTTGGGCGCCTCTTCCCTCCAGGGCTTTATCCCATGCTACTCTGCCAAGCAGATCCCTGAGGAGGCCAAAGTCTGCTCTCCTGAAGTCCAGGGTAGTGAGCTTGCTGTGCATCCTCTTGCTGCCCTAAGGCTCTTGAATGAGTTTACTTATTTCTGTAAGAACCTGACTTGATTTGCACACAAGTTTCACCCAGACTCATGAAGGTAAATCTAGAAAGTGGGTGCTTTTTAAACCCATTCTTGGGCCACTACTGCCGACACATTCATCTCCTAGTCAGGAGGAGTTTTCACGAGCTAAAAATACAGTATTGGGATAAGTATCTCCTCAATATCTTTAGTGCTAAAGATGGATGAATCTTTTAGCTTCTCAGAAATGTAGTGTCTGCCTTGATTGTTTCCCTAAAGCCTCACCAGCCTACTGAGTGCCCAGGTTACTTCACACATTTCCTGGTTCAGATTTCATTTCAGATTCTCATTTCAAGATTCAGAGACACTGAGGCTGTGTATATGCTAGCACATGGTGATGGCCAGTAGGAGAAGGCCCGCAAAACAGAACGGTTGATGCTGCTGAGGGTGCAGGATCCACACACTCTACAAATTTCAAGGGGCTTTTGTTTTAGGTTTGTTCTGGTCTGGTCCCATAAAGTGACCACCACTTAGCAACTGGAGCACATTCAGTGCATTCCCAGAGTGAATCTTCTGGTTTAATTTCATCTGAGAAGAATCCAGGTTGTCTGCTCTAAGACATGAATAAAACAAGTGAAGATGATGAGATTTGCTTCAAAAGCATGCTCCTGATCTGAACTGAAGCACTAATGTAGACAAATCCTGCAAGGACCTCTAGTTGATTTGTTTTAATACCTCGGGCTATTTATTTTTCAAACTCAATTTTGGCTCTTCTGATTTCCCTCTTGTTTTTTGCTCACAGTCATTTATCACTGCTTTCATTATGACTGGTTTTCCAAACATGCAATTGCATGCTAGTCCAGCCTGAATAGCCTCTTGAATTTTCCTATTTAGCCATATGTTATTTCCTTAGGGCCTTTTATTAATGAAGTACCATTGGTGATGATTCTGTGTTGGCCTCAGGTGGCTCGTTCCTTTTCCCTCTCTAATTTCAATGATTTGTGAGTCTGAACACAGTACCTCTCCAGCTCCCCCCCCTTCATGTAACAATTATACATTTATGAATGCGTTTGTCATAGTTGATTATCTAGGACTTACAACATGCTTGTTTCACAAGTGTCATTTCTACTCTATTGTTCCTTAGGTCCTTGTTCTTATTTGCTTGGAAGCAAGACAGGACAAGCAATTACTGTCAGCTGCTTTACGACTGAAATGAGGGGACCGGCTTTCTGAACTGTTCCAGAACATGGAGTAGAGCTGGTGCACTTTACCTTGACGAAGAACCTTACTCAAGTTTATATATGGTCTCACAGTGGTGTGAAGGATGACTGTAGGAAAGGCAGTTTAGCAGCTAGGAAAAGTCACCTCAAAGTCAAATGGTCAGAAATGGATTGAGAACTCCTTGGCTGAGTGCCATTTATTTTCATGATAAGGTTGTAGAAGACATTTGGAACTAGACCTTGCTGGCTGCCTGTCACCATAGACTGAAAAGTTCACTTTTCAGAATGTGTATATTCATTTTGCAGGTGGATTTGCATATTCCAGCCTGGCAGTTGCACACACAATTAGATGGCTGATTGTATGTGAACAATTCACTGAGTTATTATCTTGCTTGTGCTCAGCCACTGGGAAACTGCAGGCAGGTATCATAAGAATTGGATTCTTTATTGAAAAAACGCTTTTAGTTCTGGCACTTTCCCTGTCACCCTTTGCAGCCTGTGAAATCAAAAAGCATGTCAGCTCTCTAAAAGAAGCCTACGTTCTGACTCCCAAATTTGGCCATGTTTAATATCAAATCAAAATTGCTTAATTATGAACCTGCCTACTAGAGTGGCTTAACTAAAGTCTTGCTTACGTGGACGAGAACATTTTCATGAGCACATGGCCTGGTTTTCATAGGTGCAGGGCACTGAAAAGACAGTTTGTGAAATTCTGGGTTTGTCCTGACTCGGCAAATTTGTACCACAGTGAAAACACCCTTAGGCTGGGAACGAATGTGCTCTGGCAATTCCTCATCCTTGTGAGTTTGCCTGAGGCGAGGTGCCTTTCAGAAGGACCCGCTTCCTCAGATGCTTTCCCACTTCTGTGTGTTTTCAGTGCTTTCCCACCTTTCCGTGTGTTCACTGATGCTGGGGTGAAGGCTTTTTGTAGCTGTGTGGCAGAGGTGAGCCTTGCTGCTGTAGGATTATTCATGTATCAAACAGCAAGGGCTCAGGGCAAGGTGGGTAATTTTGGCTCCTGCTGTTCCTCCTTGGCCCTCCATAGGTGCCAGTGTGTCGTTTGATCTAATTCCTGGGAATGCTGTCTGAGATAATCGATCCCAATTTTCTTGAATATGCTTAACTTCTAATTAAGGCTCAGCAGGCAGAGAGATCTAGTGCAGATAAGGTGTGCCTTGTTTATTCCTTAGCCAAATGGGTGTACCAAAGGGAAGTGGTGCTGCTTCAGATACAGCAAACTGCTCCTCAGACCCAAGGGATTCAGAAGCACCCATCTTGTCTGAATTTTTCATGTTCAGTAGGAAAACTGTAACAAGCTCAGGTTTCCCTTACAGCTGAGCCCTTACTAAGACAAAATTGAATTAGTCTGCTCATTGCTTCTTTATGGCCTGATAAATAGCTATCACAGCAAATGGATTAGGGCTTGCTAATGTTGTGGGGTTTTTTGTTTGTTTTGGGTGGTTTTTTTTGTTATGTGAGAAATCTCAGGCCTTACATCCCCTCTCTTGGCTGGGGGTTTTTCTAAATGAATGAGGTATCACTTGAGGTTGAAACCTAAACTACTGCTCCCCTCCCTTACCCCCAAGGAGGGGGTACTAGTTGGAATAAGCGAATCCTCTTGACTTGAAACCTCATTGACTTGGATATTAAAGGACATTCCAGATGGGACCACACTAGGAGCTCTGTGCTCTGTTCTGGGCATTGCAATACCAGAATGGACCTCTTCTTACTTCAATTTCTCTTATAATGTGGGCTGTGCGGTGCTGTAGGGCAATGTTTGACCTAAAAATGAAGGAATTATTTTCATATGTCCCCAAGAGTGGCACTTTCAGCCATGGTGAAGTAGTGTCATCTTAAAACAATTGATTAGAAGAAGTAGTGGCATCTTTCCCAGAAACTGTACTCCCTGGCATGAAACTGTAGGATGTTTCCTTGATGTAATAGACTGCATGTGGGAACTGCGAGGGTACAGTGGGCAAGTCGAGTTTGGATTGCTTTCAACTAGCTGAACCTAGGAAATTAGCTGGGAACTGACTGCGTCTGACTTGGTCAATGCAGACAGTGAGTAGAAATGAATGGAGAAGGACTACAAACTTGCTGAGGCTCTCTTTATTTCTTTTTTTAAAATGCTTTTCTGAGCTCACCTAGTCACGTGCTCTGGATGTCCAACCAGAGAGGTAACTTCCTTATCAGGTGTGTGCTAATGGAAAGGACTGTGAGGGTTTTAGCTCAGTAGCTAGTGTTTGTCCATGTGGCCTGGGCCAAACGCCACAGGGTTATGTGGCACGCTCAAACTGTGAACTGTAAGGTGCTTAGGGCAGGGATGTGGACTGAAACTGGGTCTACTGTACACCAGCAGTTTTGTGGTTGAAATCAGCAAGGCTCCGCTGCCTCGTGATGGGTATTTCCTGTAACAGAGAAGCAGACCTTCCCTTGTTTCACAAAGTGCCGTCCGCATTTATGGTGGCAGGCAAATAATGCAGAGAGGCCCCTTGAGGTGTTTTCATGGGGCTTGTGAGTGGTGGAGTAGCTCCAGGCAGACAACACAAACAGTTATTCTGCTCTCTACACCCACCAGCAAGTTGGTGTGAACTCATGCCAGTGCATCTGGGCTGCCACCAAGCAGGGGTAATGTTTTTGGCTGGGACAACATGGTACGTGTAATCTTATTTTAAGATTTGCTCTGCTAAACATTTAGATTCCCTTATTGGGACTATTGAGAAAACAGAAGCTTAATCTCCAGGGAAGTGCAACATTTCCATGGGGCTGAACCACCTTCTCTCATTCCCTCCTTCCTTCTTTACTCCCTCCTCCCTTGTCTGCTTCGCAGCATGCTGCGGAGTGAGTTCAAAAACACACACTGCGCAGAGAAAGTGAAACTGTCAGTGCATTCAAATGGTAGCCCAGTGTAGTAAAACGCAGCAAAGCCTAGCTGCAGGCAGCAAGGCAGGGAATTAGCCTCGTGCTGCTAAGAAATAGATGTGTTTTCCTACAAAAAGAAAACTGTAAATCTCTCTCTCTGTGATATGACAGAAACCCTCACTGGGATGGAAATATAGTTACTAGGGCCGCACAGCATCTGTGTCCCTCCTCGGCACTCACTGTTGGACTCATCACGATAACTGAACCAGGTTGTGAATACTAAGTGTGGAGGGGAAGGGTCTCTAGGCTCCAAGAAGTGCTGGCCAGTTTGCAGGGGATGTGACTGCCCTTTTTGGGGAGCTTCAGCACTGCACCCACGTGTGGGAAACCTGAGCTTTCTGTTTGCTTTTATTCCAAGTGGTGGGGTGACTGAGGGGGTAGGCGTTTGGGGAGCTGCATTCAGGGAGCAAGGCTAACTCTCATATTCTGTCTGGGTGTGGTCTTTAGCTCAGGAATGACAAATCTCTGGTGGTCTATACACAGAGTGTGTTGCTGTAATTGTTTTGCAGATGCTGAGGTGAATGTGTGCAAATTTTGCACTTTCAGCGTCCCCTCGCTCCTCCTCCTTTTGGCTGGCCAAAGTGAACAGGCTTTCTCTGGCAGCAGAGCTAGGCTCAGCCTTGCCCCACCAGCCTGAATGCTATTTGCTATCAGTTCAATGCTGTTTGCTATCAGTTCAGTATCAATGATATTGCTAATCAGCTGTTTGCAGCAGTGTCAAGCTGGATAACAGTTCCTAGCATCAGACTTGGCTCTCTGGATTTTGGGTTGCACTGTATTCAGAAGTTTTCTTTTAAAGCTGTTTTCACATGCCTTTACAGCCCAAGATGGCACCAAGTTTATAAGAAAGATGATCCCATAAGATTTAACATTTACATGAACTCTCATCCAGCTGCTTATGGGATTTGCAGTCCCTGAACTCCATAAACATTTTACCTCTGATTCATGCTTGACCTAAAACTTATCTAGAGGCCTGAATCCTGCCCTAGGCTAGCTCTCTGCCAAGCTCAAGCAATGGAAATTTTAAAGTAGGTTACTTAGAGATACGAATATGGACCTAACCACAGCAGTGGACCAATGCTTTATTTCTGGAGCTGCCTCTTTTCCTTGAAGGCCACAGACAAGACTGAAAAAAAAGGCTGTCCTTGGAAAGAATGTGTGTTTCTATTTGTCCTTATCTTCACCAGCATAGCTGTTTAATGTCCAGAAAATGATCCTGTTCTTTTCAAAAAGATCACAATGGCTTTCTGTTGCAGAAAATTCCCCAGACTGTCTCTGGACCTCTTTGAGAAGTATTTCCTTCTACTAGTTCCAAATGTATGGAGCTGTAATCTCATCAAGTGTGTGCTTGTTGTTCTTGTATGGTATTACGGTGCTCAGTAACATGGGTATTAATGCGGGTATTATTATTTTCTGATGAGCAGCAAAGTGCAAATCTGTTGAGTAGTGAATTATTTTCTCCAATTGAATGGGATTTTTCAATCTTTCTGTAATCCTGCTTTTAAATCTCATCAACCAGAATGTTTTTTTAATATCATTTTTATCTAGAAAATTGAAATCTAGAAAATAACAGTTCTTCTCAGGGAGAGTAGTAAGTTAAAAAAATGCCATTAGTTTCCTACCTAAAGTGTGCTCATATCATCATACATACTTGTGCATACTCGTACTGTAGTTTTCAAACAATGTATCAGAATGGAAGGCCTTTATTAAATTAGCTCTGATATTTAAACTTGCAGCTAAATCCGTTTCTGACCAATCTGTAACAATACGACACAATGCAAACTATATGGGTTAAAGGCAGGCTCTCTGAAGATGTTTTGCACTTCAAAAAGGTGATCAAGAGCAATTCTCAATTTTTGATGCAATTGGCTACAAAGTTCAAGTGCAGTTCAAGCATCATTCCAATGTCAGTTTAATGGCACGGTAATCAAAGAAAAAGCTTCTGAACCCAAAGGCTTATGCTAGTGTTCTATTCACTCAGAGAGCTTGTTCTTCTCCCTTTGTACACCAGACTTGTTGGCTTAGATGTGTTGCATAAAATAACTATGAGAAAGCTGTGTTGACATCTAGATCAGTTATACACACAGCTGCTCTGCTGACTGTGAACAAGTCACGGGGAATTTCAACGATGGTGTAAATTTCAGGTTAGTAGTAGGTTAGTAGCAAAACTGGCATAGTGAGCGTGATCCACTGATTTTTCTTGCATTGTTTTATGTCCTTCTAACAGTTGTTGCTGTCCTAATTCAGTCCTTTCATCTTTATAATATGATAGTTATTCTCAGTTTGGGATTAAGGCATAAATTCAAATGTGTCTGTGTCCTCAGCCCATGGAATCATGATGATGAGCTGCCCGAAGACCTGAATCTAGGATTTACCAGAGCAGTGCTTTGTTTAACCTGGTGTGTCGCCTCCAGCAGCTCAGCAGCCACTTAAAATACATGTATGTATGGTTTACACATCAAACCTGCTACGTACAATGACAGTAATAACGCCTAACTCTCAAATAGTGTCTTTGATCAATAGTTCTCAAAATGCTTTAGAAGTGATGTCAATATTAATGTCCATATTTTACAAAAGAGGAAGAGGAGGCCTGGGGAAGTAGATAACCTAGCTGTGGTTGCCCTGCAGGCTGGTGGTATAGCTGGCAACAAAATCAGCTGTCTGGGATCTTCATCCTATGTCCAATTTCTAAGGTGCGTGGCTCTGAAACAAACGCTGATTAAAGCTGAATAAAGTGCACAGGCTCCTGTTCACTCAGAAGTTAGGCAAGGCCAGATTCAGTGCTGTTTGTGCTACCTTGAGGTGCCCATCTTGTCAACTGTACAGTGGGATTACAAAGGGATTTTAACTGGATGCAGTCTGTAGGATTATTCTTCCAGGGATGAATCATGGTGTAGCAAAGGAGACTGCTGCCTGGAGTCTCATCACTTGTTGCTGAAGTAGGAATATGCGTAAGGAACAAAACGAGGGCTTGCAGGTGGTGGAAGGACAACTGCCTGATAAAGAAAAGCTGGCCTACTCCAGTGCAGGATGTTGTCCACGTTCTCTGCCACAAAGCCTCTGTGTACTCCTGGGACAATCATTCATGCAGCCACAGGTGGTCATGAATGGTGTGTTCCTTATTTCCTGAATTACTTGCAAGCCTAGGGGCTCATTTGAGACACATGCAGAACTGCTGCCAATAGAAAGCAATTCCTGCCTGTTTCAAATTGGGCACCCACTCTGACCAGACACTTTCATTGCTTCAATTTCCTAACGAGGGAATAATATTGTCTGCCCTGCCCTCCGGGAAGTGTTGTGAAAATAAATGAATTGATGTTGTGCAAGCACGGAGAGCCAGATTTTCAAAGGTGTTTATTCAAATACAGACAAATATGTAGGGCAATATACCAAACACTCCCAGCAATGCTGGTCCTAATTATTTAAAACTCTATTTAAGTGTCTGTCTGCATTCTTGGGCTCCTGAAGAAACTACTGAGTTTTTAGGCCTTGGAAATGCTAACACTGTGAATGCCACAGAAAAAGAAATCAGTAAAGAAGTAAGGATATATTTGAGGATATAAACTGAAGGAAATTGACTATGAGAGCTAATGACTTTCTTCAGAGACACTTTGAATTGTGTGCTGCAAATAACGTTTGCCAACGCTGAATGGTTATGGGAAAACAAACTAGTGAATAGGTGTTTGTTAAGAGAGTGTGGCCCATTCCACCTGTGGATTGAGGCATGGGGCTGAAGGAAAAATGACATGTGATTGTGTTATTAAAAGCTGTTATCTGAGCATATAGGTATGAGAGAGGTAAATGAGGGTTCTACAACAATGCTGCGAGTTTTCAATACAGTCATTTTGTGTGCAAATTCCTTGACTGTTTGGAAAAAAACAGGAAAGTGATCCTGTGTCCAGCCTTCTGAATTTTAAAACTGGGACATGTAGCTGTGGAGGGTGTCATTACAGGATGTGCAGGCGCTTACGCTAACAAAGAGTGGTAGGCAGCTGCTATTCCCAGTCTGGACCAACCGCAATGTGTCTCTTAGGTGAACTAGAAAGGTGGGCTGTGAGCACCTTTGGTTCTGCTCAGTGCTCGGCTACATGACAGCCCTTTGGTGTGGCTTCATGTTTCCCACCTTTCCCTTGTTCTTCCTTGGGTCCTCTCCTCACTGACCCATCTTCCTGCCCTGTCCCAGTCTCTCCTTCTCAAAGGTCTTGACTTGATTCTGTGGCCCTGCTTGTTCTCTTCACTTGACAAATTTGTAATTCTCCTCTCTTCCCTCAGGAATTATTTTTGATGCTCAGCGTGCTCCAGTTCTCTGTCTGATTTATGCCCTGCCTCCATGCTACAGGCCTGTCTTACATACCCTGTTTTTTCTATATTGCAGTCTTCTTCCTTGGGCTTCTCCTTCAATCCCTGTCTTCTCCTGTTCTCAGACCCTTCCTCCCTAACTTCTTATCTCAGTTTTTTGCCTGAACAGGCTCATGTTTCTCAATGCTGTGTATGCCCAGACACCAGTAAGATGTGACTCCCCTTTCTTCCTCTTCTTCCTCCAGCTGCTCCCCCTCCTAGTGTCTCTTTCCAGTCATTTGCTGACAGTGTCTGTTTCCTCACCATTAAGCTCCACATCCATTTCTGTGCCTCTGTTTCCTTCCATGGCTCCAGCTCTTGCCCCTAGCAGGACCAGATCCCCTGTCCCCTCCATCCTTGTGGCTGCCAGTCACATGTTCTTTGCCTTGTAGTCCCAGTTCCCCCTTCCCATGCTGTCTCCAGCTCCTAATCCAAGGAGCTCCTTTCCTGATGTGCTCCAGTCCTTTCCTCCAACTCTCCATCACAATTTCTTGCATATTGTCTCTGAATCTCAATACTCCCTTTTTTCTTCTCCCGAATCCTTTTTTTCTTTTCAGCATCTGAGTCACTCTATTGTTGGGTGCCAGCAGGGGCAGCATCAGAGTGTAGCAAAGCAGTTTCCTGCTCGCAGGTCCGGTGCCCGGCCTCACGCCAGCCTGGAAAAGCCCAGAGCAGGTTTGCAGGCTTTCCCTGGCTTTGTCTACAGCCTGAACAACCCTAAGAGCTGTGGAAGAAACAGGTTCAGAGAAGAAGAAAGGTTCAGAAGGAACTGCCAGAATTGTTAGCTGCTGAAATTGAGCAAGTCTCTGCTA
The DNA here is from genome assembly GCF_047716275.1 of Strix uralensis. Lineage (NCBI taxonomy): Eukaryota > Metazoa > Chordata > Aves > Strigiformes > Strigidae > Strix > Strix uralensis. The sequence goes on from NC_133973.1 coordinate 34,252,222, forward strand.
AGAATGTGTGGAGTGTGGTTTCTCTAAGATTTATAATTAAATTCACTTGGACTTTTATGGCAGAAGATAAAGCCATAACACAGATAGGTTGTTTTAGGCTTCTGCTAAATTTTAACATCCTCTCCAGTGATATGGGAGTAGTAAGGCTCTTCAGAGGAAAGTTCATTAGAGTTTTTGCTTTAAGTGGTGAGATAATTTATCAACTCCAAATCTCATTATGGGAGACAGCACAATGATTTTAGCTGAACATTTCAAAACAAACAACAGACAGTAATCTACCTGAGTTTAATGCTTGTTTTACAAACTTTTATCCCAAATTGTTAAAGTTTGACTAGGTGATGGGTGCACAAAACAAGGTGTTATCACAGACAGGGTGTGCTGAGTCACTAGTTGGCAGTTCCTACTAACCCCAGTTGGAGTTTGTTAATATTGTTTCATTTTCTAGCTTTCCCCTTTGCAAAACTATTAGCATAGAAATGCATTTTAGAATTTGGCCTTCAAAATTCATGGCACTGAGTGGTACTGGCCGCCTACCAGGCTATGTGTGTGAGATTTTTTTTTTTTTTATCCTGTTTGGAATTTGGTAAATTTATAAGATCTCCCCACACCCTTTCTCTGCAGGAGTCACTTAATTTCTTTGTGAGCTTTGCTGCTAAACTGTGCATAATTTGGGGTTTTCATTGTTCTTACCCTGCTTTTGAAGTTGCTTTGTGATTTTTGAAAAGATGTTAATTTTCCTTTTGTTGTTTTCTGTTGGCCACTTAATCCTTTCCCATTCTAATTGTTATTCTTATTGGTCTCCTCAAACTTTTCTGTTGTTTGAAATGTCTGTCATCTAAAACTTGCCTTTGTTCTTCCAACAATGATTTTGGGAGCCTCCCTGCTGAGCTGCATTCCAAATGTGTGTGTGGCTGTGGATGGGGGGATTTTGGCCTTCCTTGCTCTTTGACGCCTCTCTTTCCTATATCAGGCCTATCAGCAAATACAAGCAGCTCAGAGAAAACGCTCCGCTCCGGTTCTGCTTCCTTTGACACTGATTGCCAGGCAGCACAGAATCACAAGAAGCTGAATGTCACTTTCCAGACCCCATTGCCATTTTGTTAGACTCTACCTTAGTGCATTTATCAGATCTATCTAATTCAGCAGTTGTGGGCTGATGAGTCTGACTTCACCTTACTTTAGACAATCCTGTTGTTAGAAAATGAATTTCTTTTTAAGTCTCTTTAGCCTCCCAGCTGCTGCTTGGCAGCTCTGCAAACATTTAAGAGTTATGTACTTATCTTTGCTAAAAAGTTGAAGCAAACCAGAATTATGAATCATTCCGTCGAAAATAATTTGGAATGGGATGGAAAACCTGAAAGTATCCCTGGAGGCATACACTGATCAGAGGGGAAGTCCAGATGTTTATCACAGATGAAATATTTTCATTTCAGTTCAAATAATTTTGCTGCAAAAGACCTTGGATCCTAATAACCATCTTCAAAGAGGATGTAAGAATCATAGTTGTGTTGACTTCTCAGAAACTTGGGATCTTAAGGTCCAGATTTTAAAGCTATTTGGGTACCAAGGGTTAGATACAGCCATATAACAGCAATATTAGCTACCTAAGCCTAAACCAGAGATCCTTGACTCAACTTTCAGTGGGTACGAACTCCATGACCTGGAGGAGTGCAATAACCAGAGCTATTAGAAGAAAATGGGACATGAGTATTTCCTTTCTTGGCAGATGTTTTTTTCTTTTTTCATATCCAGATGGATGGGTGTAAGTGCCAAATATGAGGGGAGGGTTTAGGGCTGTGACTTCTGTGGAGAGAGAGACGCCTCATTGTCACCACCTGTAAAGTGCTAGGTTTCTAGAGGGGGGGTGTGGGATTTAAGGAACCTACTAGTCCCTGGAACTCCACCGTTGGCTGGCTTAGGCAGCTCCTTGCTCGTTAATGCAATGTTTCTGTGGATATTGAAGCAGCTCTTCCCTGAAGGCCTTGGTGCTCACACCAACATCACAGCTTCCAGTCAGTAACTTAGCAGCTCAGCACTCAGCATCACAGTTCTGGGGATCTGACCCTGAAATCCGTGTGCCCGGTTACATTTACATATCTTTTGTTCTGGGTGAGGCCTAGGAAACTGAGTCACGGAGGCACTCTGAAAAATGTGTTCATTTAGGAGAATTTGCCCCTTGCTGAACTTCAGATGACTGAACATGGTGGAACTGTGACAGTCTGGTCTTCTCAGCAGTGACTGTGTTGTGTCCTGGCACAAACTGATTTGGTTTGAAGTATTTCTGCCTGCAGAGCTCACTTAAAATTATCAGCTGTTATCAAGGAGAGGGCAAAAATGTAAGGAAATGGTCTTGTGTACCACAAAAGCTAGTATTCTTGATCAGTGCTAAATGTTTTCTCTTTCACTAACATAGTAAAGACTCAGTCCTGAAAGCCTTACTCATCAGTTTTTGAAGTTATTACAGTACAAAGTCATAGCATGAATATACCCATAAGTCATGCTCTGTTTTGCTGACTAATCATACAAAGACTACTCAATGGCCTCTGCAGGTCTCTTGGAAGCCTTAAAGATTGAGACAGCCTCTTTTCCACTTCCACTCTGTTACTGAAAAGCCTCACCTCTTGGCTCCCTTGTAGTCTCAAGCCAGTGCTGAGAACTGGCTTTGAGTTTGCTGAAGAGGCTAGTGTCTTGAACTGGCCAGTTTCCTGGCTGGCTGCTAGCCTAGGGCAACACTTGCTGGGCTCAGAGAGGTTTGCAGGACAGAAAATGCTGTCCTGATGGCCTGATGGCACACACATTTGCAATTTCCATCCAAAATGTTTTAGTTCCTGAGAAAGCAATCTTGGGATTGACTATGAGGCTTTGTAAATATATGCCTTTTGACCAAACCATCTTGGACAAGAAAAATCCCAAACCTAAAAGAATGCTGCAGAACACCAAACATTTCATTCAGGGTCTATCTAAATATGGCTGGTTGTAACTGTGCTAGGTATTACAGAAGTAAGCTTGTCTTCCCCATCAAGGAAAACTAGCAATCCTGGGAGGCATCCAGTTTTGCCAGGGTAATTAGATCAACAGTTGGACTTGCAGCAACTGAAGTTGTATAGTTGGAAGTTACAATTCCTCACCATCCTGACCATCTCAGTTGGCCCAGTGCAAGTGTGCAGTGTCAACTTAGCCTTACCCCAACACCCCACCCTCTCCACAGCTTGAGACAAATAGCAGATAAACCAAAATCCACTCCATCCTACCTGCCAGAGAAAGGTCTTCTCCTTCTCTGAAAGTGTCAATTTCCTAATGAAACTTCCAGCCCTCATTTGGGCAACAGTCTGTATTCGATTCCAGGTGAGGAGCAACTATCCTCCCTATATGAAAATTTTTTAACTTGACAGTGTCTCTTGTGCTAGTGACAAACTGTGCTTTCATGAAAACTAACCAGTAATTTTTCAGTGATGCTGGTTTGACTGGAGGTGATTTGCCCAGAACACATTGCTGGGAATCAGTACACTGATGTAGTTCAGTAGTTGGTCTTTGTGAGATATGATCTTCAGTAAATTCATTAGCCTTACAGTGCTGCAGTAACAGAAAGACTCCCTTCTGACAATTAGGACCACAAGGGAGGGTTTGGGAAGATGATTGCTCCCTCCTGGGAAGAGATGAAAGACTACAGCAGTAAAGGGAAGAGATTTTTCATTATAGACCTTAAGATTAAACCCGAGGGACTGCTTGTGCTGGAAGTCTGCCTTATGTTTTGTATCAATAAGTGAATTTCAAATGCTTGGCTCCTAGTCATGTTTTTAGGTAATGGTTCTCTAGTTTAGCTCACTCTGATTTCTTGGAGGTGGATTAGTACATAATTAAATATGTGGAACAGTGTAACGAAAAACATGATTCTATCAAAGCAAATTAATTGCTAGGTCTGGTTTTGAACTTAGTAGAATCACTGCAAACAATGAATTTGCTACATCTTCCCTAAGTACTTTCCTACTGCCCTGTCTATTTACATTATAATCCTTGTCATTTACTGCAAGCAAACATAAAAGTAATAATTTTCTTGTGTAAATAAAAAAATAGAGGGGGAGATCTTCTTCTGTATCATCTGGTGGAAGGTAGTTGGTGTAAACTATACTTAAGCCCCTATTAGACTACTAGAGATGTATAAAGGAGCCTTCTTGGAGATGAAAACCAGGTTATTTATCTTCTGTCGCATCTTTAAACAGAGTTTTTCTTAAATGGCTAAGAAACCATTAGGGCGTCACCAAATATTTGCTTTCATGCTAAGGAGTTCCTGTGGAGAGGTAAATTTAGGAGAAATCTAAGCGACCGAACCAGTGGCTTTGGTCCGTGCAGGGGCAGGGAGGCACCTTTGGGTGAGCACTCACCAGCCTGCTCCTTTAGACCCCTCTGGACTGGTTGTGTCAATCGGAGCAGTATCCAGCACTGTTTCTTCTGTGGGATGTCCAACTAGCCTTTCAGTCTAGCTGTGTCTAGGCTCTTCATCCTCATTCTCCCTAGATACTATACCTATCTAACCACCCACTTTCCGAAGGCTCCATCTGTGCTGTTCCTTCTTCCTGCCTGTCTTCAGAAGGCATCTTCCTGGACAGCTGTTTGCTGATCCTGTTGCTCTGATTTACCTTCAATAGATTGTCTTCAGAAAAGCCACGCAGATGAAAAAAGAACCCGCCTAAGCACAGATTTCATCAGGCAGCTACCTCCTGGAAGCATGATTTCTGGGGTCAAAGTCCTGTGTGTCAGATTTTCTTCTCAGTTTCTGTCTTACAAGATAACTTTATAATGATGTTCTGCATTTTGGAAGCCTTTCAGTTTTTGTAACTCGCCCTAAAATATATCTCAAGAAGTTTCTTCTATTTGATGTCAGCCTGCTGGCCTTAGTGGAATATTTCCTTCACTGTGCTTCCTAGCCTTCAGGTTGCTGAATTCACCTATTGTTTTACTATGAGTGAAACTCTTTAGGCTGTCTCAGATGTGGCTGATGACCTTGGCCACCCCTCCTGAGGTGCCTTCAAGAGTCTGATTTTCAATAGCCACTGATGAACCTGAACGATTTTCCTCTCTGGTTTTGCCTCTGCTATACAAACTCCAACCTTTCACTGACAGAGTGTCAGGGGTGGCTTGCTTCCTGACTGTTACAATCCCCATACCACATCCTTCAGAGAGCTGAGAGCAAGGGAAGCCCTGTTGTACCTCACAGGTAGGAAGGAGAGGGCTCCACACCAGACCCAGTGCTCTGCTGTGGAACTGGGCTGTACCTGAACCAATTCTTTTATTTATTTATCCCCTGAGAGGCTAACCCACATAGCAGGTGAAACTAGCCTGGTAGGTAGTATGCTCATGTGGGAGAGAGAGGTCTGAATCTCACCAGAAAAGGGAACTGACCTGGATCCCTTGAATGCTCCTTCAGTTCCTCTTACTTGCTGGGATGGCAGTGGGACCCCATTTAAGACAGGAGTGGCTTAGCCCTGCTCTTTCTGAAAGAAAATGCTGAGGTGCTTCAAGACGGGGCAGGGGGGTGCGTGTGTGTGTGTGTGTTCAGAAAGTGGAGTGACATGGAGGCAAGTACTTCATACAGCCCAGAATAAGGCAGCTGAGCCTTGGGGTAGATGTAAAATTTGAATGTATGTCCTTGGCATGTCATCTGAAGCATCTGTTGTCCATTGAATGGCCTCTTGTGAATCTCTTTGTATGGGCAGATCCCGAGGCACCCTCTAATGAGCCTAGCTGCCTAGCTCAGTGCTGGGAATCCTACCGCAGAGCCCAGCACCCAGACATGAAGAAAGTGCAGCGTTGAGTGCTGTACCTTTGTAGGTAGGCACCATGTTGATGCCTCATTTAGAGGAGCACAAGGCTCTCAGTGACTTCAGATTGATTTGTGGGTCTTTGGGATACCTTAGCAAGTTGTTATGCAGCCTTGCCCTGACTACATCATAACTGGACAGACATGTGATAATATGCAATATAAATAAATAAGAATGCATTTGTCATAGAGGGAAATATAATGTGCATTTTCTGCAACACCCCCAAGCCTGTGTGCTGACGTTAACAAATAGCAAAGACCAGCTCTGAAGTATTTTCTTCTCTTTTGTTTTACTGATTAAACCAGATCTAGACTGGCCTTTCTGCCTACCGTAGTCATAGTCCATGTGAGATACAGCAGAACACAGAATGATGGGACTAACATAAGTCTAAAGAATATCCTTAACCAAGTAGCTATTCAGCTTCTATTTTTCCAGAACTAAAGTCAGAATTGCTTAAATGTTGCTTCTTTATATGCACATGATGTTCTTTACTAGCTGCAAAAACATCTTGATTCAGACTGAAAACGTCTTTACTGATGAAAATGATGTGAATTATCTTAATGTGGTTGCTCTTCTTGACAATAAAATTATTTTTTCACCAATTAATTGGTTACTAATTCCCATTGCAAAGCAATTAATCTACCTTCTTAATACTCTCCAAACATTAGCTGGGTTTGTCTATCTAATAAAATAGAAGTGCATTTTTTACAGAAGGCTCCTCATTTGTTCAGCCAATTAGTCTGTCTTGAGAAAGTGTGTCACTGACACCATAAATCTATGATTGTCCTTTCCACAGGTCTTAGAGAAGATTCAGCATTTTAGACGAGTAACTGGCCACCAAATGAGCTAGCCTGCAACTGTAAGCCAAAGCACATTTTAAACATGAGAATTGGCAGTTTCCAAGTGCAGCAAATGCAAAGGTGTCTGTGCCTGTTTTGATTATCTAGTGTAACAGCTACAGTGTCCTGCAGTGTGTGTTCTCAGCAGAACTACTTGTATGGTCAGAGTTTGCTCATATTTAGGTACATTGCCAAATCAAAGCAGCTACTTCTTTTTCTCCTGTCCAGCCTGGATATTTATATTGCACTATTGCCTGCAGTAGAAATCTCTTTAGAACGTCTTTTCAGTGGAATTTTTAACTTGAAATGACTTTTTAAATTAAGTCTGTAATGTTAGCCAAAATGGAAATTTCCTTGGTAAAAATATCTGGGTTTAATTACATTTTCATGTCTTCCACTAGGAAAACTGAGAGCTAAAAAATCTTCCTGTGTCTGGCAACCTAAACTTAAACAAACTGGCTAGTTGTCATCTGACTGGCTGAATTTTTGGGCTGATTTTTTGATTATAGAAAACTGGAAAATAGTTTGTGGAGGGGTTTCAGTTTTGCAGTGAAATTTTGAAAAATTCGGTGGAAGGCTGTAAATTAATAAAAATATTTGTATTTAGCGAGTATGTTTTTTACATAAAAATGACCTGAACTTCCAAGTGCGTTCTGAAAGAAATCACTTACTTTGTTCTATTGAAACACATTAGTTCATACTTGCACTAATTTTAGGTATCTAATTCAGAAGGCTGGCTCCTAGGCTGTCTGTGTAATCCAGAGAGAAAACCTGCTACACAGCATGATTCTGGACTTGTAAATGAGGCTCTCGCTCTCAATTTCCTCTTGGAGGAACCTCTCTCTGTCCCTTAACCATATGGTATGCCCAGGGAGACCAGCTTCGAAGTTTGATGCTTTAAGATATCCTATGTTGGTATTGCCTTCTGACCAAAACCAGATTAGATAAAGAATATAACTAACATAACATTTTCTGGGACCATCATGATATGTGAGATTAGCTGCATGTATTTGTTAACATAAGTAGGTTGGATAAAATTGTTCTGTGTGTGCACCATGTGTGTGTTTTTCTGTGTGTGAAAGAAAGAGAAGGAAAGATTGTGTGAATAGCTAAATGAGGTTTCCAAAAATATTCCATCTCCACTCTGCTGTCTGTCTTTCCCTACCCATCCTCTTGAATTCTCTGTCATTTCTGGCATTTTTGTGTCTCACAAGGAATCCTCCTCCTACAGCATCATCATTTCTCCCTTAACCTCTCTTTCTTTCGTCTTAGATCTCCGTGCTTCTCTTGGCATAGTCAGAATCTCTCCTTCATGCTTTCATAATGTCTTTCTCCACTACCCTTGAAGCCCTCTTTCACTAGTTCCCCGCCTCCCTACTGCAGAAGCAAAGCTGCATAAGGACCTAAAAGACAGCCTGTCTTCTAATTCAGCTGATTGCCTGGCTATGGTCTAGTGCTGGGAGTAACCTGGGCTAGTGCAAAGCGAAGAGGAACACAGACACCACTCAGTTGGCGTGGATGATAAAGAAGGTATTTTGCTAGAGAAAGTCAAAATGGCTCTGTAACACTGAAGGAAAAATAATAACCATAGAAATAGTGAGCTGAACAGCATCTTGAGAGATCTTTTAATCTCCTCCCTGTCCTGCAACAGGGAATGTATAAATCATTATATTCTAATTAGCTTTACTCCCCTTTCTACTCTCCTTCGCTAAGTAGAGGAATTGTTCAACCCAAGTCTGCTGGGCGGTGGTTAGGACTAGGGCAGGAAATCCCTGTCCCTGTAGTATGCAGGGCCAGCACCTGGCTCCTGAGGAGCCCTCCTTTAATCTCACCTCTGCTGTGTTTTCAGTTAAAAACCTCAGTGTTTCCATGCGGTCAGAGTAGGAGAACTGTGGACTTCAAACAGCACCTCTCAGCAAGTTTAGCTTCAGCATCATGTCAGGCAGCAGACAGTCCCCTCATGCCTGTGCCATGGCAAGGTTTGCAGGGGGCCTGGTGCTTTGTTCGCTCCTATTTGGGAAGCCCCACCAGACAGACGTAGAGTTAGACCTAGACCATACCATCTTTGCTTGTTGAAGAGAATGTAAGTCAGCATCCAGTGACCAAACAACACCTTGTACCATTATGTCCCCGAATCCACTAGGTCTGTTGTCTTTTCTAAGGAGGGAATTGTAGTAGTTTGGCACAATTTGTTCTTGACAAGCCCAGTGTAACTGTTTGTTATCACCTTCTAGGTACTTGAAAAACAGTAGTTTTATTTAAGAAGAGTTTCTCTTTTTCAGGGATCCCTACTTGGCTGATGGGTTTGTAATTCCCCCATCCTTTTTTAAAGAGATGTACTGTGTTCTCTATCTACCAGCCATTCAAGGCGATCACACAAGGCTCTCAGATTACTGTAGCTAGCTGCTTATCATGTGAGGGAGGATTTCCTCAGACCCTGATGGTTTGAACATCTTTAATTTATTGAGGTATTTTTAACGTGTTTTCTACATTGTGGCCTACCTTGCTATATCCTTGTTAATACTAAGTCATAGTTAACTATTTTTGGTGAAAACAGAAAGTATTATCGTATACTTTACATCTCTGTGGGCTCTTCTCCATTCCTGCTCAGAAAAGCACCACTCTTACTCTTCTAATTTATTTCTTATTGCCTTTATATCCCTTGTCACTTGACATTCATTTTTATTCCTATGTGCTTTATCTGTTCCACTTCACTCATCCTTAGTTATGTGCTTTTGCTTTCATTATTTGCACAAGCCCTTTTTGATATTCTGGTCACTAAGGAACTCAGCATTGCAGGCACAGAGGTTGCATCAAGACCTTTCTTCTGAATCTTGTGGTTTGCCACTCCACATTCAATATAGTATCCTTTACTAACTCACAGCTATGTCCAATTATGTTCCTAGAAGACTCTACCAGCCACTTGCTTAGCTGGTCAAGTCTGATCTCCTGAGATCTATTATTCCTTTTCTGCTGCTCTCATGTTTCCTTTTTCTTAGAATACTGAACTCTGTCACATCATTTGAATTCTCTCTCAATTTGTCACTTGCCAATCAATTGGAATTGGACAAAAGTCATAGTCAAGCGTTAGCATCTTCCTCCACCTAAAATAAAATGCTGCACTCAGCATATTGCAGGCTCTTGTCCCACTGAGCTGTTTATCCAAGAGATGCCCACATACCACCAGATGTTCTCTTCAGGTCCTTCTGATATTTGCTCAAGAAAAAAATTCCTTTGTCCCCCTCTCCCTTTTTATGTGGTCTTTAGTAACTTCCTAACATGATATTGGTGCCATTTTTTTCATCTCTATTTTCAACCCGATGTTCAACAAAGCCATCTTTTCCCTTATTTGAGACTCATAGATCTATCTGCTAGAGGACAGATGAGCCTCCATATTTATTACTGCCTTTCCTTCCTGTAGTGATGCTTTTGTCCAGAAATTTGTTCTGCTGGTGAGGTGTGTACATGTTAAGCTTTTAAGAGATGATCACTACACTGTGTAGTCTAAATCCTGCTCTATGTCATGTCCCTGAGCTATCCATTGTCCTCACTGGAGTTGCACAAGCAAAGGTGAAACTGACATTTGAACCAATTAATCTCTGAATTTTTTCTCTCTTTCTCTTTTTTTTTTTTTCTTCTTTGTTTTATAACCAAAAATGATACAAGGATAACAGTGGACTATTCCACCAAATTTTCGGCAATAAAAAGTATCTGATACTAGCCCTATGCTACTTCTCATTTAGTAAGCAGATTCCTAATTTGGGGGAAAATGGTTTCTTTTGCTTCTGGTTAAATAAGTTCTTGGATGCTTAAAAATGAAATCTGATTCCTAATTGAAATGGTTTACTTCCATTGTGAATTTGCCAGTTATTGCAGAGTTGCACATGATTGCCAGGCTCTGGCAGTGCTGTGGATAGTGAGGGTGGGGGCAAAAATCACTGAAGTATTTAATTTGAGGATAATAGTCCTGTGAATGAATGTCATAGGCCTTGAAAAAGGCAAAGGGAGCTCAGCCTACTCCACTAGATTGTCTTCACTGGAAACTACCTCCTGCTCAGGGTTGTAAATATAGGCCAATAATCTTTCTACTGCCTACTTAAGAAATCAGGTGATTTTAACAGATTTTTCTGTTAAACAATTAGAACAAGAGCAAAACCATGCCTACAGACCATGTCTCGGTAGGCGTTTTGTTACATCTCTCTTTCTATGTGATGATTTTTGACCTCTTTTCCATTCATACACTGCTTGTAAACAATGGTGGTTTTTAATATACCTTTATTGTGCTGATTCTGGGACAGATTTATGGGGGCTCAGGGACTCTTTCACTCCTTTTTCATCCTTTTTATTTGTTCCCCAGGCTTCCAGATTCTTGGAGTTAGGGTGAGAGGATATACCTTGTTCTGCATTGAGGCTGTATTTAAGTCCTGCTCTTCATAGTCACCTCAAACATTTCCAGCAAAGTACCCCTCATCTTGGGATTACACTTGCCGCATTTACTGTATGCTTCTTCTATTAGCTACAACTACTGTGTAATACTGGCATGAGAATTAAGCAAATTCGTAGCTCTTCTGTTCCAAACAGGTCATTGATGCTTTTCTTCTGGACCACACCATCAGGCCAAATAAGCTGTGTGCTGCTGACCCTCTTCTTCCCTGTTTGAATCATGGCTAAGGAGCAGGAAAGTGAGGAAGGGGTTTGCTGACAGCACTTCTACAGCTCAGGGGAAAGACCATTTTGGGCATAGAGGTGCTCCCAGAGTGGTAGGAAACTTTAGATCCTTCACAACTTTCTGTTTGTGGGACATGTGAAGAGAGACCTTCCCAGGTGTGTGAAATCTGAGGATTGTGGTTGGATCCACCTGGGAAAAAGAGAGAAATATGGACAAATGGCAGCATTCTTTATTGCAACATGAAGATAGAGTCTATCTACCTGAAGGCGGAGTTTGGTAACTGCAAATGTGAAAAAGGAACCTTGTGGCTACAGATGACCCCTGCTCCATGTGAGAACTAAGATGAAAGAAAAATTTGGAGTAAGAAGGCCAGTGCTTGCAAGTCATGACATCAGAGTGAGGGTGAAAGTTCAGATTTAGCTCTGTATCCTACTTAGGAGCTTGCAAGTGTAGTCTAACTTGGTACTTCTTGTTCCCCCCACGTAGTGCCTAATGTGCTCTGAATGGAAATTTCAAGTCATAACACTTAAATGCGGAGGCATTACACAACTGTGCCTCCTGCATGCAGCCCCAGCAGCTGCCCTGGCAAGGCTTTGGGCACGATGATGATTCTTATCGGTTTCTGTGTTGTGAGAGTGTCTAGAGATCCCAGTGTGCCAGGTGTTGTACAAACATCTCTGAAAAAAAAGTCCCTGGCTAAATGAGTGCATGGCCCAAACAGCCAAGGCTGACTGAGTGTTGCTTGGGACGTGGACGTGTGGGGAGAGGTAATGATTTTCCCAGCTCTGCAGTTTGGTAGCAATGGTGGGGACAGAGTGCCATTCCTCATGTTTCAGGACGGCCTGCTATCTGTGCTTAAGGGTGGGGAGTGTTCCTGCTCTAACAGGCTTTAGAGTAACACAGCTGGGAGAAAACCCTGCAACAGGAGAATTTCTTCTCCCTGCATCCTCCTGCATGCTCACCTTTGAGCTAGTTCAGTGTAGCCTGTTCAATACTTGGGGACTCATCTTCCTGAAAAGATGGGGGCAGGAGTGGTGTGTAATACTGTAAATGCAGTTCCTTGCTTGGCCGTGGAGACCTTATCATGCAGTGTCCTGTGGTTGTCCTGTGTACTCAGACTGACATCATAAACTGTGGGAATATTTCTACAATCAGCAACAGTTTCATTGTATGTTAAAAGGTTTATTTTCATGCATAGTTTGCTGACACCCAGAAGGCTCCTTTCATTGTAGTAGAGTGTATCTCATGAACAATTCTGCTACAGGACATCAAAGTTAATATTTTTTTCTACTTCTCTCCCAGAAAACATGATCTATGAAGTAGACTCCCTAGAAATAGAGTTGCCTTCAGGGCAGTACACGCTCATTATAACAAACTAGAACATAATAAATAGTATTTGGTTGTAAAATACATTTCTTTTTCCTAGCCTAATTTTAAAATGGAACAAATATGGTCAAATCCAAGTGTTCTAAGAACCACTTGCTTCAAAGCACATAACCCTTCAGCTTGCTCACTCTTAATCCAGTTTAGATCACTTTGTATCTACTCTGGAGCAAAGACTTCAAATTCAGAAATTTTCCTTTGGTTTCACTGGATTTTGGGCTGGGATATAGGGAGCAGACCCCGTGGGGGCCAAAACAAGTGGCAAAACACCAGCACTGTGACAGGGGTCAGAGAGTACATTAATGAACAGTTAACCTCATCTCTTCAGGTACTTCTAGTCTCCAAATTCATGGGGACAATCAGGGTTCATACCGTGCTATGAAAATGATCTCTGCAGCATGATATGTGTTGGCTGAACAGAGGCTAACAGAAAGGATATGAAACTGCTGTTTCTGAAGAAAGGAGTATTACTGGGGTTGACCTGAGCACTTTTGATCTGCTCTGCCATTCTTGATTCATGTCTGAGTGAGTCTTGACAATGCTGTACTCAGAGTGGGCCTAAGACTTGTGTGCAGGCATAGCATGATGATTGGTTGAGTTTTTTGGGGATGCTGCAGCAGCATATGGCATGCACCCCAGCAGCATATTTTGAGTTTTTTTGAGTTTATTTGGATTCTTAAATGAAGTTATTGGAAAGAAAATTCACATAAAAATATCACAGAAACATCTGGAAAGAGACTGCTAGATGAGAAAAGAGCCACATCCCTGATGACAGTGGATTTTACTGCTGCCCAGCTCATAACTTCAGAGTATGATATGAGCCATAAGTATTTTCCAAAGGGCTAAATTTGTTTGTAATTCTCACTGGGGTTTGCCTCGCTAGGCATTTGCAACAGCTGTGTGTATGACTGTTGGCCACCTGCTGCACGTATTGCCACCATGTTGTTGAGCTTCTGCTGCCAATGCAATGACAGAGACTCACTGCTGCTTCTTCAGAGGGTCTCCTGAAGGATCAGTGGTTGCAGCAGATGGTGGCAGTTTTGCTATTGCCTTCAGGAGAAGCAGATTTGGGCCTCTAAATTGCACCTTTTTATATATAGTATCCAGTGCTATTTTGCCTGGCAAACATTCAGAGCAAGTGTGGTTCCACGTGGCTCCTCCCTCTGTGTCACAGGACAGGGCTCTTCATGTGCATGTGAATATCTCCCAGATGTTGTGCGTTGGACAAATTTAGCACTCGACATGGGATGTGGCATCATAGCACGTAGACAGGATTTTCCTGGAGGGAATGGAGAAGCTTGTATTATACTTGAAAGAGTAGGTTGCTATGCAATCCGCTTCACTTGGTTTTGTGCTGAGAACTATTTGTGTGACCTCCAGAGTGATCATGACAGCCAGGCAGGAGTACACAATGTCTATATTTGGCAGAGTCCTCGAAAATGTATCCCATTTTGTTTGACAGATATCCACTGAGACAGGAAAGATATTTTCCCTGCCCCTTAAGTTGGCTGGGGACTTCAGCAAGCCTCCTCCACGGGAATCCTGATATCATTCTCCTGCACTGAAGCCAGGTAGTTTTATTTCAGTTCTCTGTTGAGAATTTGAGCAATTTTTCCAGAGGCTTGAGCAATGCATTCATATCTTCACCATTTGCCGTTATATTTTTAATATGTGTATCCTTGAGATCTAATTTGAAGATCTTATCATAATAACCTACTGAAGTTCTTGCTTTGAAGTTGCACCTGGCATTTCTGAGTCATCAAAGTAGTCAGGGCTAAAGTTGGGAAAGAACTGGAATGTACATCTCATTAGCTTAACACAAATGGTTTTTGTATGGCGTGAAGAAGGACAGGAAGGGGACAGCAGAGGGAAGTGCCTTTGAGTGCATGGAGGTAACCAACAGTGGACTCCTTGCTGGTGTATAGGTTTTGCTTTGTCATCTCAGTAGCATAATCTGCAAGCATCCTTGGCTGCTTCATTTCCATTCTGTTGGCTTTGCATGAAGGCAGGCTTTGCCCAGTATAGCCTGCAAGGAGTTTAAGACTTTTCCAGCTTGTGCCTGACTTTGTGTACATCCACATCTTTGGGTATAGGCCAACCCAACAGCAAATGGGACACTAAGTCATTGAAGCCACTAGTTATTTCTAAGATAAAGACCACAAGGCCTGAGCCCAGGCACTGAACTTGATTTTCCCTGCTGTTTAATTATTAAGTTAATAATAGTTCCTGGGATGGTGGTGGCAGGGGGCAGCCAGCTCCCTCAGTGCAAGCACCACTCCTTACAGGCAGTTTGAGTGTGTCTACCCTGATTTGTAGGCTAAGAGTGTTTAATAGTACAGATGTGGCCAGTCTATGCCAGTTGACCTCAGGGTCAGTGCGTGGGCCTTGCCACTGTGCAGTCTACTAGCACAAGTGTAGCCAGTGTTTCTATATGTGAGATCATGATAGTGAGGCTATCACTTACTGTCACGATGGGTTTTTTTTCAAGCTCTTTTCATGACTATCTCCTCTACCACAACAGCACTGTCCACTGATCCCTTCAACTGGCCTGCTCATCTGGCAGTGTGGAAGACCAGGGCTGGTGGTTGCTTCTGCAGAGGATCACTTTCTGCCCCAGGAAAGCAGGAGCATGCAAATTCTACTAGCATATGACCTCTCAGTTCAAAAGCACTTATTTCCCCAACAATATATATGGACCTTTCTGCAGGCTAGCCGGCTATCTGCAGGGTTGCAGTGATGCCACTCTGCCTTGGGTCATGCTTCTGCTCTCACTGAAATCAGCAGTGACTTCAGCAGTTCAGGACTGGACCACAAACTACAGCATTTCTCGGATCCTTCAAGATGAAAGGCACTCCACGTGGGTAAGTTATCATTATTTGTTATTATCCTCTCACTGATCCACTTTGGAAGACAGATGTGCATTCTTTCCCCCCCCGCCGAGAACTGATGAAACATGAAAATCACTTCTTAGATAAAAAAAAGCCCACAAAGTCAACACAATACATTGGGAGTTATTTGGTTTCTAATCTCTGAAAATGAGCCAGGTCAAACAGACATAGCTCCTCTGATAAATTGTTATTCTTAGAGATTTCAGCCTTCCATGGAAAAGTACTGAGCTGGCTCTCTGATCTCCTCTTACACTGTCATCAGCATACAGCAGCGGGCCAGTGGAAAATTGGAGAAAACCAGCTGCATGTAGAGTGTTAAGGGCATTATTTTTAGATGCTCCATTTCTTTCTGACTACACACACTACCCTGTGGAAAATAAGGCTGTCTATCCTAGTGACTTACTGGCAGCTGCTGCATTATGCACGGTGAAGCTGCTCCTTAGAAATGAGATGCTAAACAAAATAAATAGGAGGAAAACAGACCTATAAATTTGTGTAGTGCACAACAGGAGAGACGAGGGAGGTTTGAGAGTGAACACATTGGAGTCTTTGGGAAGTGTGCAAGTTCTCTCTTCAACAGAGGTATGAGTTTGAGGGGTTTAACTCCAGCTGAGTCTCTCTCTTCCTCTGACTGGGGTGTTTACTTTCTTATTTCCAGTACCGTTGTGACATTTAACAAGTATCAAAGCTGAATGCCAGCTTTCCTCACAAATACTGTTCTGCTGTCACAACAGGGCTGCTAAAGAGAGGAATTCCCAGTCCAGATCTGCTGAGAACTATGATAGCAACTAAATGCATGACGACTCCGGTGCAGACGGTAGTTCTAAACACATGGATTGCTCCACTGCCTCCTGCTGACAGCCCACCCATTATCTCCTAAGGGTGATTTGCCAGTTAAACTAGGTGCAGTTAAATACCTGATCTGCCAGTGTGCTGAAAAGGCTCAGTCTTCCCCTTTCTTTTGGCCCTGTGAGGGCCAAAACTCTCTCACTGGTGTGGGAGAAGGTGTCATCTCTGGGAGTGCAGCAAAACTTCCTCCTCTAAGTGTTAGGTCATCCTCTGTATAGTGAGAGCAACACCTCATGTGAAGAAAGGACAAATGTGAAATGTGAGGGATGAAGACAGCGGGGAGTCTCTCCCCCACTCAAAATCTGTCTTAACCACTCACACTAGTCATCCCAGTTATAAACCTTTCCTCGTCCAGATTCCTTAAGGGAAACGGGAAGGAGGAGTGTAGTGGGGATTGCACAGGCACGTGGCTGTGATGGCTGCATGTCTGGGTTTGTGGGGCATCATGTCGATTCTGGACGTGGGTAAAAGAGGCTTTACTTGAATTTTCCCTGTGCCAGTGTTTCACATTTGGGATGCAGATGGATACAGCTAAGATAGCTTGTCAGAAGCCTATTGTTCATTATAGAGCCTGGGAAATGTTTGGTATAAGGCAATGTGTTCCCCCTGCCCCAGAAACTGTTATTGTTCTAAAGAAAAATGTTACATTTTGCCTGACTTATTAACAGTGTTAAATCTATCTGTTTTCCCAAAGAGTCCTTCCTCCTAGCTTTTGGGGCACTTCAGCTACTTCTAAATTGTTGGCATTGGCAGGATGTCTCACCTCTGAGTACACATCTTTGTGAGCATCCTGACAGCCAGTGGGGGTGAAACCTGGATGTGCGCCAACCGCTCTTGCTACCCTAGGAGACTATTTTGATGCCAGACAAACTAGTGAGGAACCCAAATGGTGCCAGAGCAGGATGATGCCTGTTACTGAAAAATTAATTATTCTCTCTCGTGACATGTAGGAGTATATGCATGCACATGTATATGGATTGTCCAAAGTTTAGGCTGACACATTTTTTACTTGTTTTTGCTAATCTTGAGCACTTTTAGTAGGTATTTCCTGGGTCAAGTAGCCACTTCAGATTGATGTTTTTGGGGAAAACTTGTCTAGATCAGTTCAATCATTTCCAAGAATAAGGATATTGAAAATTATTGTTTTGTCCACACTGCATTAAAAAAAATAAAATTCTTTCAAAGGTTTTGCTGAGAAACTTTGGTGTTTCCATGCTTGTGATGGAATAGGGGATGCCATAGTGTCAGGGGGCATGCCTTTTGCTTTTTTTCCAGGATAAATTGCCTCTATTTGGCCTGCTTAGCAGCTCTTGAAATTTGACAGGCACATGTAGTCAGTAGAGAGATTTAGAAAACTTGGCACTCAGGCATGCTTCAGACCACGACTTCAGAAGCTAAGCAGAAGTTTATAGGTGGCTGCTTGGGAATGCTGTAGAGGCTGAGAGCAGAAAGACTGTTTTGTGTGCTCCAGAAAGCAAGGTGGAAGGATTTTTATGGATTACTACAAAGGGAATATAAGGGCAGTACAAATGGCTGAGAAGGAAGAGACAAAGATTTGATCAGTATTGCCCAGCAAGTAATGGAGATCTGTTTTCACAAAGTATGTACAGGGTAAAACTGACTACGACTGTCAGACTCAGCATGGGAGATGGTGAGAAATAAAGATAAGGAGGCCACTTCAGTTTAATCCCTGTTGCTTTATGTAAGGATTGCTGCTACCATCTGTATTTACATGGGCTGTTTGGGCACACTCACCTCCTCCAGGACTCAGCCTCCTGGATGAACCGGTGTTGTGCAAAGACTGAGACTGGTGTTGGCTGCAGCTTTGCTTGGAGAGCTGTTGAAATGGGGAGATGCACTGTCAGTGATGCAGAGGGTACAAAGCGAAGTAAAAAGAGTCTGGGTCTGGGCAGATGAACACGGGCTTGGCAATACAGATTCTCTCCCTGCCTCCTGGAGGAAGTGGCCAAGATTGACAAAGTGATGTAGTTTTTGGCTGGAGAAAAGTAACACTGGAGGAGTTCTATGCTACCTGGGTACTCTACCCCCTGGTGCTTATGCTCTTGATGACAGAAGCCATCATCATCGTCTCCTTGTTCCTGCCTCACAGTGTCATACAGGAGGCCCATGCTATGCTCAGCTCCTGTCTCCAGCCTGCAGGAGGAGGGATAGACAGACAGAGCCAGAGTGCTTAAGGGAGGGAAGTCTCGGCATACTGGGCAGACTTGACCAAAACACACTCAGAGTTTGTAGTTTAGTCATTCTGCGGTTACTCATTCGACCCTCTAGACCATGCTGGGCAAACTGGGACTTGTGGAAGCAGTAAGCTGTAGGGACACCAGGTCCTACGCATGTGTGGTTAAGCACAAATATTTCTGGTATTTGTTTCCTGTCCATTTCCCTCTTGTACACTTGTCCTTTCACTCCTGTTCACTTTCTAATGTGAACATGGGTCTGGACTGGATGTCTTTGTGAGTACATGGAAAGGTCACCCACCATTCATCCCTCCGTGACTGAATAGCGACCTGGAAGCTATTCCCAAACAAGTCAAAAGCCTTCTTCCTTGACAGTGCTGACCAAATAAACCCTGTCATCATCATCTTGATTTTGGAGAGGACAAAACCCCCATATGAATCCCTGGGGAAAAAAAGTAAAAAGCATGATTATTTAGACATTGTATCCATGTCCTAGTATCCTAGATAGCAGTGTTTTGTCTAACTGGGAAGGTTCTGGAGCCCTCCACCTCAGAAGAAAACTCAGAAGTGCCAATGTAGAAAAGTTGAGAGGAGATTGGTTTTGTTTTCGATCTTATAGTGGCCAATGAGATTGAGCCTGAACAATGCTTTTGCTGTTCTATCTCCGTGATAAACACTGGAAACTGCTCTTGCTGATAGAATACCTGGAAAGTGCTTTGTTGTTCAAGTGATTCAGAGCCTTCTTTTCATTATTTATTGCTTTGCAAGTGGAACGTGGGCAGCTGAGAAAGACCAGGGAGGCCTGCATACCTCAAGGTTATTCTGATTTGTTTAGTCCCCTGTTTTATACACACTGGGGACTGATAGCATTTCCCTTCCCTTTTTGGTTATTTTCTATTCCTTCATCAAATCTCAGGAGCCTCTACCATTGTGTCCTAAGGGCAGCCTCCTGCCAAGAGCCTGTTTATTGTGCTTGTGTCATTATTTACAGGCCTAGTGTCTATTTAATGTGTCTAAGGCCTGATTTATACTTCCAGCTAACGTAAATTTACACCTCTATCTTGTTAATCTCCTTCTGCCAGGCTTACACACTTGACTGCGTAGTCACAGAACAGATTTCTTGCTATTTGATCACATTGGGCTCTCCAAATTCAGAGCTCTGCCCTATTCAACACCTTCTAACTGCAGATCCAGAGAGCTGGCTGGACAGGTAGGTGCCAAACTATTTGATACCATGATTTGGAAACACATTTTGTTTATAATTCTGGGTTTGTGCAACAGCATGTTGCATATAAGCTCTCATGTGAAGTCTCCGCTAATCAGCAGAGGCATCAATGAGATATAGCATACTTTGAGGGGCAATAGAGGCATTATACATGTGGAAAAGCAGTGGACTATGTCTTCACAGGAGATAATATAACCTGGGAGCTGTATCTAAATACTTCTTTCTTTACTGTGCTGTTCTGAGGCTGGCTGCTTTGCCCAAACAATACGGACAGAGCTGCCATTACAGCAGTTACATCTCATTTCTCAAGGTGAACTGGGAAGAACAGGCAATAATAATGCTTCTTTATTGTGAATTACCTCTGCAGATCCTCACTCTTGGGAACATGGCTCAGCATAGTCTATAGAACATCTCTGGCACATCACTGGGGATTGCTTCATGCATATTTATGGAGCACTTAGATAGCTTTCAAGCAAAGGTGCGAGGCATGCATTGTGTTATTTTTAAAATGTGGTGAATACGCTGCTCCTAGCACTGCACACTGCTTATGCTAGGCCTTCAGAGTCCACACATGCAAAGCAGGCAATAGGAGGCAGTAACAGGCAGTGCTCAGAAGCTTTGAAAACCAGTTAGGCAGAGCAGAGCAGAGCACTGGCTATGCACATGTGTAGGCCTCCACCTGTGTGTACATCAGCAGAGCACTACCAGGGTCACTCACCTCTGCTATTTGTTTGCAAAGTTGTCACCTGAAAGGAAGTCTCTGGCTATTTATCTTCCTTCCTTTACATTATTTAGAAAATGCTGTCTCAGTCTTTGGGAAAGTGCTGGTAATGAATGGCTTCCTCTGAGCACAAGTGGTGATAGTATCTGGGGCAATGGCACCACATGAAGCCAGGTTGGGGAACGCAGGTGAGCCCTTAGTTTCTCTAACTGTTGGGCTGTGGGAGACCTGATCCAAGGGCTGCCTCTGCCTGCTAATAAGTGGCTTGAACCAGGTGTCCCACTTCTTTGGCTATGTGATAACCCCAGGAATCCTGAATGCTCCACACTCTGTGTTGAAATACCAGGCGGGTCTGTGGTCCTACGTCTGGGCTGAGTTCCCCCACCCACTTCTGTGCTACTGAGTCCTGGCCCAGGGAATACGTTACACACAGCAGAACAGCTTTCAAGAGCAAGTGAGATGTTGCCCAACAGGGGTCCAAGCTGATCTCTGTCAAAGCTTCCCTTTTTCTGACCCTGCCCGACACTTGCCACCCTAAGGGAGCCCTCACATACATGTGAAAACCAGTGAGCTACTGAAAAGGGCTGATCTGACTGAAAATCTAACTCGGAGATGAGATCACAGGCAGATCTGAGTTCAGACAGTTCCCTGAACTCTCTGCTTGGTTGTTAGTGCTGACAGAAGAGGTTGAGAAATTGAGACTCTGTAGGGAAAAGAGAAGACTCGCGCTGCTGGGATTTAGACCATATTGCTAAATTCCTTCTCTTGAATTTGTAGTGGCACACGAGGCCAGGTTTTAGTCCAATAGTTCAAGTGTCATGCTCTAACTTTTCCCTCATGGAAGCTAAACATGAATGTCTAAATTGAGCAAACTGGTGTTTGGTAGCCCCACATGGAGTAAGATTTTAAAAAAAAATAATTCATAACCAAGCAGCATCTAATATGACACTGAACTGCTGATTTTTGCAAAGAGCTCACTATCCCTTGTGGGCTAGGGGTTTTTTTTTAGAAATATGGCCCATAGCATAACAACATAGAAAAACAAAGGGTTTATATATATATATGTGTACATATATATGTCATTATATAGATATGTATGTAATATATATATGCATATGTATACATACATAAAAGTGGCATGACTATTACAGTTATAAGTCACTTGTTAGCTAGATTTACCCTATATGTATAGTGATAATGTTACACATACTTTCAATTTTTAGTGATGGTAGGAGGTTTAGCGATGGTAGTGATGGCCTAATCCCATCCCAACTCCACTAAAGCCACAGTTGCTTAGAAAATAATTTCCAAGCATTTTGGAGCACATATTGATAATC
Organism: Strix uralensis; assembly: GCF_047716275.1. NCBI lineage: Eukaryota > Metazoa > Chordata > Aves > Strigiformes > Strigidae > Strix > Strix uralensis. The sequence continues at coordinate 34,274,147 of NC_133973.1, forward strand.
TGTTGCTCAATTTAACTTGCTCAGGCACCACAGATGTCTAGGTGTTTTCCTTGTCTCAACCTATCTTTGCCACTGCAGAGCACTGCTGCAAAACGCAAGCTTAGCTTGGTTCTAGGCAGCTGATGGGAGATCTAAACCTGAGCTGCTCACTAGAATTTTGCCATTGGCAATGTTTTTTGGCTCTGCTGATCTCTGAGTTCAGTGTTGGTGCTCTCTGCTGTTTTTTTGTTGCACTCTGTATTCTGTTCTAGGAGGCTGTTTTGCAGAATGTTTATGTCCCGGAGGATGAGATTTAATTTTGAACTCAATTAGGAGTAAAGGGCTACTTCAGCACTGTCCTCAGCAGGAAGCTCTGCTTGCTCTGAGCCAAAGGGCTGACATAGAGATTGTGTCAGCAGAGGACTGACAAGGCACTGAAGAGTGCAGGTACTGAAGAGGGCTAAATTCAATCAGGGCAATGCTGAGGAAGAAGGAGATTTTCAGCAGAGTGAGGGAACAAGCACAACCATACACTTACTGCATGGGCATGTGTTTGGCTCAGGTGACAAACTGAAAACTTTCTAGGCATTTTCTCCACCTCAAAGAGAAGTAGAAAGTCCCTCCGCTTTTCAGGCTTTCCAATGGAAAGGGCTCCAGGATGCAGGGCTAGTCAACTCAGCCCAGACCTAGGCTGGCATCTCCTCCTGGACCTGCTCCTTGCTAAGGGGACAGATCAGCTTGAGTCACCTCTGGTGTTGCATTAGCCTCTCCTGCCCCTTTGGCTGACCAGTGTCCACAAACACAGGGATCTTGAGCAACCTGATCTAGTTGAAGATGTCTCTGCTCATTGCAGGGGGTTTGGACCATATGATATTTAAAGGACCCTTCTGACCGAAACTATTCTATGATTCCATGATTCCTCTAGGGCTGCAGTGCTGGCAGTGCAAGTGGTTGGGTGTGGGTGTGCAAAGCCTACCTGCAAGAGGCAAAGAGGCATGTTCTACACTCCCATTTGGGCTTGCACTGGCAGAGGCATGAGGCACAGACTTGCATTGACCTGATGTGAAGCTGCTGTACCAAACAAGTGCTGAAGTGCCAAGGACAAAGCAATATCATCCCTTCCCTTCTGTGCAGGACTTACAAAGAAAGTCATGTGGGGGACCATACTTGTGCTGTGAAATAGGCATGTTAAGCGCTGATGGAGGCCAATTGATTTGCCTTATTAACGGGAAGCTAATATGTTGGAGATACCACAGTTTTAGGTGTTTACATAAGTAAAAAAATTCTGAAAACAGAGAGGACCCTATAGTTTAACCAGAAGAGAGGCAAATTCGGGCTAGAAATAAGATGCTCATTTCATCCAGTGACACTAGTGCTTTAGTTTCAAGATCATTTTATACTAGCAGAAATCAGTAAGTGAAATAGCCTTGCCTTTTCACTATTTCAATGCTCACTTCAATTCCCACACCACCCCTCTCTTGGACACATTAGCACAAGCGTTTTCAAGGTCATAGAGAGAACCGGTCCAAATTAGTCCCCTCTGAAAAAGGAAAGGGTTGTTTTTAACCCGGATCAGCATCCCGATTTGATTCCCCATGGCATCTTGAACACATAGGATAATGGGAGGAAGCGAACAGCATGGGATAAGACTGAGCAGCTGGGGGCTAAGGGCAAGACCCCTTTTTGGGGTTCTGTCTTGGCTGACGGTGATGGTGAAACAACGGCCTAATCCCATCCCAACTCCTTCATTTGTCTTGAAACCACAATAAAATCTCAAAGTATGTTCTAGCTCAACCAGGTGCAACAATTCTGTGAAAATCACTGTTTCTGTGGTAACTGATGGCAAGCCTCACACTGCTTTCAAAGAGGTGCCACTCCCAGTGGGGTCGTACGTGATTCCCAAGCAGAAAACCAGAAGCTGACTTGTGACGGATTCCAGCTCATCCCAGGGAAGAGACCTGCGATGGAGAGACTGCTTCTTCCTGTAGTGGGTAGAGGAAGCCACTCTGGTTTGCGACATTTAAAATGATCCATGGTGGAGTGCTTGAGAATTTACCGTCTTCTGCCAAGAAGCGTATAACAGGACTCTAGCAGTTCACATTTCTCTGGTAGTCTGAAATGTGACTTCTGATATATTAATTTGTAGATAAATAGAAATGTTCATCTAGTCTGGCTTTTGCCTTCTTTTTTCATTGGGCTACTTTTTTAGGTCTTCTGCAAACTAAGAGTTTCTGAATAATACTTTTATGCTCAACAACAATGAACTAGGAAGATTTTAAGAGGTTGGGAAATCAACATTTTCTACACTTATTCTTTTAGATTAAGTCAATTGTAAAAAAAAGTGCTCGGGTAATGAATGGTAAGTTATTCATGACTTTTTTAAGAAGAAATAACAATGTGCCTTCTGTGAATATTAAGTAAAAGCAACCTTAGGGGGATGGGTTGGGCAGTGTGAGTCATACACAGGTTTTGAATTATTGATGTTCTATAACTGTCAGCCCTTACAAACTTGTGTATCTTAGTCCCTTCAAGGCAGGTGGAATAAGTTTCTGCAGATCCATATATATTTTCACAACAAGATACTATGGCAGCACACGAAGGAATTTGTAGCTATGCTGATTTTTGAACTACTCTGCAGAGTGCAGCCTCTCTTGCAAAACAGCATGTAGCCATGCTTTTCCCAGGGGCTATTCAGGCAAACTTTGTATGCTCCAGCCCAGTATATTTCCATGAGCTACTTCCCATGTGTCTATTTTGAATACTCCTTGATTGCTTCAGGATGCGGTTTCACTAGTTGTTTCTCAGAGCTGAGTTTGATGAAGGTAAAACTGATGGTTAATAAGTCTCTGCCCTACAATGTATCGGTACCTTCAATGTAAGAAACAAGAAAGTGTGGAGATTGGGATGTAGAGTGCTCAAAAGTTACAAAGAAGAATTAAACTTCTCGTGTGTTGTCCATCCCAGCTGCTTGCACATATGCAGTGTGATGTGGTTTCCAATTACACGCTCGTGTGCTCTGTTTTCTGAGACATGATGTCCCCTTTAGTGTGCTGGCAGGATGGTGCTCATTGACCGGCTAGCAATTCGTTGTTACTGGTTCATTCTTAGCGCTCAGTCTGTGGCCCCAGGCCTTATTTACTGCAAACCATCTAAATCCTGCAGAGACTACACTCTAATTGATTTCCTCAGCTCCACTTTGATTTAATTTATGCCACTATACAGTATGCAAGCACTAGTGATAAAATTCACCCTTCTGCAGCGAGTGGAAAAGCTTATGCTCTGTTGAAGGCTTCCCTGTGAGCTCTCCAAAGGGACATTGAGGGCAACTACAGTGGTCAATAGTCCTTGGACAACTGGGGAGCTTCATCCCTGTGTTTTATGGGTAGTAGTAATGGGCGGGTACTACTAGGCTTTGACTATCATTAGGACAATCAGCAGGACGACTGTACCAGAGTGATAGAGGAGGTTGTGCTGAGGTCCTGGCCTACATTTCAGAGGAAGCTCAGAGAAGCATCTGCAGGCTGGGGGATTTCGGGTCTCTGTTTGCGTGGCTCCCTGTACTGATAGTTATGACCACAATGGGTAAGTCATCAACATGTGCAGGACCTGTGTCAAAGTCTGTTCCTGATGGATGGGTGTGACAGTGATCTTCGTAGCTGTGGGAAAAGAGGACGTGTGTCACAACCCCAACACTGGCTGGGGGTAGGACAGAAAACCTCTTGCATGTGTGCTCTCTTCTTTTAAAAGTCATGTTGGATGTTTTCTTGCTGGTGCTGCTTGAAGCATTGTGGTTGCAGAGGTCCTGGTGAGTATTTTGGCCCCATAGTTGGTGGTCAGAGATCCCCCAGTTCCCTCCATTGCATCTTAAACCCTACAGCAGAGACACTCCTGCTGCTGCAAGCCCATGTGCTGGACACAAGCAAGCTTCAGGGCACGCAGGTAGGAAGGAGTGGAAACGGAAAGCAGAGGGAGTTGTGCCTGTGCCTGTGTGCAGCAACATATATGCATGAACAGCTGTCAAATAGGTGTGGTATCATTTAATCGTAACTGTCTTGGTAGGCCTACATTCAGGATTTAGCATGACGTGATGTAGAGAATAATGTGTAATTACTATTAGAGACAGATTATGATAAGAATAAGAGTAGTAATTTGGAATGGATGAATAGCTGTTGCAGGCAGTGTGTGTCAGCATAGAATTAAGTATGTTAAACAGAGGTTTGATGATCAGGAAATATCAGAGGTGCAGAGAGGAGACAGATGAACTGGGTCAAAATGTCAGAAGAAATTCTGTGCTCATCAGGTAGCCAATAAATATATTTTTTACCTTATTTATAGTAGGACAAGATCATATCCAATTGTCATACCTAGGCTAAGATATGTTATATTCTTAATTTAAATGAATTAAAATTATTGTTATCTGTTACTGCAAAAGACTAATCTTGTCAATTGTTGTGGCTTCCAAGGTCATGCCTGGGAGCCAGCAGCCTGGGCAACAGGGCAGTTGGAAACCACGTGGAGAGCGGCTCTGACCTCCCTGCCTGCCTGGGGCAGGAGCCTGCTGTAGCTGCTTTGAGCTGCAGAGGGGCAGTGAGCAATCCCACCCTCTGTGCTACGGGTGCCCTCCTCCTCATACGGCCCCTCTCTTCCCCTTTGCAGTAAATGGTGTAGCTGCTTGTGGGGCCCAGCTGGCATGGCCAGGGCTGGCTGAGAGCAGGGAAGGACAGGGCTGAGTGCTGGCGACATTCCCCATTGCAGTGACCTTTGCTGTCCTCTACCAGCCTGGCTCCCTCTACTCTCCTGCCCAGCAGGGCAAAGAAATTTTGCCTAGAGGGCTGGGATCAGTCCATAGGGTTACAGGGAGAGAGACACAGTCTTGGTCTGGAGTGGTTCCCCTGCTCCTCCATGCTCTTTCACCATGAGCCATGGTGGTGCAGAGAGAGGCAGAGGTGCAGGGAGGACCATTGCCATGCTCCTGTTGTGCCTCTGCATGCCCTGCCGAGGCTTGGCTGTGTCTGACAAGGCACCTCCAGACTTCCTCCGTGCCTAGCACAAGTGGTAAACAAGGTGCCAGACTGCTGTGTCTTGTGTGCAAAAGTGCAGCAGGCAGAGAAGCTCTTTCCATCTCCTTTCCTCCTCAGCCAGGCTGCCAGCTATGGGGAAACAGCTTCGGGTCTTCCAAGGCCACCGTTCAAGGCGCCTTAGGAGACAACCTGAGAGGAGCCTGACTGCTGGCAAGGGTGGAGACAACTCATAAGAGTTCAAATGCTCAAGTACATTGATAGTCTGCTTAAAATAGAGTGGTAGGGAGTTTATGACAATCCTGCAGTCTCTTGGGAAACTCCGATGAAGCAAATGGTTCAATGCAAATAAAAACAAACAGGTCAGGAAGAAGTTTTTCAAGCATAAAATACCAGCGCCAGAAATATCAACTGAAAAATGTACAAACTTTTTTTTTTTCAATATGAAGTCTATACCAAATTATCCTTGCTGGTTGTAACTATTTCCTTAGTCCCCACACAGTAGTCTGTCTTCATTTGCTGCTATATTTTGTTGAGATTCAAAGCTTTTATGGACTGAGATCTATCTGCTTTATGTGTTTATAAAGCTCCATATATGTCTTGGGAGATGTTTGAACAATAATAGTAAGTAAATAGCAGGTAATTTGGGCTGAAATGCTGCAAAATATATACTTCAGAGTCCTTTAAGGTGCTTTATTAAATATATATTTGATTTGGGAATGCAGCTATGTGTGAAAGCAGATGACAGAGGTCCAGGTGAGCTGTCAAACTGGAAGTCAACTGTGTTGTGAAGATGTTTCTATTCTTATTAAGCCCCTGGTGCTATCTGAAGGGCTAGTCTTTCCCAGACATCTGTGGTACAAGCCTGGAGTTTTCAATAAAAGAACAGAAATAAAAGTACAGAAATGAAAGTACAGATAAAAGTGTCTGCTTTTTGCTGAGGCAAATGACAGTTGTTGATAAACTGGGTCAGCTGAAAAGTATCTGGAGGTGGGATTCATGTTACTGAACTTTAGATATCTGGGGGTAGATGTCTACATCAGAGCTACTTCCCTGAAGTCTTTCTTGCCCTAATTTAGATACCTGCTTGAGGTTGAGATGAATCATGCCCTGCAAAGCACTTCAGTTGGCTGACTACAAAGGAAGCTTTGCTCAGTGGTTGGTGACTGCATTGGGGGAAACCTGTGTTTGAGGTAGATAAGTACTGACTTGGAGGTTTTTATGCACAACAAGTTGATGAATATTGTGAAGGAAAAAAATTGTTTCCTTTTACCTTTCACAACAAGATGAAGGGGATTGCACCTCTGGGAAATGTAGTACCTTGGTTTCTCCTAGGATGCTTTTGCTTTTCTGGAGTTGGTGCTTCCGGAAATGACACTAGGGAGAACTGTGCAAGGTAAAACTTATTTTCCAGGCTTGTATTTGGGAGTATCAGAAAACCTGTCAGAGGGCATAGCTTTATGGGCAAGTACAGGCTAACTTCTACCCAGAAATCTAATAGCTGCCTTAGCACATCTGGCCATGAAGCCGTCCTGGAGCACGTAGAAGACCTCAGGTCTGTCTGTACATGTCTACGTAGGCATCATATGAAGCAGTTGTCTAAAAAGGGCAACAAAAACCTATTGCTGTGATTGAGAAAGATCTGCAGCCAGCTTCTTTGAGGTACACATGCAGGTTACGTGCAGTGAGATACTGGATAATGATAAGGGCCCTTGATGTAGCCCAAGGAGCTAAATCACAGGAAATGTTTTAGGGATGGGGGAGTAAAAAAGTAGTTAGGGATGGAGGGACTGTGGAAATAGTAGAGCAGCAGTCTTGGAGAAGCTGTTATGATTTATAATAGCTGTGGCATTACAGGGTAGCCAGTCAGAGCAGTCCAGAAGGTACAAAGCCAGCATCGAGCCACCAGTCTCGCTTTCCCTCTGTTGACATCCTACCGTTCCTGGGAAAACAAGTGGGGAATTGAGCATGAGGCACTCTGGGACGCTCCTGGCAGTGTGTCCATGGCACAGAATCACTGCTGTGTGATCTAGCTGACAGCAGTGACCATTCACAGTCTGCCCACATGACCATGCCTTCAATTGCTACGTGACCTGGCACCACAGAGCTTTCACATGACTGAGGGATGAACTATGACTTCAAAAGATGCAGAGTAGAATAGAGCATGTGATATTGAGCTGTTTATAGCAAGGTGTTACTAGTTGTCTTGAGGCAAAATCTTTGTTCTATAGTAAGCTCCTTGCACAGTGAAATGGGAGGAAAAAAATAGATGAGGCCTAGTCAGATGCTAAGAAATAAGGGCTGCAATGTTCTCTAATTGCAAAATGGAGGGTCTACAGTCACTGGCAATCACTGTACACGAGAAAAAGCAAGCTAACATACAGAAACAGTTAAGTCTGTTATGAAAAAAAGCAGAACTGACAGAAGAGGGAGACTTAGTAACTGTGAGCAAGAAAATGTTTTGCTGCCATTTGTTTCTACTTTTCTTCTGGGAAACAGGACTTTGCGGGCATACTTTGTAAATAGGATCTCACCAAAGCATCTCTCTGATGTTGTCATTAATTTTTTCCTCCTTCCATAAACATGCCTAATAACAACTAGCTCTAATAGTACAGTAGAATGCACTCCTCAAGAAAAAAAGGCAAGTTGCTTGAAGAAAAAAATCTTGGAAGTATGATTTGTGGCACAGTTTTTATTTAGATCCGGATGTAGGATAAGATATATCCATATTTGGCTCAAACTCATGACATGAGACTTAGAAGAGAAAAAAAGGGGCCCCATCTGAACTGAGGACCTGAGAAAACTTAGGTTCCAGGCATATCCACATGAGACTTTCCAAGGTAAATGAACAGTGGGCCAATTTGTAGATGTTCAGCTGGACTTAGATTTACAGACCAAGATGTGAAAGGAGGCTAAGAACACTTCACACAGCTGTGGAATTTGCCAGGGAAACAACCTTCATTTGTAGCAGCTCACCGGGAAAGGAAGCAGACAAAAAAGGTGGAATTCAATTGCTAGGAGCCCTGTTAGTCAAGACTTGCTTCTGGTAGGCATCAAAGATGAAAAGTAATTGTAGCTTGCTCTATAATATTTTTCAACTCCTGGAAACATTATTAAATTTTATTTAGAAAACAAGAGGATAATGCAGAAATCCAGGGAGACTGTTCAGCTGATTGCTAGTGTGGTGATCAAGAAAAGCTGGTTCTAAGAGGCTTGTTATAACTTTAAGGTTGGCCAAGAGAGAGAACCACAGTTGCCTAGTGAAAGTTCCTTGGAACCAAGTTACTGAAGTGCAGCTTGCATGTCCAAAGGTGGCCTGCATGCCTTTGGTTTGGATCTGGGAGTGGTGCAAGAACAGTGTGTGTTTGTCTACTGAACGGGCAATAAAACTATAAAGTGCACAGCGGTGATGGACAGCAGTTCAAACATAGCTCTTCTTTGAGTTGTTAACAGTCCAAGAGCACTGTTCTTCAAGGCCTTGAGTTCCTGCCTGCATCTTGGACTTCAAGAGATAGCACAGTCTGTGTGAAAGAGAGGGAAGGGTTTTTCAAGTTCCCTAATAAACCTTTAGTCTGAAAGAGCTTTTTATTAATAAGTTATTCACTGTGGCTTCTTTTTATTGCAATACAGATGAAACACCTAAGATTTGGGGGATGAAAAAGTCCTGAAAGCTCTGGTTTCTCCCAGGGTATGTAGTTTATTTCTGCACATAATTGAAAATTGGCCATGACATCTGCTGTATCTGTCAGACACTAGCACAGACACTGGCAATTAGCAAACTTTTTCATTCAGTAGCTGAACACACTGGTCGTCACCACAGCTGAGATTAGAACCAGGAACCACATGCTCCAGAGAAGCTACCCACCACTGCATGATGTATGAACCCAGGGAAAGCTTCTTTCTAACCTTGGCAGTGCTCAGCTCACAGAAGATGAACTTCAGCTATTTTCTCACATTCAGAAATCCTGATGTAACTAGATGTTCTTGTAGGAAGTGGGAGGTCTAGAGAAATGAAAGATTTTAGGCACTCCTATTTGGGGAGCACCCGAGGGAAGGACTGTTTGAGTAATTTGTTTATACAGTGCCTAAAATAAAGGGGCCCTGGTCCATAGTGTTAGGGGAATAGAAATAATAGCAACAGTAGTCTTTCCCTTTTCAGAGGGAGCTCCTCACAGGATGGACATAGCATGCTGTTGGCTGGGATTTGACTTAAGAGAGATTTGTAAGGCTTTTTTTTAAGTTCTGTGTGGATGGACCCTTTCTGACATCTGAATATGACTCATGCTTTATCAATGTGACAAATGAGGAGGAATGTGAGAGTTGGCTGTGCCTTTGCGTATAAGCAGATAGGTTTCCATTGAAGATTGAGGGTTGGACCCAAGTATGGAATCTGAAGTACGAAAAATACATCCTGTAATTTCTGAGTACATAGTGATACATTACAGGTTGTTGATATCCAAACCTCTTTTCTACCTAGGGGTTTTCTCCATGTGATGGGCAGGAGCTGTCCTTTTCCAAGCAGCCCTGGCTTTGTACAAATGCTATACCTTTAGAGGATACCTGCATTTCTTGGGGTATTTACTGAGATGTGAAGGTATTGACTCGTGTAAGAGCTGAGCACTCGGTGTTCCCAACCCAGCTGGGCTCCCCTCTGTTGGATTTGAGGCACACAGAGGGAGGGAATTCAGCTGTTAGGATCTTCCTTTTTTGTTCAAATATGACTGTACAGAAAAGTATATGAGTGCTTTCAGACTGAGTGTCCTCTTCCTCCTCAGTAATGAAGATAGCAGGATGGTCAATGCAGTATTTTCTTCCTTTAGCTTGTTAGCAGCTCAAGTTACTGTGGAAGCTGCTTTCTGCTGAATTTCACTTAAGAAGCAGCTGCTCTTCACATGGTGGAGTCACCAGGAGTACACCTGGTGGGGTCACCAGGAATGGCAGCTGTCAAAGTGAGCTGGACTCATTGGGGTTACAAGTTGCTTTTGACATGTTGTTCTGATCACCTCCCCTTGTGTCAGAGTTCCTGGGTAATGGCCATATAAACACCTGGCCTCAGAATCCCATCTTCATTTCCTATGGTAGGTAGTAATTTTTTGGGTGGTACTGTGGGCTAATGCTAAGAGAAGCTGCTTACCTAAGATGTTGAAAAGGTTAGTGGTACCTTCAGCAAAGAAAAGTTGCTGTACCCTGATCCTTGCTGTTTTATCCTGCATTTTGTCCAGCTCTGATTCCACAGAAGACTCTTGAGTTGGTTTTTTTTTTTCTGATTGTTCTGTCACTGAATTGTGTAATTAATGTCTTTAATATAGCAATCATAATGTGAGGCAGTAACAGAGACACTCTGGCAACCAAAACAAGTGAAAACCCCTGTAAGATTAATGCTCTTGTTCTTTCTTCCATGGTAAAATGTCAGTATTTTAGGAGAGAAAATGTTTTCAGCTGTGCACAGAAGGGTTTTTATTTAAGTGACCACAATTTCAGAGTTTCCATTGTGTTTTCATTCTCCCTCTCTCTTTCTTTATGAACAAGCTAGTATCATTTATTTAAAATTCTCCCTGTTTTCATTGGAATGTAGTTAATTGACTTGGAAGGAGTATAATCTCTTGAAGAAAAACATGCTTACCATGTAAATAGCTCCTTCTCAAAAGGTTTGCAAAAAAGCATATTATGTACAAATTCTTAGAATGCTCCATTGTGCCAAACACTGTTGAATTTACTTGAATTGGTTGACTCCTGGCATCAAGGCATGACATTTATATGATTATTTATGTTGTTTATTAACTAATGTATAGCTGTGATAGTCTAATTACTACTGCTCTTAGCATGGTCATATAAGCTGTTCACAGCAATAGCACAAACCACACACAATTTGGCTGGTTTCAAGTTTAAGCAGGGAAGTAAAAATTACTGGGTTTCATGCAAAACTGTTTGGCCCATGAACCTTTCATCAAATCTGCAAGAATAACTTATTTGTTTTTGGTTCCCCCCTCCCCGTCTCCCTACACACACCCCTATATTATGGAGAAGCTTAAATGAATGTTGTGTTTTTGTTATGTAACTTCAGGTCAGTGACTGAAAATCGGGCATATGATAGGTTTCCTTGTTACTGATTGACCAAAACCATTGTCTTTAAGTATATATAGGCATAGCAATGTATCTCACTACTGTGTCCCATCCTTCATGAAATGATGAAAAATCCCTTGACACCACATATTTCGGACTCAGACCCAGCTCTCCTGGGCAGCCCAGGTGGGACACAGCTACCTTAACTTCACTGTAAATGTTTGGATTCAAAATCTGGCTCCACTGCTAAGTTGGCTCGGGGCAGCTGAAGTCCACATTCACCTGGCTTTCTGATGAGAAAGCAGCTAAGATCCCATTTCTGAGTGTCATGTCAGTAATGCTGTTTTGACAGGGTCAAAGCAACAAGCCTCTCTCATGCCCAGCCTCCCTAAAGATCATAAGCTTGGTGCTCCCAGTCTGTGTTACCTGCTGTGCTCCTGCTCTGACCAAACGTGCCCAGAAAACACTCGCTGTACCACATCAGCCATCGCAGAAAGGCGGATCAAGAGTACCCCTCTTACTTCCAGGCTCCCCCCATTCTTCCCTGCTGTGGGACATTGGGGTCCAGTTCCCTCTCCTGCCTGACCAGATATGGATCCGTATCGCAGGGGAGCATTCACTCTGCAGCCCCTTTGGAGCTGTGTCTGGGGCATACCATCAGCAAAATCAGCTGAACCTGCAGGAAGGGTGGGGGGATGGTGTGGGTTTATACAGCTGGGGAAGCAGGTGAGGTCAGTGTCATGCCAGCTCCATGCTGGCACTGAGCTGGTGGGACCTAAGCCAGTCTTACGAGGTATTTCTGTGTGTTGGATCAGAGCTCTGTTGGCAGTAAGGAGGTTTGTTTTGCTCTTGGATGTGCAAGGTAGGTGCAGTCCCATGTTCAGTGGTGGCAGAGGGCTGGGGCTGGCACCAACTTGCACCCTCTTGGCTCAGGCAGAGCTAACATGTGGTTGCATGCTGCATTGGACTGTACAGATATGCCTTTTAACTCCCTAGCCCAGCTGTTAAGGCAATATTTAGAAAAGAGGAGCCTGGCTGCAAGTTGTGATACTATTGTACACCGAATAGGAAGACCATGCACAGACAGATTGTATGGGTGTCTATAGCAGCAGCCTATGTAGGAGCAATGAGAGGGCAAAACCACCCCAGTCTCCTTTGTCAGCCTTGGAAAGTCTAGCCAGGACCCTGCTGCTACCCAGGGAAGAGCCTGGGTGTCTGGGACTGTGACAATCCTGACAGCAAGAATCACTGCCCCTAGTTGTCCTTCTTGGAAGCCATCAGGGTCCGCAAACCCTGGATTTCCAGCTTCCTTCCCCTGATTCTCCATCTAGCACTACCCTCTTTCTTCCTCATGCCCCTTAGTTTTGGAGCAGCAAAATTCAGTTTTGCCTACACTGCTGAGAAGCCTTTTGCTGGCTTTAGGGGGCAGAGGACATTTCTGAAAACTGCTGATGGCATCTGAGTCCTGGAGAGGGACAATATTGAGACATACCCATGTTTTTGGCATTTCCCTTGGCTGGCTCAGCAAATGGCACTTTGTAGCGCTTGCTTTAAGGCGTGCTGTTCTCATGCCTCGTTGTGGGAACGGAGGCCTCTGTATCTTGGATGCCGTGAATTCCCCATGGCAACCCAGCATCTAAAAATTGGGCATGGCCTCATGAAGTGTAGCAATGCCCTGGAAAGCCTTGCTCAATGTCAAAGTAAAATGGACAAAGGCAGGTCAGGGAAAGAAATGTACATTGTTGGAGTTATTAGGCTTGGCAGATACATGGTTGTTCCAGTTTTTGTTCCTTGTTTCTTCAAAATAGGTTTACTCTATCATAGTTTTAACATTTCATTTCTTTTAAGCAGCAGTGTAGCCTCAGAGAAATGAATGGATGGCTCAGAAGGGTAAGTTCGTTGAAAGAGATGGCTGAGGGGGAGAAACGAGAGCACTTGTGCTTTGGTTCTCACAGATCAGGGATGTATTTAGCTGAATTCTGCAGTTCCGCTGTCCAAAAGTACACAAACAAACATGTTTCATTCACACACAGAATTACTGTTTTTGTGCAGTTAGGGAGGGAGGCAGGCAGGGAGTGGCCGGACAGAGAAGGGCTTTTTGTTCTCATTTTGCCTTTGGCAAACGCTCCACCACTCGACTCCAGCAGCGTTTGCAGAAGAGTGGAGATTCTCTGCTGAAAGGTGCAGAGCGTTGGGGCACTTCAGCCTGTTCTGCAGGCACAAAGCCGATGCATGTGCAGCGTGGGCCTGTGTTATGGGCAGAATACCAAGGCTTTCCACCTATAATGACGGTTTTGAAAAAGAAAAGGTGCAACCACAAAAAGACTTTTTCTTCCAAGCAGCAATATTTCTAAACAAATAATTTTTAACCAGCTCGAGAAAAGACAAATTAGTTCTACATGTTCTCAGTCCATTGCCTTCCACCATCCATCATTCAGGATAACGATAGACTTTCAGTTTATAATTCAGTCAGTGTTTGTTGACAATTCCCTCTAATTTGTTTGAAATACTTTCCAGACCTTTGGTTCTTTATAATTGCTCAGCAGAGGGAAAGGGAGAGCAGTGAGTAAGTTTTCAGATACCTGGTAAGATTTGGAATCTTGGAAGAAATAGAAAGCCACTGTAGATGCATCAGGCACCCATGCAACATCTTATATGAGAAGCAGTCTCTCTCCCACCATTAACCAACCATGGCCATAAACTGCCCTCGACCTCCTGTGCGGGAGTTTTCAAGTCCTTCCAGCCTGTAGATCCCTCCAACTTAGGCAAGGTGCTGACTTGCTGATTTGCCATGTGTTGCACAGGGAGCGTAAAATGTCCTTTTGCAGATTCCCTTAAAGGTAAGGAGGAATGCTTCTGACCACAGACAAACCTCTCAACGGGGTCTGCAAACCACAGTTTGAAAACTCCTAACTGTAACAAACCTGCACCAAAAGTTGTCAGACCACAATGTGTGACTGACAGCATCAGGTCTGGCCAAGTGGACCAATCAATATTCTGGATTTCTGCAGTAGTAGAGGTTGGGTATGGTAAAAGCACCCAGATCACACTGAAAAGGGGACAGCCTTTGCTGGGACAGAGGAATGGAAGAAAACCCACATTCCTGCTTCCTGGGGAGGAAATTCCTTAATGATCTCAAGCGTAGGGGTTGGGAGCAGATGTGCTAGGTACCCCAGTCAGGCACCTCTGAGGTGCACTTTGCTGTCACCCCAGTCCTAGCATGAACAGGTCACTGTGAGGATAGGCCGAAGGGACAAAGGGGACTGCTTGAGAAAGGAATGCAAGCAGAAATGGCAGAAGAGCAGAGGGACAGGGATTTAGGGCATAAGGCTGAGTGTTTTATTACAGAGCAGTGAGAAACAGGACTGTGGAGAAAGAGGGATAGCTGAGCTAGCCAGGTTGTTATGGGGACTGTAAGGTTGCTGTGAAGAGAGAGCTCCTGGGACCTGAATTTGAGTTCAGCAATATGTTCAAGATTATTTATTAGGAGTATTACAAGCGTGCCCTGGAGCCCTAGGCTGGGACCAGAACTCCACTGTGCTAGCTGCTGTCTTTTCCTTCCAGAGCTAACAAATCATGCAGGCAGCCTTCGCTGCTGCATACTAACTGTGTCTCACCCCCCTTCAAGGCCCAGCGTCTGTGTGAATGATTTCTAATGTAACTAATATTTTATTATTAGGTTTTTGGAAGCAGACAAACTAAAAAAAACATCAATATCTTGATCTGGCTTTTCTTTTCATGAACTACTGAGAATGTGAATAATGTTTGCTATCCACATACAACAAGGCACTGAGGATCTGTGCTGTCTGATCGATTCACTGAATCATTTCTTGTGTAGGTTTGTAATGCTGGTTCTGGCACACTGGCAGGCTGTGCTGCAGTGGGAGGAACAGGAGGTCAGACAGAAGGAAGAGGGACGGTGCAGCCAGGCAACTGCCAGCAAGGCCTGAAGTTGTCAGGAGAGAAGGGGTGTCAGCATGGGTCCAGCTCCATCCTTGGACTGCTAAATCCTGACTTTTTTAGCAGGAGCCTGTCGGTAGGCTGTAATAAAGCAGTTATGGTTTTTGTTTGCCAGGTAACTAGAGTGTGAAGGAACCTTCACAGTTATGGTTTATAGCTCATTGCATGCTCTGGAGCTTTGTAACTGTTCCACCTGGTCTTACATCCTCTCTGGGAGTCACTTGTGTATTGCTGCCAAGAGAGGGAGGACCATCACCCTCTTGTGGGAAAGGGATGAACTGAAGCAAGAGTAAGACAGGCCAGGCAGGGGGGAATGACTGATTTGTCATTGTACAACGTTAAGGAAAGCAGGTCACTCCTGCCAACATCATTCTCAGTTGCTTATTTTGGTCATATTCACAACCTCTTGTGTTCACTTTTTGTGGTAATCACAGGGAGACACTGCTTTTTGGGACGGCTTCTCCCTTTTTCATACTAGACTCATAGAATGGTTTGGGTTGGAAGGGGCTTTCAAAGATCATCTAGTCCAACTCTGCTGTCATGGGCAAGGACATCTCTCACTATATCAGGTTGCTCAAAGCCCCATCTAACCTGCCCTTGAACACTTCCAGTGATGGGGCATCCACATCTTCTCTGAGCAACCTGTTCCAGTATCTCACCACCCTCTTTGTAAAAAATTTCTTCCTTATGTCCAATTTAAATCTACCTTCTTTCAGTTTAAAACCATTGCCCCTTGACCTGTCACTACAGGCCTGGGTAAAATGGCTCTCTCCATCTTTCTTACAAGCCCCCTTTGTATATTGAAAGGCTGCAACAAGGTGTCCCCAGAGCCTTCTCTTCTCCAGGCTGAACAACCTCAACTCTGTCAGCCTTTCTTCCTAAGAGAGGTGTTCCAGCCTTCCCAAATGGGAGGCTCCGGTTTTTGTGGCCCTCCTCTGACTACTCTAACAGGTCTGTGTCTGTCTTGTGCTGGGGACCCCAGAGCCGGATGCAGCACTCCAGGGAGGGTCTCATGGAGTGGAGCAGAGGGGCAGAATCACCTCCCTTGACCTGCTGGCCACACTTCTTTTTATGCAGCCCAGGATATGACTGGATGGATACTTTCCTGGCTGCAAGCACACACTGCTGACTCATGTCCAATTTTTTGTCCACCAGCACCCCCAAGTCCTCCACAGGCCTGGTCTCAATCCATTCATCCCTTAGTCTGCATTGGTACTGGGGATCACCCCAACCCAAGTGCAGGACCTTGCACTTGGCGTTGTTGAACTTCATGAGGTTCACACTGGCCCACTCCTCAAGCCTGTCATGGTCATGCTGGTTGGCAACCCTTCCCTCTAGGGTATCAATTGCACCAC
The DNA here is from genome assembly GCF_047716275.1 of Strix uralensis. Taxonomy (NCBI): domain Eukaryota; kingdom Metazoa; phylum Chordata; class Aves; order Strigiformes; family Strigidae; genus Strix; species Strix uralensis. The sequence continues at coordinate 34,290,522 of NC_133973.1, forward strand.
TCAGCTTGCTGTAATCTGCAAACTTGCTGAGGGTGTACTCAATCCCAATACCTATGTCATTGATGGTGATATTAAATACTATATCAAATAGTACATAAACAGAGGTATCTATGCACAGATTATACATTGGCTATTCATTATCTGTCATTCCTTATTTACTCATCTGGGGTGTAAAGATGGGGGGATGAAGGCAGATTTGTTCCCTTTTCTGCAATGTTCAGTCCTGGAATCAAGAACAGGCTGGTTAGGCCCCGGAAACGTTTTCAGCTTTTAGGCACTGGATGGACAAGGTTCCCCATGCTTGTTGAGTTGGGATGACATGGCAAGTTGGTGTAAAACTGCTATTCTGGCTGTTCCTCAGTAAGACCTCTCCCTTGAGTAGGAAGAGTACTGGACTAGCCAGATTATTCTAATTCATGAGACACACTGGTCTCTGTGGAGTCCTAGAAAAAGAAAGTGTCTACCCTAAAGATTACAGTGGGAGCTGAAATCTGGGAACAGGCCAGGTGGATGATAATGAGCAGCAACGGAGAAAACCTGCCACTACAAGACATCCCAGCCTTGATGGGCCTCAGGAAGTGATGAGAGAAATTAGTGAAATAAAAATTCACTGAGAGCCATAATAAATAAAAAACCAAACAACTTAACCCTCTGTCTTTAGCTCAGGAGGTGTAGATTGCTGGAGACTGGAAGAGCATATCAAGGAGGTACGATATATGCTTCTCTTGTTCTGGTAGCTCTCTTGATGCACACTGTTGGACACTGCCTAATACAGGGCATTGGACTAGATGTACATGTGTTCTAAGATGGTACAGGCTGTTCTTAGGTTCATCCATGCTCCAAGTTTTCTACTATACTTTTAAGTACAGTACAGTACCAAATCTTTATTAATCATTAAAATATCCTGAGTAGAAAAGCCTGTGAAAGACATTTCCTAACAACAATAACAGCAACAATAATCATCATCATCATAATCATCATAATCACAGTGTCAGTCAGAGCTCTGATGCTTCAGTGGCAGTCCCTGTTTTATTAGTCTGTATGCAAGCATATAGGATGCACATGTCATGCAAAAAAAGGGAGAAGCTCAACTGCATGTTGTTGCTGGTGTGCAGTGGAAATTTCATTTGGCACCAGCCTTATGGGACTGGAAGTGGCTTCCCCTGAAGAGAGATAGCTTCCCCTGAGGTCCAACTGGGAGAGAAAGAGAAGATCGAGTGTCTTGCAAAGTTGCATGGGTTCTTTGAGGACCCCAAGCTAACTGTCCTCTGCTGATGCTTTCCTGGAGAGACACTCCGTCTTACACCTCTTGTGGGCCCTGGCGTGACATTGGAGGATGGCTTGCAGCAGAGCATGCCATGAGCTCCATGGGGGTTAATTTAGTAAGCAGAGCACCCATCTGGGGTGCCAGATGGGTGGAAAAGCAGCAAAGTGACTATTGCTCTGCTGTCTATGCCTGTGCCAGAGCCCTGGGGAAGTGATGTAGGAGGTGGGTTATGTCGAGTGATGATTCCTGCTGGAGGGCAGAAGACGAAGAGGGGGAGAGGACACCCCTGGCAATGTCAGATCTCATCCCCTTGGCAGCAGCAAAAGCTGGCTTGGAGATGCAGGACTGTCCTGTCCTTACCGGTCTGATTGATCAACCCTCATGCCCACAGCCTGAGAGCTTGTCCACCCTCTCCCACGGGAAAAACATAGGTCCTTCTGGCTCTGTAGAACAGGAACAAGTCAGTCCCCATTCCTGCTGATGCAACATTCACTTCCGCCTCCCATCCTGGAAGGCCTTGAGCATTTAATGCCCAGCTGGGTGTCTCTGTAGTGCAGACAGAGCCTGAGGACAACTTGTGAAATCTGCAGGCTTTCTGCAGGCAGAAATTTCCAGGCTTAGGTTAGCAGGTCCCTGTTATGAACCTCAGCACCTACCCCAGGTCCCTAGGTGCTGACCAGCCTTGAAGCTTATGAGGCTTGACGGGACCCCAGCAGAAGAAATCTCATGGCTCTGTAAAAATCAAGAAGCTGGTGCTGGCACATGGAGGCACAGGTTCCCCCATGATGAAATGCCTCTACTGCTGCAGAATGGAATTTGCTAATTGGAGAGAAGCTGCAGTGGTACAAGTGAGTCCTCTGTGCCTTCCAGAGACTCTGTGGCCTGCCTCTGCCAGGCTCATGGGCAAGCCTGTCAAGTTGAGTGTGCACTCAAGGCTTTGCTGAACCTCTGCTTGGACTTACACAGCAGCTTAAAAAAATGCCATATGCACAAGTGCTTTTCTGAAGCAGAGCCCTAGATGCCACAGACATATCGGCCAGGAAGTGTCATGTTTTTCTTGCTAGGGATGTGCTTTGTCCTTCTCAGTGTGAAGTTTTAAAGCTTCGTAATTTCTCTAATAGGCCTAATGCAATAGACCAGACTCTGCTCTTGAAGCACGTACATGATTCCCCTGAAAGCTAATGGAGAATATATACAAGTTCAGTAGTTGGCCTGTCCTCTAAAGCCAGCTTCTTCATATCAAGCTAGGCAAGTATTTTATTGTCTCTTGCTGATTGGTTTGCAAAGTACAAGCCAGCTTGGCTTCAGTCAAAAAAGACTGTCCCCAAATTATGATTTATAATGATCTAGATTTATTTCATTTCATCTTTGAATTCATGTCAAATCAGAGGAGGGTCGTAGTAAAAAACAAACATTTTTCTGAAACAATAACAAGGACATCGTTATGATAATTGCAACATAATTTACTCCATCAATCACATATTTGTGTGGGTTTTCTTCTTTTTTTTCTAAAAAAAAAGGAGAAGGATAAATGGTTAGAAAGCCATGCAAAACAAAACAAAACAAACAAACAAACAAACAAAAACCCTCATGAATTTTTATCCAAATATTTGTCTGTTGTTAATTACAAGAATCTGAATTTGCTGGCTGACTTATGGCTATCTTTCCACAGAGAATAGCAAACCATATGCCCCTTAACTAGTACTAACCTGCCAAAGTTGTGTTTTTTGCTGAAAGCAATCTGGAGTGGCTAGCGCACTCACTGCATCTGTTTTGCAGATTAAGAGAGAGGAGCACAAAGAAAACTATTGTACTCCTGCTTTTTTATTGGCATGTCATGTAATAGCCTGGAGGAATATCACAATAGTTAAAAACTGAGATGAAAGTGATGGGAACCTGGTAAGATTATTTTTGTTAAGTAAGTGTGCTAATTATAAGCCTATTAAACCAGGTACAAATGTCTGGAAAATATGGGACTCTTATATTCCTTTTAGTCTTTTCATCAGCCTGATTTTGTACCTCGATGAAATCCCTACAAAATGCTATATATACATGTACAATTGAGTGTATGTTAAATTCCAACCCTTGAATTTGGGCTCTTTAACAAAGGGCAAAAGCATAGTTTTTGCAAATTTTGTTACTTTACTGGGCCAACTGCCTTGTATAAGGCTATGGTCTTGCCTTTTCATCTGTAACACAATTCTTGCAAGAAATTATACTGTCTCACTATGAAGTATTTCTTTGTTAAATTTGTCCAAGGGGGAAATTGCAACATCACTTTAAAAAAAAAATCTCTGTTAACTTCATTTTATAAAACTGCTGCTAAGCATCATCAGTTCATGACAACCCAAAGAGAACAGCCCTGGAAGCTAAGCCTGCAACGTTATTCATGTAAGTGATCCTCCCTCACATATCCATGGGACAGCAGAGCTCTTCTTATCTGAACAGTGAGATCTGTGGGACTGAGTGTGGGTCTCTACTTTTACACCGGAGCAGTCTTATATTACACAAGCAGCCTTATGAAAGATAAAGGAATTCTTCATAGAAATGAAAGGCTGTACCTTTCTTTGGTCCAGGGACGTACCCTATATTTAGGTCACAGCGGTTCGGCTTACCCAAATTTCAGCCACTCAGTAACATTTTGCTAAAAACTGAATTCCATTCTTGACTAGTAGTTGGTCTTGTTTTCTAGGCAACCAGCACTGTCCTGCTTTTAAGCTTTTTTGAATCTTTTAGTATTCTATCCTCCCACATAGGTTAGGGGAGCACTTACAGGCTTGTATACTTTAAGCACTCAGACATGCTTACAGTTCAACTCCTGGTAATGTGCACAACTGGATAGATTTTTCAAGCTTGTATCAGTGAAAGGAGAGTGAAAGCTAAGTTTTCCCTGACAGGATTCAAACAAAAGGCTAGCTCTTTGGCTACAGGCATTTTCTTTATTTTAGTACAATCTTTCCAAGGTTTTTGTGGTCCTCCTTGTATTGATACTTAAGCACTGCATGAATATATGTGATTGAGCACAAGGCAACAGAATAAAAAGAGTTTTTCCACTTCAGTCCCTTCTTTCTCTTCATTGAGACTGTGAGAGGACTGGTGATACACTTTTGAGAAGCTCCATTAATTTTATTGAAAAGCTTCTTTCCTGTTATTTGTTTCTGGATGGCAGATCCGAAGGGTGTCCCACCTACAGCAAGTATCCTTGCATTTCTGTAGCAGCATCTCACAACTGTTAGTAAGTTGCAGAGGAACACTCTGTACACTGTTTTCTCCTGGACTGATCAGGGCAACAAGAAATTCTTTTGATGCCTCTACATGAAGTGGCCACTGCCCTGTGAGTCCCAACTCCTGACAGCCTTCTGCCTGAAGCAAGGGAATACCTGTCCTCATCTGCTTTGCTGCATCAACCTCACAGCCTTCTCCTGTGGTCTCTCTTAACCTGTCTCCTCTGATCTTTCATTATCTTTCTCTTATCATTCCCTCTTTCCTGTAAATACTGTGTTTTATTTCCAAGAACGATATTGCAGGGCAAGTGTTATTTTTGCTGCTGTTGCCATTATTATCCGGTGAGCATTTTCTCTCCCAGTCAGGGACCAACATTTCATTATATAAACACAGACACCTCACCAAACATAACAAGAAGCCTCTTGTCCAAAACAGTTAATAACTAAAAACAATACTAGAAACTGCAAGTGGCAACTGGAGTAACTGGTCAAAGGAGCTCAAGGTTGTGCTAAGGCAATATTAAACAATATTAAGGGCTGATGACCTTGAATCTGTTGGTTGTTCTCAGCAGCCTGACTAAAGCAGATGAACAATCTTCTCCTGTGCTCATAAGCTCAAAAACTTTTATATTCATTTACCTGTTGTTAAGAGCTCATCACACTTACAAGCTCTCACTGGGGTAACACCACTTGAGAAGATTCTCATCATTATGATAAACATGACTTCAGCATGCCAGGTGCCTAAACTCTGTCATGCCTTAATCGAGGACTTCTTAGCTCAAAGGATGTTGGAATTAGGCCTGATTTTTTTTTTTTTTTTTTTTTTAAACTAGGATTTCATACATTAGTCTGTGCTGGACAATTACACTGCTCTGTCCAGGGGGCCTTGGGAAGCCCAAGGGAAGGAGTAGAATGGGACTGTAAAGCAGCAGGGAGGTGGTCTAGTGAGGAGAGTAGCTTGTGCCATCCCAGCATTTACCCAGCTCCTGCAGTCTAATGGGAATAATTTCATTTCCTTCTCAGTCTAAGAGAAACAATGAAAAGCTTCGGTATGTTGGGGGTGAAGCACAGTAATGTACTTTTCAAAGACAGGCACGTACAAGGACATTAGGAAATGTTTGTGCTCTGTAAAAAAAAAAAAAAAAGGGAATTGTGGAGAGATACAAACAAGTAGTTATTTGACCTACTAAACAGAGGAAGAATTGTTTTCTCTGAGCCATCTTTTTTTTTTTCTGTGTGTGGTTTCTTTGGTGTCTAATAATACCTTGTAGTAATTTGCACTAATTTAAGTGTCTCCTTCACTAGCCTGCCCATTTCCATGAAATACTGGGTGAATTCAGTATCTTTGAAACTTCTGTCAAGTTTTGTGAATTGGCCAATGGTTTCAAAAGGCATCAGTGAGAATGGGTAGTTTGTGTGAATACATAAGCCTAGTTTCCTTAGAAAACCAGGATAAAACGTCATTAAAAAAATTAATTCACTACCTGCAGCAGAGCAATTGCAGCCAAAGTGATTTACCAGTTTAGAATCTGGACTGATATAAACACAGTGTTTTATGGTTTATGTATTAAACACACTTGTTACAAAGTGTTTCTCCTATCCATAGTTCCTAGCATAATTTTTCCTAGCTGTAAATTGATAGCTGTAATAATTTTAAGAAAATATAATGATACTTTATAGACTAAGGTGACATTTACAGAAGGCTTTGTAAATTTAAGATACATCTTGAGTTTCCTCCCCTAAGAAAAAAAAGAAGCATAGTCCAAGAAATTTGGAAAATCATGAACCTGAAGCTTGTCCTGTCTTTGCAAAATGTCTCAATTGTTTTGAGTATGAGCCAGACAGCATCAGCCTCTGCTTGAAAATATTTTACAGTAATGCTTCACATAAAAAAATAATTACAGAGAAGTCTTTTAAAACATTTTTGGGTGGTGGGGGAAGAGCAGATTTGAATATGTGATTCTTTATTGAATCACCTAATGCAGTTTATTCTAATCAATACTCATCACAGGTAAGAAATAACTGCTTTATTTTGTCTTGTAGACTGCAAATAACCCTTCTAAATACTAGTTCAGCAGGATACATAAACATTTTTCTGGCTCTAAGCATGTGACAATTTCCAGTGAAGTCACTCATGTGCTAAAAGGTTAGCTCATTTTTTTAATATTCATAATTACAAAAACCCCGCAGTTAAACCATATAAAACTGATAGAACTGTGATATTCTTCATAGCAGTCATGTTACAAAAGGAATTAGCCAATTAACAGGCAAATTAAGCAATATATAATTTGGGCCAATCTAATCTTCATCATCTTCATTTTCTAACTACTGTGCACAAGTATATGAACTCTCTAGGACAGAAGAAGTAGGACCTGTCTTCTAAAATTAGACTTATGTCACCATGTGGCTTTCATTGAAGGCTCTGTATACAGCTCACATTTTCCATTTCACATCGATTATTATTTTAAATGGGGATTGTTTCCATCTAGATTATTTTAGCTTCAGAAAAAAATGTAGCAACTAATTCTTGTATAAGAAGAGAAAGTTTGGTTGGTGGTTTTTTTTTTTTTTTTTTTGTCAGGGGTTAGAATTTTGCCCCTCAAGCTACACATTTTGCAACTTTTGTGACATCTTTATTTAAGTATTTTGCACCTTGTACCATGAATTGTCTGAATACCTACTGAATAAGGAAACTGGCTGTGAACAAAAGAGGCCTGGGTGTAAGTCTGCATGTGGGATGAATATCAGTCTTGCTCTGTATGAACTTGCTTGAATCAGAATGATTTGCCTTGCTGCTGAGCCTGAAGTGCTTTCAATGCTACATTTACACACTAGCTAGGCCACTGTTTGACGACTGAAACCTACTTTAACTTTTATACCATGAGTGCTTTTCATGTGCATTATTTCTGCCAAGGCTGATGCTACTGCATCACAGACTGTATCACTGGTACATTTTGTTCTTTGTCTACCGGTGAGGGAACAAACGCATTCCAGCAGCATCCTGAGCCTGCGCTGGCTGGTCACGTAGGGCTGTAGCTAGCACCATTCACCTCCTCACACCGTGGCTCCTCCTCCCAGTTCCCTCCAGTCACAGTTTGATGCCAGGCTACCTGACACAAGGTGCACTGGCTAAATTAACTGGGGTAAGTTCAGCTGCATTATCCTAGCTGGAAAATTCATTTGCAAAACATAAACTCTTACAGAGGGTTGAAGAAGTCCTTGGAAGAGGAGAAAGATTTTTATATGTGCCCAGAGGGAAAACCAGGAGGAAACATAAAAGGATCATTTTGTTTTACACAAAATAATGAACACAATTTAACCTGTCGCTTAGAAGTACAGTCATAATCATGTATTGAACTATGTAATATGCAATGCAAACAAAAGCTCATAATGCCTGGCCTGATAAAGCCCAGAAAGGCTGTAAGCAAAGGGATTCCAGTTTCACTTTGAGAGACATGCATCCTGCAGACACCTAATTGCCTTGTATTACACAATTGTCCAGAGACAGATGCTCGAAGACAAACATTGTGCTGCAGGGGGTTAAGGAATATGCTGTCACATGGTATCTTCATCTGCCTTAACTCTTGGGCTGTAGCTATGAGGTCAGAGCTTGCTGGCATGTTTTGCACAGATTTTCAAGCTGTACTCTTTTTTTGTATTCTCACGAGTTTTATTATATAAACACTTTTGACAAAGAAAAAAAAAAGCCAGAGAAACTGTAGCTAAGAGCTATTAAAAAGACCAATTATAGTCTGTTAAAGTGGTGTTTCATCACCTCAAAGGTAGTGGAGTCCCCACAGAAGTAAGGGTCTAAAAAACTGGTTGAAAGCAAAGGTGGATCTGCTTAGTGCGGATCTGAGGAGAGCTAACAATACAATGCTTGTGTGTGTGTTTGTGTGTGTAGGTGTGGTTTTTTAAATACAGAGGGTAAGCAATCTCCCAACCTGTGGAAAACCATAGAAGAGAACAAAGATACCTTTCTGTAATGTGAGTGGGAAGAATATAATAGTGTGGGGAGTATTACTTTACAAATAACACAGACACAAATGGACAGAATTAAAATTTTTAAAAATTAGGTGATTTTGTGTGTAATTATGTTTCTACAGCTGCAGCTTGAGAGTCACAGGAGATGTATCTTGTCCGACTAAAGAGGACAGAGGGCTTCAGTAGTTCAAGCCTGAATGCAGGGAGGAGCTAATTCCATTGCAACATGAGTAGCCTACTGCACACATTTTGTTATTTCTGTTAGTGCTAAAGCATAGCTGTACTGTATTTACCCTGCCTCTCCTGGGGACTAAAAGAGACCTCTCACACAGCAGAGAGAAAATCTGTATGAACCATATCTGAAAGAATGGGGGAAGACCACTAAAGGATGTACTGGTGTGTGATTAACAGCAGAAGAACCTCTGAGAGGCATGGTGTTTCTTAGCGGTAGGCTGCAGTTTCTCAGCAAGACTTCTGACTAGTTTGGAAGAAAAAATCAGGTTCATGCAGTACAATTACAAACAAATACAAAGAAGATAAAAACATTGGTCTTGTGATTTTTGGCTTCTTTCCCTTCCTTTTTCTGCCTCCTTTCCCAATTCTCGGATATATTTCTGGTCATTGTCCAGCAATTCATTTTTCGCATCTGTTCATTGTTCATTTGCTTGCCTGATGATTCTGCATTCAGTTATCTTTCATTTTTCTCTTACACTCCTTTCTCTTCTTATTTCTTGCTCTGTTTTCCTCTCAGTTGCTGATTTTGCTTCAGTTTCATTGCCTTTCTGCCTCTGTATTTCTTCTTCTTTTTTTTCTAGGTTTGGTTCTGGTCTCTCCATGATTTCCATGTTAACTGAAGGCAGAGTTTCAGCTGGTATAAGTTGCCATAATGGTCCTTCTGCTTACAGAACTCTTTGCTCAATCTTCCTGAGAAGTCAGCTCTTCAAATTCCTTAGAAACATCAAGGGATTCTCCTTTACTGAGATGTGTTCAGCCACCTCACACGAAAATGTGATCTGCTGTCATTGTTGGATCCACTGGAAATCCAGCATCTCATGCTCACGAGGAATGCCTCATACTTCATAAGATTATGAATCACTGTTTTGCAAAGCATAATTTAGGAGGTTGCAGTTATTTGACAAGTCCTTCTGATACATCTGCAATTGTAGTGTGATTTCAACTGCTTTCAAAATCTGAGACAGGCTATCTGCCCTTCTTGCCTATTTTCATGCTATCTTCTGCCTGACCACCTGAATGCCAAAGGACCTGGCTCAGAAGAAAATCATATTTCTGCAGGATATGAGTGTGGACTTGAAAAATGCCTCACTGTTCAGTGGAGATCTCACTGTGATGTGAGAAGTGATACCTTTATAACTCAGTACAGAGCCAGCATGTATTCATTCTACCCTATGTTTCAGAGAAAGAAAATCAAGCAGCAAGCAGTTTGCACTTGTTTCTTACTCTGTGTAAGATTAGCATGAACTCTGATAAATTTATGGCAACATAAATTCATTGATTAGGAACTCCTTGGGGGTCCATATAGAAAGATAATTCTGTCCTTGGCTGTGTCCAACTGCCTTTTGGAATGGTCTTTCTTTCCCTACAAATTGTACAGGCAACTGAAGTAACTCAGTCTATGCCACAGAGGCTTTTTTCCCAAGCGAGGTAAGAAGAATCTCACTCTTCTCAAGCTGTCTGCAGAACTACTTCCCTCTCACCTGATACAGACTTGTCTGTAAGTGGAATAATTTCAATGGCACGTGGAGTGATGCCTATGCACAGACTGAATCAATTATCAAATGTTGTCAACAGGGTTATGGTTATTATAGTAATATAAATGTAAGATTGTTCTTGAGAAATAATTTATTTCAGAATTTAGGAGTAGCTGATCTATAGTACAATTGCACTCTAAAGAAAATTAGATAAAACCAAACAAAACTCATACAAAATAATTCAGTGTTATGTTAACCTTTAATTTGGCTTTCAGTCCTTACCAGTTTTACAGTACTTTCCAGTGCTTTCCAGTCTCACAATTAGATTTTTCAAAATATGTAATTAACAAAGTCACTGTTGATATCAGCTGAATTTTGGGCCCATTGTCCTTTAGTGTTATGGGTGACCTCTTCTAGGCCATTTCCTTGAAGGAATTATTATGGGGCAAAGTAATAGCTCTTCTGGCAGGTCAGTTTTTGGATGGTACAAAAACTATAGGAATACCCATTGCCTTTTTTACTGGTCTCACAAATAGCTCCTCAGAGTAGGTCTGAAAAAAACATCAGCCCAGATAAAGTTTTTCAATAAAACCAAAGCCAGCTTAGCAAGTGTTACATTAGAAAGCAATTGTTCTGTGCAGTATAGGCAATCAATTTCTCCATATTTCTTTCACTGGAACTTAAAGTTAATGGCACATTGTACAATGGTGAATTCACATAATAATATCGCCAAGCCTTCTTGCAATTAATCACACACTTTTTAAAACACATTTCAATATAACTCTAGGAGAAGTTTTGGAAACTTTCTGGACATTGCCTGACAAGCCATTCTGCTGACACGTAGGCTGCAGCTGTACCACCTGGAGAGGCAGACCAGTGTCAAACCAGCAGCTATTGGGACTGTGCTGCACAGACAGCTTTGGGCAGCTCCACAGGACGATGATGTTGGGCCGCTTTCACCATATTCCTCTCCACCACAAGGATTTATCCCTTTCAGTTTTGCAAACTGATGTTTGGCAAGCATATAAGGCTAAAGTGTACTCTGTTTTTACTACCTGAGAGTCCTCTTTACATGAGATGGGTTTAAGAGGTGTGATTTACAGCAGACTGTGATTCAATTGCCTCCGTTCACTCAGTGCTTCTCTCCACACCTGTGCCCATGATTGACAACAGCAAGCTGTGCCTACCTGCTCAAGGCTTAGCTGCCTTTGAAACCTAAACCAGTTTTTCTGATCATTCCCTTATAAAAATCAGAGGACCCCAGACTCTGAGTTGAAATAGCTGGCACTCAAGTAGGTGGGGCTATACTGGTATACACAAACTAACAAAGCCTTGATATAAGGAACACTGCTTGCCTGAAACAAAAAAGCCCAATGTTTGGGGAAAAGCCTGGGCTTCACTCTGTCCTCAGAAGAATTATCCTGAGGATGAATGGTCTGGAAGAGGGATCTGAACACAGACTTAGATTTTGCCTTCCCATCATCTGGCACAGGAGAGGATGGGCAGCCCTCAGTGCTTCCCTAGGAGGACACGTTGCCTCCCTGGAGGGAAGGTTTGTTGCTGTGATCCAAAACATTTTCATCTGATTCCTCCCTCCATCTCCAGTGACTGCACATTATACTGACCAAAAATGTTACCCCATGCAAACAAGCAAAAATCACGTGCATGTCTTCATGTGCATAACTTAAATCACATCTGTTGTCACCAGGAAAGCAAAGTGCCCTGAATACTGGTGCCATGCACATCCTCTTGCTTCGGTCTCTTTGGCAGGGACTGGTTTATCAAGACTAAGCTTTATCACTGTTGTTTTCTATGCAGAAAACAACTGCAGATTTCCTTTTGATTTTATTGTATTGGAAGATGGACTTCCTATACATAGTCAATGAATATCTGCTTGTATCATTGCTGATAAAACTCCTTCTTTGGAAATGGAGACTATTTTTGTTGTTGAATTCTGATTGTGCCAGTTAAGACTGTAAAGGACTTCCATCTATTTCCCATTCAGAGCATCTAGACTCTGAGCAAGTGTATATAGGCTTTGTTACTAGGTATTTCTAAAGGCTTTTTGAAGCATAGGTGAACCAGGGCTAGATTCTGCTCTTTCCTGTGCCTTTATCCCTGCTGTAGTGGGGTTACACTTGTGTAACTCAGAGCAGAATTTGTCCTCACAGATGGGCGTAACTGCATTATAAATTAGAACATGATACAATATGTAACCATGACAAACGCTCTATTAGGAGACCAGACCAGACTTTGATGCCAAACTTGCAATAATTTACCATCTGGCTGGTCACTTCAGGCTTCTTTGCAGCAAATTAAAAAAAAAATGAAAAACTGGGACTGTACATTTGATGCTAAGTATTGGACTGCTGTATTTGCATAGAAGTGCTTGTGTGGGGCTAACTGCAAGCTGACTGACAGCTGGGGTCTTGCTTTATAGACATCAAGGCAACATTTTTGTGGCACTCTATTCCATGATGAATGAAGGGAAGGAATAGCCTTCCAGCTCTGAAGTTTATTTCAAAGTCCTTTCCTTACCTGCTGACTAGTCCTTCTGCTGGGAAAGGGAGGATGCCATTAGCGAAGGGCAGACTTCAGAAGAGACAGGCTTGGTTCACCTAAGCACCCATTTCTGGTGTTCACACTTCGAATCCTGACCCGGTTTGGTCTGGGAAGCCCAGAGCATCAGTGCAAATTAGAGCTTCTATTCATGGATAAACTTGGAGTGGAGTTATCCCGTCTACTATACAGGTGATTCCTATGGTAGAAATCTGTCACTGGTTTGTTCTTCACAGTCTGTTCAACTGGTCATAACAGTCCCGTTGGTGTAAGAGCAAAAGAGATCTATGAAAACTTTAAAGTGGACTTGCGTTCCCTGAAAAACAGAGAACTTCTAAGAGAGATGAAAGAAATACAAAGAATTCTTCTGGCAAACAGGCCAACAAAACAACCCCAGCGTTGCAGGTGGCCTGGCTGCAGCTCTGCGTGCACTTCCAGCAATCCCCTGTAAGTCCAAAGAAACTGCTGAGCTCCATCCCAGCGCTACAGCAGGAGCCAGAGTACTTCCAAAGGTAAGGATCATTATTTTCTGTGAAAGCTTTACATGTTCTTCACATACAAAATGAGAGTTCAGCAGTTTCAGCTGCATCTTCCAGGTTCCCACTTCTAATCTTATCTGGAGTTAACACAGTGTGTGTGTACAGGAGAAAGGAAAAAGAAAAAGGGAAAAAAGAAAGTTAGAAGAGATGTTATAAAGTGTCCACTGTGAGACTTTTCGCTGACCTTAAACTGCTCTGTGATTAAGAGAAGCCTTCTCTGGTGATGGCTGATCTGCCTAATGAGACATTTCTCGCAGCAAAATACAAAGTACCGTGGGTGAGGGGTTTGAGTTTGGTGGCCTGCGGGTGTGAGCAGCTGGGCACTGCTGCGGGTCTGTGCAAGAGCTCACTGGACTTGATGTGGGCTGGAACAGGCCTTTAGTCTGGATGGGACTAAATCAGATCACACATTTCAGGCTGATTCACATGCAATCACAGGATATACAGAATTATGTTTTCTGTCAATTTGCATGGGCCTTTACCTTCAAACAACTGCTTTTATTTCTTTGAATTTAGGAGATCTTCCTGATGAGATCCAGCAGTGTAATGTCTGAATCAGACAGGTAACTCCCTCCAGGTGCCCTCCTCAAAGCAGCAAGTAACAGTTTGTCCACACAGTTAGTATGGTGCCTGAGTTCTCAATGGCAATGAGGTACCACAATTTCCTTTACATCACCAGGGCATTGCTCTACTTTATGACGCTTTACTGACCCTTGTTCTAGTTGTGCCGGGTTTTTTTATGTGTTTTCATTTAAAAAGTATTAAGAGAAACTTGGCAAAATTATTTGGCTCAACTAAGAGCTACAATAGCTTAATCCAGATTTTATTATACTGAGATTTCATTATTCCAAGTGAGTCACTCTGCAGTAAGAAGTGAACCTCGAGGAGCTTGAGGTTTTGCAAATCACAAACTAATTTGGGATTTGCGAATAGTGAACCTTTTACCACTGTGGTATACACCCATTTGTTTCTGCAAGGGAGTGGAGAATTAAAAACGCTGGCTAAAGTGAGCCTTATGTATGAGGGAGAAAACTCTTCGCCAGAGCTATGCTGGCAGAAGTGCATGTCATACACATGGCAGGTATGCTGTATTTTCAGACGAGAAGTTCTATCTCTTGCCCCCTCATCTTTTCTTTCATGTTCTGTGTGTACTGATTTTTGTAACACCTACTTCTTGTTCCATTTTCATCATGCTTTCTTTTTCCCACAGGCTTTCTATTTCTCCCCACTTTCTTCCAGCAAAACACAAACTTAATAACATTCAAGTTCATCACTTAATACCAGAGTGCTCACATGGGTTCCAAAGAAGAAAAGTGAATTTACTCAGTTTGACATCAAAGGAAGGACATGACGTAGGACCCTGTTCAGCAAAATTGTCAGGCACATGGCACGTGGCTACAGGGATAATCCTGTACTAGAAACCAGGCAGGTGTTTAAACATGTTCCCAAACCATGTGAGTCAGGGCCATGTCTAACTAGGCGTAAACCCACAATACAAGCTGTTCCAACAGGTGCAGGATTTCATCCTTTCTTCTGCAAGGGTCACACCAACACAGGGGAAGCGATGCTGGTGAATTTGGGCAGGGACCCGGGCAGAGCGAGCACCAGCATACTGTGGGCAGGTAGGAGCTGCCTTAGTGCTGGGACTGTGAGACCCAAGCAGCTGCTGGCCAAGCTCTGGCTTGGGCTGTTTTGTTATGCCTGCCTGGGCTTCTGGAGTCCTGGGGCTCCCCAGGATCTGCTGCATGTCTTCATTCTTCCTGAACCACTCCTGATTATCTTGAGCCACTTCCTAGCCACTGCATCCTTCTGTCTCTTTGGAAACAGGGGTTAAAAGACTGGGTTATTTTCTATCGCCTATCAATTTTCTCTTCCTATGAGCTGGATAGCATGAGATCCTGAAGCCTGTCATTGCAAGACCTATTTGCCAAACACTGGATCATTCTCAGGCCCTCTTTTTACTTCTCTTCAGCATTCCCACATCCTTCATGAAGTGTCATGTCAAATTCACCCAATTTCTTTAGCGAAAACCACAAACAAACCCCAAATAGGAAAAAAAAAAAAAAAAAAGAAAAAAAGGAACATTTCACTTCGACTGTCCTAAAGTGAAACATTCCTGGTTTTGAAATTCATAGCAACAAACAGTTCAGAGTGTGCCTGAATTTTATTTAAAAGAAAATGGAGTTGTTTCCCTTTTGATCAAATTAAACATCTCACTTGGCCCACAATGTTTTCCATCCTCAGTATTTTTGGTGTACTACAATCAGATTGATTTGAAGCGATATGAGAATTTTATTATGACCTGCTAGTTAACTGAAGTGCCATGAATATTCTGCCATTCTTGCTTGGAGCCCCAGAGGAGGAGGCACTGCATATCATAAGGAAATAAGAAAAAAATCCCCTTTATTTCAGTCAACTGACAAAGCAGCTTAACATACCTTGCTATCCGGACATTATCTCTTTAAGTTTACAGAGAATATATTTTATTTTCTATGTCGCTACCAAATGACCTTCCATTTTTGTTTTTCACCAGTTTACCCATCTTAGTTTAGCAAAAACCAAGTAACTATCCCAGCTGAGAACTGTTTATGTTAGTGCCAATAGTCATATGAATTTCACATAATACAGAATAATTAAAGCAATGCTTTCAAGTTTCCACATGAGGAAGAAAGCCATTGGACACTGGTCAGTCATATGTTTTCATACTTTCTTTATTTTTAGAAACTCCCATAAATCAAATTATTAATAAATAGAGGGAAGAGAGACACGCACAGATTATTTTTTTAAAAAAAGTTTTTATCAGTGGGATTCACATACTACATTTTCCCTTCAGGGAGAGATGACACTGGGGTTTGGTGCAGCCTTCTGTGGAAAGTTTTGTTCCTCAAGTCCACATTGTAAGGGATAGCTCTGCCCTGCTCACACACTGTCCAGATCTTTGAGGATGCCCATTCCAGGTCTGTGTGAGGATGGGTTGTTCTTTACAATGCAATTACTAGAATTTTGTCTCACCTGTTTTAAAATTCTCCAATTAGTAGGAACTTGTGCTAATTCCTCTTGGTGGTTACTTGCAAAATCCACAGCAGAATTTTCTTGCTCTTGCAGCTCGTAGATGTCTTAGGACCTTCTTTTGCATCTTTGCATAGAGGGAAGAGTTCTCAGAAGCTAATGCAGCCCAACGAAATAAAAAGGCCTCCAAGAGTAACTGCAGTTACTTCAGTTCAGTGACTACTGGCTGTGTAATAGTTGAACATATGCTCAAGTGTTTTGCTGTGCTATGGGCTAGCTCTGGATGGATTTATTGCTGGTAATTTGAGGAAGGCAATATAAGTGGGAGGTAAGGTAATACCAGCTCGAATTCCTCATTTGTGAATTTCTCCTTCCAGGTCATGATTAAAAAGTGTGAAGTATTATGCAAATATTCAGAAGCTATTTGAATTTATAGGGTGAGAGAATAAATAGCTACTCATTCCCTTCCTCCCTCTTGAACCTCAGGTCCAGACAATGAAAATATCAACACAGAGCAATGTATTTCTGGGAAATCTCATATGGTAATACAAAGAGAGTGAAGGAAAGATCTAAATGGCACAGAATGAAATACTCTATAAAAAAGCACGTGGTCTGACACTGACCTCTTTCTCGGGTATCGCTAGCACTGTATTTTAAATGATGCTAGCTAGTATTTTTATTTCCTATCCTTTAGTAGTTCTGATCTTCATATTATTTATTGCCAAAACAAGTTAATTTAACCCTTTTCTTTTTGAAAAAATAAAAGATTTTATTTGGCACTGAAGCAGATGCTTTACTGAGAGGCTAATGTAGCTGTAATGCATGTATTGCTATGAGTATACAGCAGTCATTTTTTAAATTGTGTCCAAAAAGGCAGCCATATCTTTTCTCACCAGATTTATTGTGCTGCTTATTGCTTAATTGTCTGTTATTTTCCAGATGTTCAGTAATTTATTTTTCTTAATATTTGTTCCATTACTACTAGATACAGTAGTCAGATTTATGAGGGGGTAATTTCTGGGACCATTGAATTTCATGTTAATTGCTACTCATTTTTGTTATTATTATTATCAAAGCATCTAAAAGCCCCACCATGATCAGGGTCCATTGTGCAAAGCACAATGTGTACATTTAGGAGGAGACAAGATTAAACAGCCCAGTATAATAATACAACCTCCCCTTTTACTGAAAATCGGTGTTTTGCTTTCCTCTAGCACTGTAGTTCTCCCAGTCCCTCACAATAAGGAAGAATCATTGTCATGGCAAATTCATTGAGTAATATCTTTGATACACTAGCATGAACACCATACAGCCAAGAAAATGTATTCATATCTCGCATAATCCCTCTCACATTCTTTCACAATAGCTTTTACTGTCTGGTGAGCATATAAATGAATTTTCTTAATGTTTCTAGTTAGATGTGAATGTTAGAAAGGGGTCAGCACCTTTTTGGAGGGTTTATGAACACAGACTTATCCCCTCAGCTCTACCTCACTCAAGTTGTCCGTTTTTCTGTTTGCTCCTGACTTCACTAGCTTCAACAGTGTAGTGAGGGGATCTTGTTTTTGACAGCTTGTTCAAGGCTATCTGAAAGCTTGAAATGGAGGGCACTGAAGGAGAACATAGTTGTCCTAGTTGTGAGCCACAGGGTGATGGTAAATCTATGGTAAATCTGCCAAATAAGTGCAGTTAGCTCTGGCTGAGCTTTGTTCTGCCAGGCCCAAAGCCTGGTTGTTTAGGGTTATTCAGACACCGCTACAGCTACTTGTGATCTGTAGGACAGATAGATACACCCTTTGTCTCTACTATCTCTCTTTAATTTTGCCTTTGTTTTTGTCTGATATGATGCCATAGGCTGCTTGTGTCACCTGCCTGAAGAACATCTCCAGGCGACTACAACTGAGACCTAAGCTGGACTCTGAGCAACTATCTCTGACACATACAGGTAGAGTTGTTTCACTGTGTCCTTCAGTGCCTTAATTTAGAGCTACAAGCTTGGGATCCCATGATGGAGCCCTTTAGAGTAAAGATGCTGCTGTCTTTTTCTCTTAAACTCATGTTTTGAAGCTATAACCCATTTTGAGGTGCAGAGGAAGGAGCTCCGGACTGTGACTCCTCAGTCAGCTGCACAATGGGAGATGCCAGTTTGCCCAGACTTGGCATGAACATCAAGAGGACAACTTAGCTTTGCTGCCAGCCCACAGAGCTTCACACTTGCTCCTTTTGATTGGTGGTCTTTTAGCTCTATCAGTGGCGTCCAACCTTTTCAGCCTGGCAGGCCACAATAGCCTTAAACTACTCAATAAGCTGTAGCTTGCGATAACCAGAACAATTCTTAATACTCATGGACAGTTCTTGGGTAGCTCATGCACTATTCAGCCCGTGCATACAGGCAAGTCCATGTGTCCTGAGCAGCGTCTAGGAAAGTAGGAAGCTATGAGCATGTGGCTGCCTGAAATAGCTGCCTTCAGTCTGCTTCTGCTGGAGCAGACTGCAAGAAGTATTCTCATGGCAGAGGCCTGTGTTGGCTTCCCTCTTTCTCCTGAGAGCTTCTTGGAGTCAGCACCTGGGTACGTTGTGAGCCAGATGAATTTCTCTGGCAGTGGTGGTAGCTCAAGAGATTTCTTAGAGGCTGTGTGCCCCATGTGTCCCTAGGAGGATGTGATGGGAGAGGCTAGCAAATATCTCAGAAAGGAGACATGTAAATCTCCCAGGAGCTGGCTTCAAATGTTCAGAATTGTTCTGGTAGGCTGTAGATCTTCATATTCCTGTACCAATACCCCTCATTGCCATAGATTTCAAACCTGCAATGCCAACAATGTGGGCAAAAAAATGCTCCTCCTGGATAAATCTGGGGTGTGTTGTTTGGCTATGTAATTGTCAGTGGGACCATCACCAAAAGCTAATGGCTGTCTTGATATTTAATTTCTAAGGCAATTTCCTTGGAGGCAATGTAGCAAGCTCCTTCAATAAGGTGTCTCCATCTATGCTCATGGAGTTTGGCCCAACATTAAGCTCATTCTGGCATGGCAGCTGAAGAGTCTTTGAAATATCTCTTGACTTGAAATCATGTCTAGTGACTATATTAGCCATGTTAAACAAGATGGCAAATTTCTGCATCTTCTCAAGTTTCTTTTTGAGAAAGGAGCCCAGTACTAAGAGTTTCTTGTAGTCCAAGGAATGTGTTTTCCACATCTGTAAATTTCACGCAAGAAGCAGTGCAGTCATGTAGTAGCATAAGTTTTGTTCCCCACAACTTCCCAGCAGTGGTTTTGCATCCACAATTAAGATGTCTCTTCCTACCACATAACTTGTTATATTATTTGCTAATGACCCAAATGTTTCATTTTTCTGACATGGAACCCAAGGATACTATCATTATTTCTTACAGAAAGTATGAAACCACGTGTCAGGCCTCAGAAATATGTGGGATTTACCTCTAAGTTAGGCTTGTATTCACTTCTTTGTGTTGTTGTCAGGACCGTAAATCAGACTGGCTGAATCCTGGGGCTAGGAAAGGCTGCTGTTCCTTATTGGACCCAGGTGAGTGGTAGCTTGCATTTTTGGAGTCTGGGTGAGGTGCTCACTTTGGTGAAAAAGCTGTGAACACACTCACAGTGCCTATGAGCCACAGAGTTGAATCACAGCTAGCAGGGGTCAAAAACAACAGCAGGAAATATTAAAACTATAAGTAAGTGAAAGGGTATTACTCTACTCCAGGACCTGAAAACATTCATCACAGAAGTATACACATGTAACTTCTGAAAGGGGACTTGCTTTCTGCTGTTTTGCCTCTAGCATTGTCTGTGAGCATTTAGGTATCATTCCTGCCATACTGTTGAAAGTGGGGTCTCCTCCCAGGGTTACCTCTTGCATTTTCAAAGAGCTGGTGTTGACTAACAGCTTTCCCTAGGAAATGAGCTTTACAGCCTGGGATCCTTTCAGCTGACCCTCTCTGGGCAGTGGGTATTTTTGCTTGCTAGGAGATCTGGAAATGCGTTCAAGTGTATGTGTCTTGTTTTGCAGCACACTGCTCAGTGCCAAACACTGCATGCTTTACTTGTCTCAAGTTGTTACATGTTGCTCTCTAAGGGTTTGGACTAACGTTAGTTTTTAATTCCACCTCCTTTTCATTCTTTCTTTCTCTTTTTTTTTAAAAACTATTGTTAACCTGGAAGCACAATAAAATGGTTAGAAGTATTCTAGACCTTTTTTAATTTAGTTACCAGGTCTCTGCACATACAGTTCTTATACAAAAGATTTTCAAATAATTGGTCAAGAGATGACTTATACATTTAGCCACCTTGGTTAGACACTGGCAGCAGCAGCTAATTGGAACATTGAAAAGATATGACAAATATTATAGAGAGGTCATCTTCCTACTAAAATCAACTCAGATTATAGTAAAATCAAATAATGAAATTGTAGCTTACTTTCTTGACATGAATCCTACTCTGGCTTGGTATTCATCTACTATTTGCCTTGATTTATACTTTCAAAGGTTTATAATCTTCCTTCTTCTTCCTCAAATTTCCTGTTATGTTTCCAGGACTCTAAAAGCTGCTGAAAACTGCAAAATTTTTTTTCTGTTCTGTTGTTGTTTTTCTGTTTTGTTTTGTTTTGTTTTGTTTTGTTTTTTGTTTGTTTGTTGTTTTTTTTTGTTGTGGTTTTTTTTTTTTAATGTTTTTAAACCCGTTTGACTGATCCAGAGTTCAGAGTCAGTCTCTTTTCTCCAGGTTGCTATACCCTTTTGACAAAAGCTTTTACAGGTAACAACCCAAGATACAGAAACACAGACAAATTCATTACTTAGCATATGGAACAATCCCTCAAGCACTGCCCATGTGCACTTTCTTACCCTGTGATAAGCCGGCGTGCTTTCCCTGCCTTTGAGTGGAGATGGGGACAGCTAACCTGTGCTGGCTGTAGGAAAAGCTCAGCGTGTGTGCAAGCCCTAATCAGAGAGCAGCTGACTGGCTGGAAATGCACACCCTAGTTTACATCATGGTAGATGTTCCTGTTCATGTCCCCGTGGGTATTTTTGAGACCACACTTTTCCCTTGTTCCTGTTCCTTGACCCCATGCGGTTCTCATATGGCTGGGATTCATTTCTTGGCCAGCTGCGGAGATCTGTTGCTGGACTGAGCCTTCCTTCCTCCCACTCCCTCTCCTCTTCACCAGCACCTCGTCTATGTTGGCATCCTCAGTCTCTTCTGTTTCTCCTGTGTCCCAGACAGCTGACTTCCCTTGGTTTCCTTCCCACTCAGACCACTGGCTGCCTTCCTTGCCTCCCCTGCAGTGCAGCGCTGTTGTGTTTGCTCTCCCCTGCTCCTTGCCCATGAGGGGTGGTGGTCTCTGAGGGAGCACGGTGGATGTCCTAGCACAGCCTGGACCCTGTGCAGTGCCACTCCATCTTAGTGCCTTACAGCCATGCTGTGGACTCAGGAAAATCCATACATCATTCCGTCTTCCTCCTTTGTTCAACAGCTATTTTCTGACAGAAAAGCAACATCTTTCTCTGTACTGTAAACCCACTGAGCTAGCAATAACAGTTTTATAGTATTGCTGTCCTTGCTGTTAACAGAGAAGTGTTAAGTGTCTGTGTTTGTTACTTGGCTACAGGCCACTCTTTCAACTTCTAGTGCAATTTTTCTTTTGACGTTCAGATCTGCTCATTGTAAAAACAGACCAGGTACACTGCAAGCTTTGGGGTAGCCTTAAATCTTATTGTGACATTTAGGGTATTCCAGACTTTGCTAATGGACTTATTGTTTCTTTCCATTGCAGCTGATTCTTTCTAGTCTGACTCTGCCAGTAAGCCCTGTGCAATTCTCCAGCCCCAACAGGGATTTTTCTAGTGTTCTCTGCAAAGGACTGAGAGAGAAGTAGGAACAGGGGGTGACAAAAGGGACATGCACGGTGAAACAGGATGAAAAGGACAGGCAGGATAACCAGGAGTAGGTGGGTGGCAGGGAAGTTGCCTCTGACCATAGTTGTCTCATGTAGGAGACAGCTGTAATTTTTTTTGATTGTTCATGCATGTTGCCTGCTGATATTTCAGACATGTCAGTGGATATCTTCTCATGGTGGCAATGAGATATATGGGCCTACATGTGACAGAGGTTGTGGGGAGACAACTGACCTTTGAAATCAAGACAGTCAGCTATCAGAGGAAAAACAATACTACTGTACTGTCTGTTAATTTGGACACGGAACCATATTGGCCAACCCAGCCTTAGAGCTGTATGAGACTATCACGTGGTTCTAAGGACTTCTGCTGCTGTCTTTGAGAACATGACTAGTATTACAGGATTGGAGAGACCATTGGGAATGGCTAGAATAACCCTGTTGTGTGTAAGAAAAACCTAGGCAGTTTATGAACCTTTCAGCAATGAGAAGGCCTGTTCACAACCTTACAAGAAGGACAGATGTTTTCAAAAGCCTGGAGGTAACTCTGGGCTAGGGTGTCATGGAAATCATGACATGTCCAGATGGCCATGATGGCCATGATACCTATGTCCCATTTCTCAAGCTGTTGCCCCACAGCCACACAGAAGTTGCTAGGAGGGAATCCTCTCCCTGGGCTTCATCAGCCCTTTGTAGCCTGTCCAGCCCAACAGCAAATCTGGGACTCAAGGGGAGGAAAGGTTTAAATAGAAGAGGGTCAGGTTGTTTCAGCAAGAGGTTAACTCCCTCTCTCATGTCTCAGGGAAGTTTGAAGCTCCAAGGACTTCATTTTCACCTCAAAAGTGTTATTGGGTGACTACCCTGCTGTAGAGATTTCATAAGATTGTAGGCAGGATTGGGAGTCTCTGGTGAGCCACCTTGCAAAATCAACAGAAGAAATGATGCATTAATGTACTGCTTACAGCACTGTCCACTTCCCCGCGTCCTACCCATTGTACAGGGAGCTTGTGGCAAGCAAGGACCAAGTGGGCTCCAGGAGGTGCCTCATATCTAAGTGGACTGAGTCAAACCGCCCATATGGAGGGCTGTTGGGATGCTTCATCTTCTTCCACTAAAAGGGATTAGGTGAAGCAGCATTAACATTTCACTAGCCAGCTAACTGCTGGTCTGGCAGATAAGCGGGAAATAACTGAGTAGTGACACTCCCTTATGCACAAAGTATCTGTCCATCTTTCCCACTCTAACATAGCACAGAGGATGACAAGCACTATACTATCTCACCTAATACTGTTCATTCTTAGATGGCAAAGGAATATTTCTGCTTAGCCTGCTATGCAAAATCTCTCATAAGAGATAAATGTTTGCTCTTATCAGCAGGGTTTACTATGAAAAATTGATATTGCTTGCAATAAGCTAAGCTTTTTATTCTTTTGCTTATATTTCTTGTACTTATTTTAGGCCATTGTCAATAAGACACATATTGAGAATTTCAGTGGTGTTAAATATGCTCAGTTGCCACTAACTATGCATGAATGTGGGTATCTCATGCTTTTAAAGTTCAGCCCTTAGAGGAGCATGTGTGTAAACAAACGCATGCAGTGATAAACTGTGAAAAAAAGAAGTATTTGCAAAGTGGTTTGACTCTTATTCTCAAGATCTGATCTGTCTGCAGTGGAATTGTTGGCTTCTCTAAAATTATTGGTACCTGGAAATCTCATGCAAGAGATCAGCTGAGTGACTTTCCTGATCTCTCCTATTCCAAGATTAGATGCACTGGACTGTTGCAATGCAGGTGGAGGTGATAAATGTGTGCGTCACTCTGACTAATTCAGCCAGAAGGACGAAGGGACTTAGGATGGAAGCATTTTTAAACATGAGTCATCCAGACACAGTGATGATTTTCTGTTCATGCTGTGCAGGATCTACTTTCTGCTAGAAAACACAAATATGGAAACCATAGATCTATCTCTATAAGAAGTCATATTTTGCCAGTTCTAGTAGCTGTAATTTTCCAATACTAGGTGTTCCAATACTACTGGAATTATTCCAGTGTTTATTGAATAGTTGAAAAACGGTAAATTTCCAATACATTGAAATAGTTCTTATATTATTGAAATTCAATGAGTTGGACACCCAACAACAAAACTAAAAAACCCTTGGTTCCGCTTGAGTAGTCCAAGCTAATCTAATGGAAGTCATGCAGTGAATATGTTGTAAGAAAAGAATACCCCCTAATACTCCCCATGTCTGTCAGAATGGGAGAGGAGAAAGCACTTAACTGACGCAGACCTTCAACTGATGAATCTTGCATTGGGTCAGCTCTTAAAGAACCGAAGTTGTAGAGTCAGTTATCATGAAATCAAGTCAGTTTGCTTCCCATTGCAGTGATTAGAACTGGACTGGAAGATTCCTCCCACGGTTACTTTCAGGGTTGATTGGCCCATGGACAAGACCTGTGTGATCCAAAGCCCAATGGTTGAGTTACTGGCTTGGCACATAGGAAATTTGGTTTCAAGTTCCTGCCTTGCCCAAAGCAGACTTGACATTTTTCATTCCAAACCTTTACTGTGTTTCAATCTGGATGACTTGAATTTAGGACTCCACATGTCAAATGCAGTACCACAACCATCAGGGTATGGAGCATTTGTCTTTAAATGGAAACATTTTCATTAAAACCCTAGCGCTGCTGACAAAGCAACCTACTTAGATGAAATGGTGTTCACTGATGTAGGTAATTTCTTGGGTGAAATTACTTTCTTGAGAATAGAACCATCCTGGACCTGGTGCTAGCTGAAATACAAATGCACTTTGGTCATGCCCTTTGTCCTGCTGGAAGCTGGAAAGAGTCAGTGAAGACCCAGGTGGGAAGACCTCTTGACCCCTGAAATCATCCATGGCCTAGGACAATTTTTAAGAAGAGTAGCACCAAGCAGCTGCAAGTCGTGTGATCATCTGTCCCTTGGACCAGTGCATTAACATAGTCCTTCCTCTGCACAAAGGAACAGGCCACCTCACCTTTTATAGCTGTGCGGACTGGCCAACTTGCTATAGGTGACCTACTGAAGTGGCAGATAGATCAATCTGAAGCCAAGCTATTTTGCAGTGAAATTCATTAGTATGAGTTGTCTGTCCTAAGAATAAATCATCTCTGGACAGATTATGAAGTCCTCTCTCAGTCTGTTTTTGTTCCCCTTTTAGTCAGGCAAAACCACTGCTGAAGTGAAGGTAATTTTCTTCTCTCAGAGGAAAACAGCAATGATGTCAGGATTTGGCCTGGTAAAATAATGGTAATTCTCTGCATTTTACAAACTCTGTCTATTTGATGATCTCAATCTATTTAAAATGTGTTAATCGGGCTTCAGTACCTGTATGTGAGCTGGATGGCAAGCAGATGTGTTTGCAAGCTAAGGCAGAAGGAAACTAAAGGCTGTATCTGTGGTCATGTCATAAGCTGACAACTTTTCAGTCATTTTTGCCAGTGGTTGGTCTACTGATTTCAATTGACTCTCCTCAATGTTGATGAGGTAAGGAAGAAAACATGAGGATGTGTGTGTATATATATATATTCTTTTTATTTATTTATATATAAAATAGTGGCTCAGCACATCCATGTACAGACGGGTTTTAAAGAAAAACGTAATGATTCAAAGGGCCAATTTTAACTTTGCTAAAAGCAGCTAAATGATGCCCCTGCCTTACATTAAACTGTGCTGCGATCAAAGAGGGCAGATGCCAAGTACTTGTGGTTTTACAGCTTTCAGATAAATATTGCTCAATCTCATAAAAAAGAGCACGAGAACAGTGAGTGGATTTTTCCTTTTTTGTTTGTTTGTTTGTTTGTTTATTTATTTCCAATATGCTTTACAGGTAAAGGGGGTATTGCTGCCAGTCCTTCTCAGAGTGTCTGCAGAGCATTCATCTGTGAATGCTGCTTGACCTCAAATCCAGTTAATTTAGGTTGGCACGCTTGATCGCAAAACGTTTTATGGGCTGGCAGATAGAGCACCCTGGCAGATCTGCTGTGGAGCTGCCAAGTTCCATACCCAGCTGAAACTTTTTTTAATTCAACACTGACATTTTTAAATAACAGTGCAATTGCAAAACAAATTGGCAGGTAGTTATGAACTGAATACTGCCTGGGGCTCTGTCTTTTCATTTTGCTGACCAGTGTGCCTGGTCTTCAATTTAGAAAAGCACCCAGTAGTTAAAAAGCACTGGTGAAACCTTGTAATGCAGACCTAACCGCATTGTTCATGGAGAGGGAGATGCTTGCCCTGACTTGTTGATCCTTATAAACTGGTTAGCTTCACGGTGGAGGGCAACATTTAAAAGTGCTCCAAAGTGTCTATCTGTTACAGCAACCACCTAAGCATGAACCTTCTTTGCAAAGTTTAAGTGTTTTGCCCCAGGTCCTATGTGAAGCTTCAAGGAATTTTTGAATATTAAACTGCAAGGGCCCTGTTGGGTCAATGACTCCCAGTGCTCTGCTATCTTGAGCAACCACCTCATATGATCTCTTTTCCTGGACAGTAGATTGCATCAGATACATGTGGGCCATCTCCTATAAATCAACATAGCTCTGCTGAAGCTGATCTGTGAAGCTCCAGCTTTTGCTGCATGGCTTTGCAAAAATCCTTGCTGCTTCACCTATACATGTACATTGCTGTCTCCCTAAGCATAGTAACCAGAGGTTGAACAGGATGTTTAAGCCAAGTAGAGGCATTCAGGTTATCTATCTCACAAAGTCCTGCATTACCACTGCATGAAGCCCGTAGCTGGTCAGTCTTCTTTCAGTCAGTCTATGAATTAATCAGTTTATCTGTCCATAAACCAAGGTGATATGTAGTGATACAACCCAAAAGCCAAAAATAAAGTGTTGTGTTTGGAATGTTGCCTCACATGGGCTTTGATGACCCAATGGAGGATGCAGCTTTCACAGGCTGGGGTCTTCAGCTGGTTGTCTTGTAGGATGGATAGAACCCATGAAGCACCAATAATATCATCTTTGAAGACATTTCAGTTGCCCTGAACCAGGACAATCCACGTGTGGATCTACTAGGAGAAGGAGCACCTCAGAATGATGTAATTCTCCAGCCATTATCCCTGAGTGACATTCACACACCTTATGGTCATGTGTCATATGGTGTGGGTGTGAACTGTGCCCTGTTTAGTGGGCATCCTTTGTTAACACAATTTACTCTGCAATGCGGCCACAGAACAGAAGGTGCCTTGCAAACTCCATGAACATCTCCAGTCACAGGACTTTGTGAGTTACACCACTGAGATGTGATGTTGAGCTGTGGGGACAAGAGGAGTGTATCTATATGTTATGGGTTTCCACTTACCTGTGAGCTCTCCAGATCTTAGCAGTCACTGTGGCCATGATAAATCCTGTTGTGGATGCTTTGAGGACAGCATCTTTGTTGATTTAGGTAGTGCAGTCACTTCCTTAAGGGAGAACTGCCCAGGACATTTACCAACACCCATACTTCCTAGTTAACACTGCAATAAAAGCTGTTGTAGTCTTTAGGCCACTGGCATTATAAGTGATCTATTTCTAAACATTGTCTGGAAACTTGAGTCTGCCACCCCGCTCAATGAAGATGCGAGCATAAGGGTATTTTCATCAAAAAGAGTTTCAAATAAAGCACTAGGTACTCTAACCCAGGACAGAAGAGTCAAGGATAACACAAAGGACTATCCTTGTCTCTCCTGCCTCTTTTGTATCAGCTAAGGGCAGCAAAAAACATTTGGAATATGGTGTGAGAGGCCTCTCTTCCCAATTCACAGCATATCTACAAACAGTGAAGAATCCAGTCAGAATATAGGAATCTTCAAAGAGTTTGAATGTCCCTACTACTTGCTGCTGGAATTTATATTTATTCCTAAAACCATATGGGATAAGATACCTTCTCTATTCCAAAAAACCTCATTGTGTATTAATCTTGAGCGAATATGTTCAAGACTACTGATTTTTCAGAAGGGCTTTGCTCACTCTAAAAGTCAACTGCATTTAAAATGTAAGTTTTAGGCAGAATCATTAGTTCCTCCGGAAAAATGGCCTCTGTATACATGAGAAAAGGAACTCAATTTCAAAGGAGACAAATGTACAGTCTCCTGACATAAAAATCGATGTGAGTAGGAGATATACCAGACAAAAAGATGCTAGTTGTTGTGTTTCAGCAGGACAGAAGTGTTTGTGAGAATATTTATGCCACAATTTTATGGCTGTGTAGGATGTTGAGGTTTTGGTCACCTGGTGTGTACTCATCATTTTGCCAGCACTGAAAGGAATGTCTGAATCTCCTTCTTCATTAATTCAGTTATGTTGGTCCTTGTAATCATGAAAGTTCATGCAGTGTGTTATGACTCTAAGAAAAGTTAAGGAACCCATTGCTTTTTAGGTCGAAATCTTTTGTTTCATGGCTTTCTCAGAAATGTGAATCATCTAGCATTGGGTGAGTCTTTTGGTTAGTTGTCTCTACACATTGACCAGTTCAGCTGATTTATGGCCACATGAACTCTTTTTGAAATTTCTGGCTAAGCACCATAAAAGTTCTAAAACAATCTTCGAGGTTTTGAGTCCCTCTCCTTCTCCTCTAGGGAAGGGAAGCTTGTATAAATGTGGTTATTCTAGGAAAGCCTATGGTTTTAATTTCTCTCCCAAGGGGGTAGAGATGCCTTCCAAACCTAGTATTGAGAAAAAGGGCCAAAGGAATACCTCAGGAAAGAAGATACAGCTTGTGAGGCTGGTCTGCATTTTCTCTCCCCAAAGCTTTTTGAAGGACAAGATATGAAGCTGTGAATATCTGGAACTGTCACCTGGACACTTTCTTTCCTTTACAGGGATCTTTCTTGCAAGTGAAATATTTGAAGCTAGCGAAATCATTCCAGTGCACCCACACTGAGGGGGTGGAAGAGGTATGTGAAAATTAAATGTATTATTTGGAAGCTTCTCTGGATGCTTCTTGCTTTCCTAGGGGGAGGTAGGACCTAGAACTGTTTGGTCCTATTTTTTTTTTTTCCCCTTAATTGGCCTTAATAAGATTTATCAACCATTTCTGTCCAATCAGTGTGCTGACACATATTCAAAACCAGTTCTGTTCTGAGGGTAGGCTGGTACTTGCTGGCAGGTAGGCTATAGAAACATTCCACAGCTCTCAGTTTCAGGCTCTTTTCACACTACTCTGGTGTTCCCAACAAAGCCCTCTTGCACATCTCACGTGTCAGGCATATCAGCATGCACCAGAATTCTTGTTTTGACAAGTATTTCCCTCAAAAGCCTGATACCATGTGCACTCATTGCTTTCCCCATCTGACACAGTGTGAAGCTCTTCAGGAAGCCCAGGTTTGCAGCCAGGTGGTTCTCTTGCCCTGGCTTATCAGGCAATGAAACCATTGCTTCCCTCTGCTTTGAAAATAGGAGCCAAAACGTCCTTGTGGCTGCTCCCCTACAGGCTCAAACTACCTCATACTGTAGCGAACTCTTTATTTGTTGATGCTCTGAGTGTGACACCAAGTGACACGCTGAAAAAGAGTGAGACTACTTGTGCTTTTGAGAGCATTTCTCAAAAGGTTAATAATTTTGCTGATCTGGGGCTTTAGCCATAACGTGGAGACGTGGACTATCCTGTAAACAAGGGATCAGATTGCTCTAATGGAACATCATTTATGAACTGGAGAGCTTGGCTGCAGATGAAGAAAGTGAGAAACATAAGAAAAGTAACAAATACCCAGGTCTTAGCAAATTGCTGTTGCTGAGGTTGACGTGCTTAGCTATAAACTGGGTCAGTAGTTCCCTCCTGGCCCAATCATGCAGAAGCTGCTAAAGCACTAGGTAGATAGAGGTATTAGCCTCATGCAGTCTTAATGCTGAAAGAAAATTGTACAGCCTGTGTACTGCAGGGTAAACGATCCCGATCTTCTCTTCCATTCTTAAAATCCAAGGCACTGATCTCAAATCATGACTCATCTATTGCCAGGAAGGTGAAAGTCCAGCTATTAATGAGTTGCTTCATTGTATACAGCCTTCAAAGCCAGGCGTCTGCAATCAGTTCAGCTGAATGTTTTGGATGTCTTCCCATCAATTGATCTTAATCATGAGTCTGCACCTGGTCCAGCTTTCTGTTTGGGACAATATGTTGAAAATTCATTGTTGCACTTTTTTTGCTTTTAATTGACTTCTTCTTCCCCTCTGAGTTAAATGAATGCTTTATAGGATGAGAACTGAACAACGTCAATAGAATGAATTGTGCGGGAGAGCCACAGGCACGGCTCATATTCAGGAGAAAGTAGGAGTATCCAGCTGTATCCTGCTTGCTTACTTTGATGTCTTTGGCTGAGAGAATGACACGTGATTCAGACCACCTACTCTCTAGGCCATGGCTCTCTAGGTGGTCAAAGGGGAGAAGAAATTGTGAACCTGGCACAGCACACCTCTAGCGTGCCTCCCACAGACTTCTTCACTGACGGCACTGGCAGCAGGCATTTGGCAGCCCTGGGCACTATGTGGTTTCATGTGTTTGTTCCTTTCTTGATCTTAAACACTGTAGTATGGACCTGCATCCACCTGAGGCACCATATGATGCAGTTTCAGAACACCCTGCCATGAGCATGCTGCGTTTGTGTTTGCCTTGCTGTTTCTGAATAGAACTGGATGATGATGTGTATGCTTTACCTACAAGCATTAGGCAGTGTCAGGACAACCTCCACCTGATCTGGAGGGACCATCTCTGGAGATGAATGTGTCTGAGGTAAATCCAGGCAGCACTTCAACTTTCTAAACACTGTATTAGGGGTTTTCATGGTTTTTAAACTCTTCTTGTTTTTTTTTTTTTTTCAAGTGGGAAAGGCATCAGGAGGCATGAGGAGGCTGAGAAAGCACTTTGGAGGTGATATTCACACTTTATTCTTCAGCCTTTGGAAGCAATGGGGCCTTAGATCTCCTTCATAAGCATCTCTGTGTACTTGCAAGTGAAGTGAGTGACAGAGAAAGCTGCTATAACAACTGTGGGCATGAAGGAAACCCACAGTCAAAGGCAGCTTATCTGCTAGGGCTTGCCCAGCTGCTGGTTATCATCCATGTTGCATCTGGCTTTTCACAGTGCATCTGTTTAGCATAAATAACTTTTTTTCATTGGTGTCCTATGGTACGTCCAAACAATGAACAGAAGAAAAAAGAGAAACTGTAAATAAATTTTACAATGTCAGTAAAAGCATTCACATTAAGGGAAACTATTTTGAGTGAATGCCAGTTCTTAATAAATTGCTATTATTCTGGTGTTTTTACAAAGACCACAAGGAATAAAAGAAGAAAAAAACAGAAACGATTGAAAAATGGAAACACTGAATGTCAGTGCTCAATCACTCCTTTTAATAATAAATACTTCTAGGCTGTTCTCCTAGCAAATGAGGTGCCAAGATTAATTTTTTTTCTTTTGGTGTCTATCTGAAAGCCAGTGGCATAAAAAAAGACCATGAGTCAGTTGGCTGAGCTCTTCCTGAATGCTCCCTGGGCAGCTGTGTTTCAACCCATATTACCAGCCCTGGGTCTGAGCAGGCTTTCTGTCACCTTGGGGGTCACCTGCCCAGCCCAGAACCCTTCAGAGGTGCCTGCACTGACGCCAAACCCACAAGCTCAGCCCTCAGAAGGAGGAGAGACCTGCTGCCATTGCCCAGCTCATGTGTCATGCTAAGGAGCAGCAACACTTCTTAAGACAGCAGGTTTTGCTAAGAAGGATGCCTACAGTTTTAATTCCCAGTTACTGATGCCTTGTTTTTTGTAATTTCTCAGAAATGAGACCATACAGTCCACTTTACCTAGAACTCTGCTCAACGATCCAAATCTCCCCCTGGTGCTAAAACTCACCCTTTCTGAGACATTATCTCCTAGGTACTCTTGGTTTAACTCTCTAGGACCATGTGGACTTTGCAAGGAAATTTCTAAATCTCTATATCAATGAGGCTTCATGGCAAACCATAATTGTGGGCAGCACACTGCACAGTGAGAGTCTTTTCCCACAGAGATCCTGTCACTGAACATCATGGGGATAAGGGTTCACATTTCAGGAGTCCCAGCAAATCTTCTTCTTTTTTAACCCCTTTTTTATTTTATTTAAAATTTTTTTTAGTGATCAGGTTATTTTATCTGTGTCTGTTTTACAGCCCTCACGTGTTTCCCTCAATTCCTGTCTGCAGGGACTCTGGGAAGCTGCTGTCTTTGGCATCTCCACACCTAGAGGAGCCCTTTGCTGATAAAACTCCTGGCACCACAGGAGTGGGGTATGCAATGTGTGGCTGTCCTGGAAATCTTACATTAGAAATACGGACCATCTAGTGTTGGAAAATCAAGTGTTAGGCTGACCATGACTGCTGACTGAAGGTCATGGCCCAACAAGCAAGCAGGAGAAGGGGCATACTGGAAATAATGACAGAGAATGGGGCTCTCAAGCCACAGTGGTGCCATCATTTGCCCTTCAAAAGTTTGCAAATATCATAGATACATTAATCACAACAGGTACTGCTTCCTTGTTGGGAAGGATTTCCTGGTGTAGTGGTTTAAGCCCAGAGGTCAACTGAGCACCACCCTCTCACCTCCTTCCCTCTCAGGGATGGGGAGGAGAAAATATAACAAAAGGCTCAGGGATTGTGACAAGGACAGGGAGGGATGTCTCACCCATTATGGTCACAGGCAAAAAGACAGACTCAATTGGGGAAGAAAAAAGAACATCAATTTAATTTGAACACCACCACCACCACTATTTCACTAATCAAACAGAGTAGAACAATGAGAAATACCACCACATCTTAAAAACACCTTCCTCCCACCCCTCCCTTCTTCCTGGGCTCAGCTTTGCTCCCAATTTCTCTACCTCCTCCCACCCAGCAGTGCCGCGGGGCAGGGGATAGGGGTTGCAGTCAGTTTGTCACCCATTGTTTCTGCAGCTCCTTCCTCCTCAGAGGAGGACTCCTCACACTCTTCCCCTGCTCCACCATGGGGTCCCTCTCATGGGAGCCAGTCTTCCATGAACTTCTCCAACATGAGTCCTTCCCACAGGCTGCAGCTCTTTCCAAACTGCTCCAGCGTGGGTCCCTGCCGCAGGCTGCAGTCCTCCCAGCAACTGACTGCTCCAGCATGAAATTCCCTCACAGTCCCGGCCTTCTTTGGGCATAGCCACCTGCTCCGGTGTGGGGTCCTTACAGGCTGCAGGTGGGCATCTGCTCCACCGGTGACCTCCAAGGGCTGCAGGGGACAGCCTGCCCTCTCACCATGGGCTGCAGGGGGGGTCTCTGCTCTGGCACACCTCCCTCCCCTCCTTTTCCTCTTCTTCAGCTGACCTTGGTGTTTGCATAGGTATCTCCCTCACCACTCCTCCTCCTCCTCCCAGGTTCCTGTTCTTAAATGTTATCACAGAGGTGCGGCCACCGTTGCCAACTGACTTGGCCTTGGCCAGAGGCGGGTCTGACTTGGAGTGGGGGGGAGCTTTGAGAAGCTTCTCACAGGAGCCTCCTCTGTAGCCCCCTTCCCCACTACCAAAAACCCCACCACACACAAACCCAGCATACCTGGGCAACATTGCCATGCTCCTGCATGGTGGTACGGATGGTACTAAGGTCTGGGGAGATCAGGCACCTACAGATGAGGAGAAGCTGGGCTGTGTTTCAGTGACACAGGCACTGGAAGTTTGGGACAGTCTAGGGAGGACCTTGTCATCCTCTCTATTTCTGACGTGGCATCTGGAGCTGCACACAGAAAATCTGGGGTTTGTGCAAAAAAGGCAGTTTTGCCAACAGTGAGAGGGCTCATCCTCCACGAGTGTGAGGAAACCAACTCTTCTGGTCATGGTCTGCTGTACCCACCACAGTCCGCCAGCCAAGGAAGCAGGCCCAGGGCCTGAACGAGCTCTTTTTCTTTTTGCATACCCCAGAAGTGCTTTTATAATGAAATAAGGCCAGAGCCCAGTGAGCCAAAGGGAATCAGAGATGTTATATGTGCTCACATGCTTGCTTCATGGGGCAATTCTAATGAGTAATTGATTGCTAATTATATGTGCTGCTTTGTGGTGAAACATCATGGTACTTTGATATCGACCAAGAACTGAAAGTTTCTGTTGTGCTTATTTTTTAAAAACTTTTGGCCTGCTGATCTGTATGGGGTATTTTGTGCCTGATTAATTTAATGTATTGTCCTGGGTGAGTGTTGATTTACTTGCTGAATTCAAGATCAGTTTTAATGAAGCTCTTAGTGCGTGCTGGTTTGGGGACACAGGGTGCCATGTTATTGGTTTGTCTAGATTGCTCACTGTTTTGTTAGACTTCAATAAGAAAACTTCTGGCATAGAGACAGCTTCCCACTTCCCTGCAATTGAGTAGACAACAACAGAGCTTAAACAGACAACAAACTTTATTAAACTCACATGTACATACATAACAAGTAGAAATGTTAGAGCAAGCTAGTCTGACTTACAGGCCAATAGCAACAAAAAGTGTATTCTTTTTTAACTCTCAAACAAGGTGCCATCAGGGAAAGAACAACTGTAGCTGAAGCACCAGGATGTAAATTAAAAGGGAAAATAAGATGCAGACATCATCAAGGATATTAATAATATCTGCTTTGTTCTTTCACCACCGTTTCCCTCTACCCTTTCTCTTTTCCTACATTTGGGGCAGGACAATGCAGTTATAAAAGTCTTCCTGGCAGAAGGATGAGGAAGGGGCTCAGTGTGCTGGGAGATGCCTCATGGAGCATCCATGTAACCAGGGTATAGAGCTGGGATGTTGCTGGGCTTCCAGTGTGCAGCCAGCCATGGCTCTTCAGGGTGCCGGGGCCTCCCCAGCTAGTACGAGTCTGCTGTGGAGGTGCTAAAACCTAGAGGGCCTGCAATGGCATTGCAATCACGATTACCTGTATCGATGCAGATGAAACTGGTGTTTGTTTTTTTCCTCTTCGACAGGATATGGCTGTGCCCCCTGGATCAGCAGCTGCATGTTTGAAGAACATCCTGCTTGGACAGAGCAGAAGTTAACAAGGACTTTTGGAGCTGGTAGTGGTTATGCTGGGAGCTGACCAAGGGGGATATTTGCTTTCCAATTCCAAACAGGAAACTATAAGCGGATCCAGCTTTCAGGGAGTGTGGTGTGGGAGGACACACAGAGATGTGGGAACAGGGAGATGCAGGAATGCTGGTGGAGGACTTTTACACCCTTGAAACGCAGGGCCACAGTTAGCTCCCCTTAGCAGCAAGGTAAATCATGGCTCCAGGCCTGGGACTGGAGAGCACCTGTGAGCTGCTCTCACCTTGGGAAATGGCATTTTGCCTTTCCAGTGTAGATAAGTGGGTGGTGCTGGCAGGAACGTGAGCATCAGTTCTTTCTCATTCTTTAGAGAAGACACACACTAACTTGTCATGCTCTCTTTAATTTGATTTTGTATGACAAACAAGCCCAACTGTTTAATGTCCTGTGGACAAGAAGGAGAAAGCAATTATTATGTTATTTGAGGGGGAAAAAGCCATTTGCTTTGCTTCTGTAAGCAAAACATGAATTGGCACTTACAGGGTCCAGAGGACCACAGAATTTTCTACAGTATCAGGTTCCAGAATGCTGATGTTTCATTTCCAGAGAGATTTAATAGCAGGATGAGACAAAAGGATACGCAGCAGGCCTGAAAGGTCCTTCCTCTCCTGAGTAGTTCCCCATCAAGCCAATGGGTAAATGTCTACAGAAGAGGACCACACTGAAGTTCTGTTAGTAGGTGAACCGCAACGCTTGCCAAATGAGGCTCCCCATTCAATCTGTTTTCAATGATTTAAAACTGAGCTAGAAAATGTGAATCCAGGCAGGAACTTGGCATTTAAATTATACACTTGAGATGACTGAGCCTTTTTTTTTTAATACAATTTTAAAAATTATAATCCTGAGGGATGTGAAAGGAGTTAGGGCATGGAGATGACATGAAAACAGAGTCCTTTCATATGCTGTTTGACATTTCAGTGATTCTTCAAGCAGCATTTTTTGCTTCTTTTAAATGTAGAGTTTTCTTAGCCAAGTTTGCAGCATAAGAAGACTGAAGTTTAATCTTTTCAACATACACAGTCTTGGTACAGAGATAGCTCTTTCCTGTATGTTTGTGCTGCTACCCGTGTACACATATATCCGCCTGGCTTCAAGCCTAGGAGATACTAGCATTAGAAATGTGGCAGATGATGCAGTAACTAAGGCATTTGGCTATGTCATGGACTCAGGTGATCTTGAATTAAAGAATTATATACAGATATAAAATTAAAGTGCAATTTACATATTGGATATTTACAAACTGTAGGATATATACATAGCATATAAAAATTAAAAATAAGTGCATTTAAGAGTGTTTCTAGTAATAATGTTCCTCATGATTAACAAGATTAGCAAGAAATTGGTACAAATTTGCTTCTTAATCAACAGTGCTAGGAAATAATGATTAATGTAATAAATATATATTAATAGTGGAAAGCTAATTTAGGCATCACAGGATTAACCTGGGCCTCAGAATGATTTCCCTCCACTGTTAGACTCTTCTTGACAGACTGCTGACAATATCAATTCAGTATTTAGGTATCTGACTGTTGTTAAAACCGATGGCAGGTAATGTTTGAGGGTGCTGCCAGGGAGCATGGGAGTGAAGAATATTCAAGTACTTCTCCAAAACTGTGGGCTGACGTAACTGTGGGGCATTTATCTCAGATAAGTTGATGTTCCTGATCTTCAAACATCTAAATCTATGCATTCAGCACTGATGGTGAAAAAGTCACCTTGCCACCACTTCCTCTCCCAGCTACCCCTCCACCACCATCTGGCCATTGTAGGTGAACCAAGATGCTGTGCAGTTCTCCTATGCTGTGGTCGGGGGCAGCTCTGCTCCCCAGCCCAAGCCAAAGTTCCTCAATTGAAGTCTCGGTTTCACTACTTTAAAGGGCTGCCATACATCTGTTACTTTTGTTATTATTTGTCGTGCAGTTTTTGTTATTATTTGTCATTTGATTTCCCCCTGGGTATGGCCCTTTTCTTTTTCCACCTTGAAATGGTGACTTGGCAGGTTCTAAGTTTTCTTGAGAGTTTCCAGCTGCCCGGTTGTCAGCCTTGACAGCCAGAACGTGCTACTTCATTTTGACTGTATGGTCATAGGATAGATTGGCACAAAAGCTCCTTGTGTTGTGGGTTGAAATCATGGTTATGTTTTGGTTTTCCTTCTGCACAAACTCCATGAAAGCTGTGTATCTCCATCACTTCAGGGTGCAATGGATGGATCTAGTCCTTATGTCCTGCATGTAAGCACTAAGTTCAGCACTCCCTGCTGTCAGGCACAGAGTGGATGTTGAGGCATCTCCAGAATAATGTTGATAGCTCTAGTATCGGTCAGTGCCTCTGGGACCATGTTGAAAGCACAAAGCATGAAAAACATCTAGGGTGGGAGTCCAGATGTCCTACTTATGTCCTGCTCAGCTGCTTGAGCCCAGGCACTCAGCTCTGTTCCTCTGAATCTCAGTTCATTTGCTTTCAAGCCCATCTCCCAGAGCCATCTAATTGTCCCCAGGCTCTCTGCAAGGAGTCTGTATGCTCAGGCACTGGGGTCACAGCAGGAGGGAGCCCACAAGCTGTCAGGGCCTCTCAGGGCTAGATGTGACCACAGGGAGTGGCAAAATGCCAGACTTTTGCCATATGAACAACATGCACACACTGTGCTGACTGTTCCTAGTGATGGAGGATGAAAATTTCCCCATCCTTAGCTTTCTCCTTTCCTCCACACAGGAGTGTCCATTTATCTTGGAGGCTACAGGTTCAAGTAACCCTCCCAAAGGTCCCCACTAGTGAGCTGGGTGGTCAAAGCCATTTACGAGCCACATTGTCTGGTTTAGCTCATGTGCTTTAAGTCCAAGGCTATTCTTCTTCCTCTTATCTGATCACAGTCCTCCAGCTGTGCAGTATGTGCCACATATAAATTCAGAAAACATAAATCGGTTTGTTGAAAAGCAACCCATGATATAGTCATTGCCTCTTCCTCTTTCAATCCGCACTTGTTCACAGTGATCTCCTTGCCTCTCAGTGCTTTCTGCTCCCTCAGAATGAGCATGCATCTTCATTTTTATCCCACTTTAGGACCCACTAATAACTCACCATTGCACCATCAATGCACTGGAGGAGAGCGCAGGAGCGGTAATTCAGGGTTGCGATGCAGTGTTACTCTGGGAGTGGATGCTCAGATCACTGTGGCATGCCAGCATGCTGCTGGCAGCTATGCACCATCTACCAAAAACAAGCAGCCCTGCTGGCATTCAGCTGTGCTGCTAGTGCTTTAACACAAGGGTATGGTCACAAATTAGTGGTTTACAGGCTTTAGTCACAGGAAGGTATCAGTTGTCCTGCAGCTGTTTGCCACGTGAAGCAGGATGGTGGGCTCAGGTATACTGGGTGGTGTCCAAACTTCTTGCTAATCTTGCTGTGCTGTTATCAGTCATTGGATGTGGCTGATGAGAGCTCTTGTGAGAAGCCACCCTTGTGCCATATGATCTAGTAACTCAGAAAGTTACCATTGTCTGAAGAAAAGAGTTTGAACTGAAGCTTCAGGAGGACTAGTTAGTGAGCAGAACATCCGGCAATTAACTGTGACCAAGTCATTGAATTTACTAACTCCTTGCATCAGGGAAGGATTTCTTGTGCAGTTTTTCAGCATTTTCTTGGTACTAGTAAAATTACTGTCCTCTGGTAATCTTTTTAGGTGATGAAAATAATGGGAAGCTTCGCTGGACTTCAGATCAGGCTCTTAGAAAAGACCAATGGTAATAGTAGTCATCTGCCCTTAGACTCAGCTTCCCGACCCACTCACCTCTCATTTTTTTATATAAGATGTATATTCCCTCATGCATGGAGGGTTGGATAGATGTGGCTCAGCTCTTCCCCTGTATTGTGACCCAGTCACATCCCAGCCATTGCTAATGAGAAAACACAGCTCATTCAGCCCCTCTGGTCATCTGCCTTGAATGCTACCCACTTGAGCTTGAAACATCAGTGGGGCTTGCTTAATTGGAGAACAAAAGCAGGGATTGACGAAAGTAATTTTTATCTCCCCTTTGTAAATTCACGGGCACTGGTGAGTGTGAAACCCCCAAAGAGGGCTGGATTAACCCCTCTTTGTCTTTGTTCTCATCCACATCCCTTACCTTCCCCTGACTCCCACAGAAAGTCCTCTTTGTTGGCATGCCAACCGTTGTTTCCTAGCACACTTCTAGAAATCCCTGCTAAATGTATATTGTTGTCTCTCCAAGAAGGTACAAGTTCGGCAGCACAGCAGTTACTGGCAATGCATATATGCAGGGAAACTCATTAGCCAGGGTTTTTTTCAGAGAATTTTTAACTCCATCTTTGGTTGCCTCAGCTGAAGGGAAGGTCAAAGGAAGGGGCAGAGAAAATGAAAAGCATGTAAAAGTGGAATGGCTTTGTGCTGCATTGAGGGATCTTCTATGCCTTGCTTGTTATGTAAAACCCATCAGAAGGAGGGGGAATAAACAAAAGAATTTTCTTCTCAGCATGTGCTTGGACCCAGCTCTGCAAATAAATGCATTGTTAGTTGAAATCAGTGTTTTGGTTTCTCCCTTCCTTTGTGAAATGCTGTAGAGGAAGCAGATTAAAGATTGCCAGCTTTCTGGCAAAATATACTGGTGGCATCATAATGACTTCATTACGGTCTCTAAATGAGCTAACAGGCTAATAATGTGTTCAGGAAAAAATACACATTATGAACATGCACACAGGTGTAGGGTTAACCCCTTCTTTGGCGCCCCTTGCTTTGAATCCAGCTACTGCAGCTTAAGCCACAGTTCAGTGCTCTACTAGCTGGGCAGTAAAGGATTTAATTCAACAGCTGCGTGCCAACTAATTGCAGCTGTATTTTCTTCTGAGTTCATCTACAATGCAAACAACATGGCAGCTGTTTGTTTGTTTGTTTGCTTGGCTGGTGATGACTGGGAATGCTGCTGCTAGGTGGAAATACGGGCACAGTGTTGCAGAGGCTCTGTGAGGCCCTGCAGCTCAAACCTCCGTTTATTAAAAAGGCTTTCAAAAGTGGCATATATGACATACCCCTCCTTTGGTTTTTCCTTATTGCTTTACATGCTGCATAAAACATGTTCACTGGAGGTAATGGAGAACCAACAGTAGGCTGAATCCTTCTGCCCAAACGAATTCTCTGCCCACCTTGCTGATGTCTCCTCCACCTTGCCTTCAGCATCACTGGACCCAGACTCTTACTGTTCACATCACAACTCCTGTAGCCCTCCTGCTCTCTCATCTCTGCCTTCATCACCTTCTGCCTATACTCATCTGTTGCTTAAGTCTCTACATGATTTTTCATTTCTGGATTATGTAAAAATCTTCCAGAATGTCATTGTTAGCTATAGATAGCTCTTCCATGTTTTCTCTTGAGCTCTTCTGGATGTGACAGAATGAGAACATGGAAGCACAGGATACACAGCTTGTTCTGCACATGCTCAACAAAGCCAACAATTCCAAAACATGTGGGACTTTTATTATGTGTGAAGAGATATGAAACACTTGTTCAGGCATCTCTGATATAGCTCATAAAACTGAAGTAAGTGTCTTGTACAATGATAGATACTAGTCAGGCACCATTCCTGCATGGTAAGGTGTACTCATATAGTGGGAATCTCTGGGACGTACAAAACTCTGTCAGCTCTACTGCCCAGGTCTTCCTGCATCTGCCAGAGGTTTAGAAATACAAACAAACATAGGAAGTCCTGAAAATGTCCTGAAATATCCTAAAAATAGGCAGAAATTCTAGGTGGAAGAAGAGCATGGGTTCAGGAAAATATGAGCACATGGGAGCAAAGCCATCTTTAATGTAAGCCACCTTTAATGTACAGACATTGCTACCCTGTTCCATGAATATTTGAACTTATGTATCCTGTTTTCTAATGGATTTGTATCTGGAGGCTGACTTTGTTATGCAGGAAGATGCAGTATCCAATGGAGGCTCTTATGTCATTGGGATCGTTTATATGGTTTCTTTCTCTCTCATATGATGTTTAATACAGAGTGAATTCATACCGCAGCCCATGGATGGTGTGGTCAAGGCAAAGACTCTTCTAAGGTCTCTGTCTTCTGCCTGCCCTCTATTTTCATGAACCGTGTAGGAGTTTTGTATTTTGAGATGCCTGTTCACTTGTCAGATGTGGCTGAACTCAATCAATGGATGCAAAAATTATGAAATAGGACAAGAGACAGACACTAACACATGGATAATATGTCCATATTGGAATTCTTTCCTTAGAAAATGAGGCCAAAATCTGATAGCCCAGTTCCTGCTCTTCTACCCCACAACACCCTTTTTCTGGCCTTACTGTACCCACCACCCTACCCAATAACTTTCTATTGAGAACGTAGCCTAGGGAATATTGTGCTCACTGTGCCAATCCTCTCTGTTCAACCCAGACACTGGGTCTTATTCCCTATTACATGTAAGGTACTTGTCCACACTGTCCTGATGGAGAGATGCTTCTCTCCCTCATTCTTGTGGCATCATGTTTGGTGATAAGTCATCTCTCACCAGTTTTGTTTCCAACATCTAACGTCAATGTTAGAGCTTTTATCTGAGTTCTTCCTGCTCTCTTACATAGTGTCTCTTTGGTGAGGGAACTTCTCAGGAAAAGCTACAAATTTACTTCATTATTTGCTTTCAGATTCCCTTCTCCTGGGCTTCTGTGACAGCAGCTTGACTATGACAACAGCTGTATGCTATGACTGCTGATGACTGTGCTCTGCAGCATTTTCTTCCTTCCTGGCATCCCTAATCTACATCCTTTTATTGTTTCAGTCACTGTCCATAAAGCCTCTGGACCAGAGTTTGGTCAGGATGTTTGCTGTTCCTAGCACAATGAGATACTAACCTGAAGACTGAGTTTCTTAGGCAACATGGTATGGCAGTAAGTAATAACATCCCATGGGTAATGGTAGTACAAATCCAGCCATTTCTCAGCAGAGGAATGGTGCATCAGGACCCTTTGTGAGTCAATCACTGCACCTGAAAAAGAGAGGGACCCATACTGTGAGTCAAGCTGCTACAGCTATGCATTTAGTCCTCTTTCTGCATGTGGGACCGTGGAATTATCTAGGCAACTAAATGGTCATCAAACTGTTTGGAAGAACCATTGCTTAAACTGGCCTGCTGATGGGAAGGTGCAAGAGAATGAGAAGGACATGTCTGAGGTACTAATTACTCTGCAAGGCAAAGATAACCAGGAGATGCCAGGGCAGTGCCTGTCAGCCCGGTCCACTAAAGGTCATCAACCCTTTCTTTAAGAAACAGCATCTTCTGGTGTATTATTGCTGATGGTTTACACTTGCAATCAAATTAAAATGAAATTAAAAGACTACTCTTGCAGTTTTGATCGACTCTCCCCCCATTTTGTTGGTTCCTTTGGTTGATTCTGTGAGTGGGGTACATTAAAGGAAAGACTAATTATAAGCCTATGGCACTCACTTTCTGAAACCTTATCACTAGTCTTTGGTAAACAGGTTGAAAACACCTCCTTTGAAGAGCTAGACTGCAGATCCCAGGAGTCTAGTTGGCATGCTTCAAAATGGACTAAACTTCTTCAACAGCAGAAGCATTACTTTTATTGGTCAAAGCCATGACAAATAGCCCTCTGCAATGACAAATTCCAAGATAGTCTGTGAGCCTGATTGATGCTGATTTACCATGCTCCATGCTGTCCTTGCTAAAACTGATGACTATATGCAGATGTACGTGTAAGAAAAGACATCTGGGACTCGTTTATAAACAGTATATAACGAACAGTTCTTCTGTAAAACAAGCTATTGTTTATGTGTGACTGCATCACCACTGTGTCTTTTTAGGGTTTCTGTAAGAAGTGGGCAGTTGCCCTCAGCAAGTACATAAGTTGCTTGGCTGTTCCATGAAAAGTGGAAAACAGAGAGAGAAGCTTTTTGATTGGGGGTGAAATTTAAGGTATGAGCTATTATCAATATCTTCTACTCCTCTGAGTCTGCAATCAAGTAGACTGAGGGGTAATAAAGTTGTTGAACTGGCATGAATGATTCTTTAGACTGTGTTCTGCTTAAGCATTCATTCCTTTCAAGCTGTTTTCTTGCTTTAAAACAGCTTTTTAATGTATGTAGCTTAGGAGCTATTTTTAACAAGCAGAGAATTCCGGCTACACGAAGGTACCATTTATGAACAACAAAGTCACCCTAGAAGAGTGTATGGATTCTCTTTGGAGACACAAGAGGTTTCTTTTGTAGGAACTCTGTTTATTAAAACAGAGAATGTGTATAAGAAGCAGGGAGTCATTTTCTGCTGCCACTGAAGATATTCAGGCTAGGATTTTCAGATTGATTCAGGTATTGGGCAGCCTTAAGTCACCTAGAAAATGGTGGCCTGTGTACACTGTTATTCATTAAAATGACCTGGAGCAAGTCTGGACTTAGGAGGCCTGTAGCCAGACCCCCAATGATCTACACTGATTCTACTGGAGCAGCCCAAATTCATACTGAATGGAGATATGGCTATGAAGACTGAGGCCATAGCCATTTATTTTTTTATTTTTCCCATTTACTGCCACGTCTTCAAGAAGCTGGCGACCAGCTCCTGTTCTCAGTTCATGACTACAGCTTGGCTGCACTGCAGACTTAATGGCCCGTATCTTCCTTCTTTTCTGATATTTTTCTCTGGGACACAGAGGAAAAAATATAGCACACAATACATCAGCTTTCTGTTCCAATCCTATGAATGTTTTATGGAGATGAGCCAGCTTTGTTCCCTCTAGTGTGTTTGCATAGGGTTTGGATGCAGAGTGTTCCTATAGGAACAATGAACATGTCACCTGGAAGAGCAGCTGGTTTGCATACGATCTCAGCTACTGAGCCATTCAGTGCCAGAAGTGAACAGTGTGGCACCCATAAAATCTTTCATTCATGCTAGCATAAAGCTAAGCAGCAGTTGAGTTTGCATGGTCCAACTACCTTTCTGTTTGCCTGCTCTAAAGGTAAAATGTGCCACCAGCATGGAGAACTCATTCATGAGTGAAAGTTTATTGATAGGAAAACAATTGAAGGAACTGAGCACTTCCCAGTAACAATAAGTGGGCTTTAAGGAAGGTATATTTGAGGGTGAAAATTCTTGTTACTGTGCAACACCGCTTGTGAGGATACAACACCTAGCAGAAATATGCAGGAGTAAGTGGGAACAAGACTGTTCATGTAGGAGAAAACAAAATTATCCCTTAACAAGCTATAATGCAATCCTAAATCCTTTGGAGGTGGTGCAAAAACTTCCACTAATTCTGAATAAGGTTTGGATGGAACCTATAGCAAGTACAAACTGAACAATATGGGGAATCCAGGTCCTATCAGTGGGATCATTATTTTCATTCAATAAAGTGATTGGGAAATGGTGCACTTTGGGGAAGGCTCTTTATTGGAAAGATTTAATCCTTATTGGACTCGTATAGATATGAGAACCATCATTCATACCAATAAGGATAGTACAGATTCTCAAACACAATTACATGCTTTTAATGAGATGCAAAAATGAAGTTACATGAATTAAAACTGTGACAGTATGAAGGAATGTGAGAAAGATGAAAGGAGACCTAGATGTGTGAAAGGGGATGTGTGTAA
The DNA here is from genome assembly GCF_047716275.1 of Strix uralensis. Classification (NCBI taxonomy): domain Eukaryota; kingdom Metazoa; phylum Chordata; class Aves; order Strigiformes; family Strigidae; genus Strix; species Strix uralensis. Next base: position 34,335,409 of record NC_133973.1, read on the forward strand.
GAGGGCGTTGTTAGACAAGGAACTGAAGGCCACAGGGAAAAATATCAAAGGACCAATGAGATAGTTCGCGACGGGGACTCTCGGAAAATATTCTGAAGGGAAAGAGAAACTGAAACATTGTTTGGAGAATGTAGGACATCTGTGACAGCTTCCTGCCGATTATACACTGGAAAAATGGCAAGTCACTGGCTGCTTTCTGTTCTTGATATTTAGAGAAGACTCTGCATTTCATCTCTCAACATTCTTTCCTGCCCCCCTTGAACTGGCATCACTTTGTAATGCACTCACAAGACATCATTTTAAGGAAAACAAGATTGAGGGCTTTTTGTTGTTTTTTGCTTGGCTACATTTTTTTCCAGAAGGAGCCTAGCATTGACCTAAAGCTGTTCCCAATGAAGTCAGTGGTAAAGTTCCCACTGACATTTCATTAGAGAACAGTTGTAGTGTCAGGGAGGCTTTTTGAAAACACTGCCCTCTGCATGCCAAACAAATCAAGAGCAAACAATGCAAACCAGATCCTTCAGTTGAACTAGTTTCTGTCCCTGTTTTTGGGCCAGAAACACTAGGAAATGTGTGCAACCAAGTGAAGACTCTGGAAGTGATGGGATGGGGAGGTGTGTGGTGGGTATATTTTAGGATCTCCTTCCAGCAGAGGTGCAGAATAGTCACATGCTGACTTTAAAGGGGCTGTCATGTGGGCATGATCCATACATCCTTCAGGTTTATTTGTCCCTAATTTCTAATTTGGGTTAGAGTCATTCAGGTTGCACAAAGGTGATCTTTTTTCACCTCCTGCTTTTTTTAGTACTTTAGATATTAGATATCCATAACTCATAAGTCTACCAGGAGACTATTTTTTCTGTAGAAATTTTGTTTGTGTTATGAGGAACAAGGCCTGTGAAGAGAGCTTGTATCCTTTAACAGGTCAGCTGATATTCTGATAAATGTAATTAAAAGCTCATTTAGAGCAGTGTTTTCTGATGTCTCCCAGTTAGTGGACCCCTACAAAATTTTTAACAGAGGTGAAGCATAGCATAAGCATAGTGACAACTCTTCTCTTCGGTCACTTTTCACAGATCCCTTGTAAGTAGGTCACATGCTACCATGGCCTTGTAGGCCAGGGGTTGACCATTGCTAATCAGAGGCTTTTCTAAGGCTTTTGCCCTTAGGCAGTGTAAAGAGACAGTGAAAGAGACAACCACTGCCCCAGAGAAGTTAAACAGACAAGATCTGAGCTATGAAACACAAAGAGGGAAGGGATTTTGTACTCTTTTACTTTCTAATGATTGCCTGAAAACTGACATTTTTTAAAACTAATTTGCGAAGAAGAGTGCCACTAGTTTCTGTTAGTCCCTCAGTCCACCTCTATCATTATTTGCCTCTAGGGAGGCTGATCTGTGGTTATTAAAAATAGCCCACATTTTGTCAAAACCTTTTTTGCATGCAAAGACTTTTTTCTGTATGCAAGGCATCTGTGTTCTCCATTTCAAGTTCTTTGGTAGATAAACCCAGCTTCCTCCTTCCAGAATGCTTTGGCTAAATACTTGAAAGTATTTGAAGCAACCCTTCTGACTGAATGCAGGAAAGATGATCAGGGGGGAGCTTGGCTGCCTGGCCATCCACAACACTACATCTGTAGTTCAGTGACTTGCAAATTGTGTCACATCTGAAAACTGTCCTCAGGCAAGAACGTGGTCTAACATGCCTAAATGCAACTAGGTCACTCCTCTATAAATATATTCTGAATGGGGTCTTGGCTTCCCTATTTGTGTAAATACTTAACTATCTCACGAGTGTTGATGAGAAGTCATTCATTTATGCTTGAGAGAACACTTTGAAGGTCTGAAACATTGTATGTGTCACATATTACTATTATAAGGGCCAAATCCTTCAGATTTGGTACACTAGCTGGCTTTGAATAGACATGGAAATGCCATGTACCCTATTCTTAAGGGTACCATAGACATTGTTAATTCAGGTCTGTTTCTAAATACCCAGAGGGTACATACATTGGAAGCACTGACCTCTTTCTATTGTGTGTAGACCCAACATGAACCCAAGTGCTCTGGGACTGTCACCTCGTGCAGCCACAAGAACCTGGAACTCCAGATCCCAGAGTCGCTCCAGTGCTTCACATTTTGTTATACATGATGAGTCAAATGACAGGTATGTACATTTCAGACCACTGACTGGGCACGAGAATATGGAAAAAAGTTAGAGGTAATGCATTTCCAATGACTTGCTTCTTTAAGGTTTAATTCAAGAGCTTTTATGGGTTAAGATGTAAGGCATTTGTCCTAAAACAGTTGCAGTATGAATTTAATTTCAAGCATCAAGCCATGCTGCTCTTTTTTCCTACGCCTGTCTCCCGCCACCCGACATGCTTCTATTACTGTGCGGTTTTCTCACGGCTCAGTCCAGGAGTTTTCAAGCCTGTTCATCCCCCACATGACAAATTTTTTAGTCCAAATACTTGTGACTGTGGTGACCATGACGCCAATGTTATCTTTTGTTTTATTTCACATCTTCTTACACAGTACTGTTGGTTTCTTTTCCTGCCTTTGTCTGGACCCTCTATCTTCTACTTAACCCCTGGGCTCAGCAGCCACAAGGTGGTCTGAAAATTGTTCTTTCCCAAATTACATTTTGGATAAGGTCGGCAGCTGTCTCCTCCTAGAAAGTCAAAGTGCCTCCTATTAGTTGAGTGACTGTAATTCTTCCCAGGTGAGGTCAGAGGGTGTTGCTTGCTGGAACCCAGGAGATCGAGTACTGTCTTTTAACCTGAGAACCAGTGACTTCCCATTTACAGCATCCTACTGAATCCAGAATTTGCCCCTGTGCCAGCTATGGCAACCATCCCATGAGTTTCCCTTTGGTGTTGCATACCTCTTTCTCAGGTGTGAGGATCCCCAACTATTTTGCAAGAAGCCAGTCATTTGAGATCACCCCACAAATTTATACTTTGTTTAAGGTCTACCAGGCCCCTATAGTGAGATTCCTTTGGCTGAATTCTGTAGGATAAGGATCAGTCCCTTAAAGATGAAAAAAGATGTCCAACCATTTTTGGGAGGGGGGTATCTCTTTTGAGGGAAGAGGAGCTGCTGGCTTTAGATTGCCCCTTGAAGTCTTCAGGTTTGTTCTTGCACAGGGTGAGAGGCTTGAGATAAGATCTCATCCATGGTTGTTCATTTTACGGTTCTATTAAAAAAAATAACATAGGGGAATTTTCTAGATTCCATCCAATCCATAATAACTTTTGAAAAGTTAATTTGCTGCAGCTGCTTTATAACTTCTCCTAAGGCCACAACTCAACATGATTACACAACCGCAGTAACTTTTATGGCTGAGTGGAAACACTATCCTGGTTTTGTTGTTCTACAAAAGCCAATATTTGGTTTAAAGATTCCTTTGGATTTTTAATCCACTTTGCTAGGAAATTTTACTTGCCACCAGTATTTTTAGAGACTTCACCTGCTTTTGTACCTGCTTTTGCCACATATCCGAGAGGTCTACTGCATATTGGAAAAAAACCCCCTGTCCTCCATCTTCTGGGGTATGAAATACATCATTGGTGTCTTCTGTTACGCTCTACTATGCAGGTCTTAATGGAGACTAAGATTAGATACCCTGTTTCTCCTTTCTGATAACACCCTCTTGTGTGAGAGCACTGTGTTGAACACAGCATCCAGCCAGCCGGCCCCTGGGTGTGCTAATAAAAGTTGTGCTTCTCCAATCAGCCAGCTTTGCCTGAGGAGTCTGTCAGCAAAAATAAAAAGGATATTTCTATTTAAATACCATACAGTGTCTGCACATTGAAAATATTTTTACCATGGTAGCATACATGCCACTACCAATAAGGGTGTATTGTTGTTATAAGTTGGCTGTTAAAATTCATGCAGGACTAAAAACTGCCATAGCAAGTCTCAGCCTATAAGGTATTTGTTTATTTTGACAGGTTATTTAAAACAAGGAATGAAAAATAATTAGTGGTTTTGGATTTCTACCTTGCATTTTTCTGTTTAAAAAGGTCTTAGATTATATTTTCTGGTGATTGGATCTTGACAGAAGGCTTATATCTTGAGGAGGAGTGGGAACAAAAAACTAGCAGGCAAATTCTGGGGTTCCTTTTTTAGAAAAAAAAATCTAGTTCATTTTCAGGATAAGAACAACTGCTAGACCTTTCTGCCCAGCAAGTGCTGAGTTTTTCCCAACTGAGAATATAAAAGGGATATTCGATGACTGTCCAAATCAAGTGTAATTACAGAGGTATAATAAACATCAGTACAAATGATCATTTTTGCATTTCTCTGTTTGGATAAGGGATTAGAGCATTTCCACATATAACATGCTGAGCCTCTGAAAGGCCTGAAGAGACAGAAGTGTGCTCCTGGGTCCTCTTCATTCATAGGTGGAAGTTACTGGCTCAGAGAGATTAATCCCCACATGATCAGCCTTGTAAACTAAAGACAGGCACCTAAATTCATATGTAGGTAATTGGTCTGACATCCAGGGAACACAGTGCTCTCCCCGAATTTGATGGGAAGTTTGGCTGGTTGTGTGACATGGCCATATAGGTGTTGAATCTGAGACACACAGGCCAAAGATTTTAAAAACATGGATGCCAAAAATAAGGGTCCTAAATCTATGCTTAGACAAATAAACAAACACCTGATTTTCAAGCTGCTGAGCACCCAGTGGCTTGGCCTCAGGTTTGAATACTTTGGCTTACGTGACTTGTCCAAAGCCACACAGGAAATCTGCTGCAATTCCAGGAATAGAGCAAAGATCCTGTGCTTTAACCGCAAACTGGCTATGTTTTATTTGTCAGCAGCCATTCCCACAAGGAAGCTAAACCAGGGATCTCACTGCATCTAAAGTCAGCAGGGTTACCTACTGGTAATGAAGCTTAAAGATGTTCCTTGTTCTCTGAGCAAGGAAGTTATGTATGAGACCCTAGAGCAGCAGCTGGGTGCTTTGAAGAGCCTGACTCCTTAGGACACACAGGATTAGACATCAAAGCTAAAGGACAGTACGTCCGCTTCTGCATCTTCTGCATTTCAGTCTGCTGCACGGGTTGAAACTGTGCAGATTGGAAAAGCTGTTGTAGGCATAGAAGGGAGAGGTGGTTTCTTTAATGAGCTGCTTCTGGGGTAGCCAGCAGGACAGAAGCTCCTCTGCCCACAGCTGATCTTTTTTCCATTGCCAGCTGTTAACACGCTGCTTCTCAGCCACGTGAAGTGGACAGTCTAAGACCATTTGTGCCAGTCCTGACCTTGGAGACATCCCTCCTGGCCCTTATCTGCCATTGCCCATAAGGCTGCAGAGCCAGCATCAGCTTTTGTGTCACACTCTGTCTCTGAACCTGCTCTGAAGCCTAGGCTTGACCCCCACCACCACCCCTGTTTGTGTGCATGTGCCAGAAGACCGGTGGCCAGGGGGACTTCAGACTCTCTAAAGCAGAGGACTTTCAAATTCAGCAGCCAGAGCTGGAGCCCAGATTCTTCTGTCGGTAGGCTGCGTGCAGGAAGGATGGACGAAGCCAGGTGTCCCATGGGCAGCCCAAACAGGGTTCCTCCAAGGAAGGCATGGATGTGTAGGCCATGTAGTATGGATGAGAAGTGTGCTTGAAGCCAGCTTGTATGTCCTTTGCAGTGTAGGGATGTTCTTAGGCTGCTTTTAGATCTCCCCAACTGCCCTCATGCTACCACGCTGCGTGTGCTGGATGATATCAAACATATTCAGATCAGCTGAATCCAAAGATGAGGCCTAAACTGATGTAACTAACTGTTCATTGATGCTATATTGCTTTATGCTATCAGGGAATCGAACTTTTGTGAAAGAACTGGTTGCTGCCTCTCTAATTGCATTTAACTACATGTCCCATAAATACCAGAATGGATTTAAAAGTCTGTTGTTTCACATTGGAGTTTATGCCTGTGAACTTGAACTGTTTTATACAGAACTGTTGTGCAGGTGAGAAGGTGCTGCAAGAAAAAGCATTGAGTCACAGTTTTTGTAAAGAAAATGTTGAGACTCTCTTCAGGGTATATGCATTTGACATTGTATAATGTCAGACAGTGGTTTCCAAATGACATCTTATGTAACTCCTGAGTCAAATAAGATAACAAAAAGGTCTGTGTTGCAGTCAAATAACCATAACTAAAAACTCTCTGAACATTATACTTATATACTTATTGCTAAACCAGTAAGGACAATTACAAATTACAAAGTAAAAAATGTTTGAACATTCATTACCATATTTCTTCTATCAAGGCAAACCACACATTCCTCTTAGACACATGCCAAATGTGAGGCTTTAAAGAAAACATTGCTTGAGTTATCTGAGTATAAGGAGCATCTGAGTGATTTTCTTAATTGTTTGAATTGTTCAGTGCTAATCTGAACAGATTTTCTTCTCTCTTAAAAGGAAATACATTGAACTCTGGACTAAGACCAAACACAGAAAATTTCAGGCTATACAGTGATATGAAGGGGGGTGGGAGAATTGTAAGTGACAAGTGGGTTATATTGGAAGTCCCATCTTGGTTTCAACAATAGGACTGGTATCTTGATACTTACATTTAAGAAATGTGGATTTCCACATACTAACCATCTTTCATGAATTACTGCAGATCTGACAAATTTGAGTTATTGTGCTCCTCCTGGGAGATTTTTAAAGCCAATTGTAACAACAGATTATATGAAACAGCTGGTCAAAGAGAATGAGGAACCAGTTCATTGGCATTTGATGAATTAATAAAAACACGCACAATACAAATTTCAGCAATAGCTAGCAATTCTCCAGGAGAATAGGAACCAAAAAGAAAAGAGCAGGAATCTGATTACAGCAGCTGTTTGGCCAACAGGTAGGGGGTAACTATTTCTTCATGGCTAAGGCTTGGAAAACTCTTAAAAGATTCCCTGGAAAAAAATGTGCTCCTTACAACTTGTGCAGATGATAACAGAAGTACAGTGCTTAAATAAACTTCTTTTGAGGAAAAGCTAGTGAAAGAGAGAAAGGTTTCACATCTGATTGTCTGCTAGTGCAGGGACAAAGAACAGGCTTGAGTGTCTCGTGGGGAATGAGTGGCTGGAGGGACAGCAATCCTTTTGCTGTTGCCTATATGGTTCCAGTGACAAGAGGAGGGCTTTGAAAACCAATGTATATGACTATCTGAAAAAATGGGGAGAGGTGTTTCGCCACAGCTACAGCAATGAACTTTGTCGTGCTAGTGTTTTTTATAGTGGATTGTACAGAAGTTCCTCTGTAAGAGAATATCTTTACAGAGGACAACCTGAGGAACTGCATGAAGGTGAAACATCAGCAGAAGGAGCTGAACAATCAGATGAAGAAATGATTAGTAATGAATTATCAGAACTAGATGACTTAGACCCTAGCGTACAAAGGGAAACCAAGTGGATACAGTTGAACTGATGTTTGCAATGTACTCTCTGTCACCTGCACCAGCCACCACACCTGGTGGAATAACCATGTGGATAACAGTGATTTCTGAAAAGCTTTTGACAAGGCAACTCAGCACATGCTGATAGATAAACAAATGAGTCATTGGATAAAATGGAAAGAGAGAAAAATGGAGGGAGCTCATCAGTGGGATCCCACTGGGATGTCAGCTGGACTAGTGCTGCTCATCATGCTTAGGAGTGACTGCTAGTGAAATTCCACAGCTGTTCCTACACAAATAGTACAAAAATCATGTATGGCTTTACACAGTCTAAAATGAACTGCAAAGAATTTCAGAAATCACTGACAATATTGCATGACCAAGTGATAAAATGGCACAGGAAGTACAATATTCGCACATGCAAGATAATACGTACAGAGAAAAAGCCCCACCCTAACTATGAAGAGAGTGGGGATCTAACTGAACTGCTGCTATTTAGAACATTGATCTGGGAGTAACTGGATAATGCCCTGAAAAGCCAGCTCAGTGTTCAGTGATGGTTAAAAAGAGAGACAGGCAGGTAGCAATGATTAGACAGGATCTAAAATGAAAACTGAAATAGATTATGCCTCTGTTCAAATCCATTATGTGCAGTTCTGGTTACCACAGCTAGAAAAAAAGATAGAAGGGAGGGAAATAAAGCTGATGAGAAATATAGAATGGTTTCTGTAGGAGAAGAGACTAATAGATTGGAAAAGAGATGAATGGTAATATAGGTTCATAAAATCATGAAGAATGAGGAACAGGGAAGGATTACTCATAATTTCTGGTAATAAAATAAGTAAGGAGAAGCTAATAAAAGTGTCAGGCAAAGGTTTTAAAACAGACCAAAGGAAGGACTTTTTAATTCAATGTGTAATTAAGTCATGAAACTCTTAATCACAATATATTGTGGAGGCCAAAGGTTTAAATCGGTTAGAAGACAGATTAGACAAATTAATGTAGGATAGGTTTGTTTGTAGCTAATAAACACTGGCTACAGCCTCCAGCCCAAATGGTAAATCACTTATTGCCAGAAATGCAGGTGTGTCAGGGGAAGAACTGTGTTATATGCCCTATTTCTTACATTCTTTCCACAGATGAACCTCCGACACCATTGGAGGTAGCAAGCTGCTCAGATCCAGCAAAACATATCTATTCTGTTTGAATTCAACTTGGTGTAAAAACGTGGTTGGTGTAACAGAGTTTTAGGAGGTGGTATTTTCCTTCTCCAGCTCTTGCAGATATCTATTTGAGCTTCTGTATAAATTATTTTGAAGATATGTGCTACTGAAGCAGGAAATTAATGACTGTGTCAGTAGCTACAGGTAGTCCGAATCTCTGCCCTCGTGGCGTATCACCTGCCTCATGCCACAGAGACACCTTCTGGGAGGGGAACTCTGAATAATGTGTGCATCACAAAAGTAGTTGCAAGTCATGAGCAAAAGTTTTCAGCGTCTTGGGAAGCAATACTTGCCCAAGGCTATCCTTGAGCTGTGGGTATCTAATGGGGAGATGGATCTTGAGCCCTACCCTTGGCAAACTGTGACATGGCAGCTTTGTAAGGGGAAGCAGGCTCTGCATTTGAAAAGTAGGTGTTTGAAAGGACGGTTCAGGTCAATCACTGAGGCAAACCTGCCATTCTTGAGGACTCCGCCATTGTTTGAGCAGTTGTGTTTGTGTCTGCAGGTTTCCTGAATTCCCTTTTTGATCAACTTAGAACAGGTAAACCTATACTTATAACCTGTGTCCTGGGCTGTGTAGCAGGGAAGCTCACTGCTCTGCCATCTGTGGCTAACATGAAATCACATTGGAGTGAATAATCACAACCCTTTACTAGTTTTGGTATTGGACAAGTTGAACATTAACTAAAATCTACTTACTTTACAGGAAATACATCTGGAGGTCTGGCAAATAGAGAAGGGATTGTAACTGAACCCCTCTGCCAGAACAAACACAGCTTGTCATTGCTACTATGGAGGTAGCCCTCATGACAATGTGACTGGCATTAAGACCTCATCAGAGATTTAACTGCAGTGTGTATTTTTATTACAGACAAGATTTTCTGACAATACCTGTTCATTATCATTTTTCTCTGCGTCAAAGAAATGGCTGTGTCCACAAGGAGCTGTATATCATCTGGGGTAACACAGATTATTAGCTGTTAGATGCTAAAGAATCCTTAAGGCATCACAATAATGAGGTTGAATGGTGACTGGAGGTTTTGTGTTTGTTTCTGTGTGTTTCTGTCTTCTATAGCACTGAGGAGATCTTACCCTAACTCTGGATGTATCCTCATTCTCTGACAGTGGCTTGTTGCCATTACACTGAATGCTATTACTATAGTCTCCAGGGCTTAAATGCATAAAGAATATGGAGAAACAGCTTGGAATTTCTGGTAATTTGTTGAAGTGCATTTAAAGGTAAGAAGATGTGGTTGACGGATAATATTGGAGACTTTCTTCAAACAGGAATGTTTTTGCAATGGCAACACAAGCTTCTCCACAGACTTTCAGTGTGTTCAGCTCTGACCCAAAGCAATCTGGAGTACTGCATTGCCCATGACCTTCTGAGGCATGACGCTCTACCGTAAGAAGTCATTAAAGACTCCACTCAGTCTTCTGTAATAGGACACATTATTGTTATTACCTAGATGATAACAGTATGTGATGGAGTACAGAGAGCCATACAGGACTTGAGGCAATTAAACTTCAAACTACTGGCTCTTTTGAATTCTGTCCTTCAGCTCTTTTAGTCAGGAGTAATTTTCAGGAGTGACCTGGAATAGTTTTTATTTGGTATCTCAGTGGAATAACACTCCATCTCCCACCAGCAAACACTCTGAATAATTTAGATGTTCTGCACCCACACAACAAAGATTTTCAAGCCAAGTTTTCAATGGATCTTGCACATATTACTTTTTTTGGGGAAAATGTGCTTTATATTTTTCACTGGATGTAATAGAGTTATATTTTTTTAACTCAAGATTTCCTTAGACAAATCTTTCCTCACCAAATGTAAATGATCTATTGTGATCTATTTGATGGGACTCAGTTGTGACATTGTCCAATTCTCAGTGTGGATTTATCTAGGATGGAAAACACTGGTTGTCCCTGGAGTCTGAACTCTGTAAACAATAAACACTCCAGTGAAATATCCACAATATTTTTTTTTCAAGGGGAGAAAGCCCAGTAAATTCTCAGCTGTTCAAAATGTGTAAGAATGTGTAAGAAAATGCAGCATAAAGGTATCGGTTGAAAATCTAAGTATTCAGCTATTGTGCAGAAAGTCAGTGAAGGATTTTTCACAGGGGACTCTGCTGAGCTATTTGGCTGGTTTACTGAATAGTAGTCAAATATTTCAGGCCTTGAGCCTTTTCTAAAGTTATTTTAACAGATTAAATTGGAATAAGGGAAGCTATTAATTTTTCAATCATATGATCTTATATTTACACTTGTAAGCAAATCACATTCCCACCCCCTCAGTTTTACTAAAGAAATGTGAATCTCATACTCTGCCTACAGTTCAAAAAAAAAAATTAAATTACAGTGAGTTTACTTTATATGGAATTGCTTAATCAGAATGCAGAGTTCCACTAATCATATTTAAATATAGTCACTGTAAGCCAAACATTGACCTTAGGTTAAAAGATTTTTATGGCTTACTTAATGGCGACCCGTTTATAGAGCACCAAAAGAATTCTAAATCATGTAGATGCAGGGCAAAATGAGATGATTAGAAATGCAGCACTGAACTGCCACAACCATTGTCATGCCTTGGAAATAGTTTATTTTAAATTGCGCCTGCTGTAGAGCCACTGTAAGTGTAATAAAAATAGTGGGTATGAAGCAGGAAAATAATGACTTTTGGCTCCAGGACAGTAGTGATTTCCAGAAGTTAAACGTTCCATACGCACCTCAGACCTTTATATTTCCAACACACTCTTCTGGCCATCAACACAAGGTAGATGTGTGAAGGTAAAGATGCTCGTGCAAAGATGTCTGCCTGTATTTGTCTTCTTAATTTTTCTTCTTGTGGTAGTAGCAGTGTTAGTGATGATTCTCAAAGGCACAACCAGATGTTTAGCTGCATAGCTATCAAAAATATGAGAGGGAATTAAATGTTTATCTGACAGTTGTGGCACTGAAAATCTCCCCAGAAGGTACTAGCATATCATGGTTACCATGATTTTATCTGCATTTGCTCATGGTAGGTGTAGCATCAGTATGATTTTAACTCCATGGAGGTAGAACAGTAGTGATTGTCGGTACTCACAATGTAAAGTTGTAATAAAGAAGGATTCAGTTGAGACTCTGATCAGCACGTACAGCGTCAGTGGATGTGGCTGCAAGTGAGCAAACTTGAACTAGGTGGACCTAGTGCTCTCACATGGTGAGTTTCTTATGATGGGCCTATTTCCATTGCTGTTCCTTATGATTACCTGTGCAAGTATTTCTCTGGACTTCAGTGACATGCAATTGGCATCCTGAGTCACTGTGTCAGAAGCAGGGCCTACATTTATTTTTTCTTATCTACTGGAAGGATTCCTATTATAATCTTAAACCTCATACATTGTTACATGTAGTTTTTACAGTAAATGTAGACATGTATAAAAATCAAGCTTTTCTTGCCTTGTAGCCTGCAACAAGGAAATCCTTTCCCTGCCCTGTTCTGTTTTAATTTTTCTCTCAATTTAATGCTCTCTGAGTCTTGTTTAGCTAACATTTCTGAGAATTGGAGGCAGAGGTGGGTTGGCATTTTCCTGGGCTCAGAAATGGCTGAGCTAACCAGTGAGTGAATGTGGGCCAGATAGCCTCAGAAGAACTTTAGTGTTGACGGGCCAAAGTTGATGTGCTGCATCCCAGCAGTCCCCTGCAGCTGGGCTCACAGGAAACTAGCATTTAAATTCTCATCTGGGTTCAGTCAAATCATTATAAGCCATGTTAGTTCTTCACTGTTTTATCTTTCAGTGCAGTAGCCAACAACTCTTCTAGGTTCAGACGGGCTCCTTGGGGAAGCTCATGTTGCAGCACTGAAACTAAGTTGAAACCCTCTATCTGTCTGTCTGTCTTTCCAGTCCTAAACCAAGATATTTATATCCTGCGCCTCACTGAAGCAGAGCGCTGTGCCGAATTTCATGGATCCCACAAACTTGCATGGATGTGAGTAGGCAGAGGCAGAATTTGGCCTTGACCAACAAACTGTGAAGCTGAATCAGCCCTTTTTCCTTCCAGTCCTTCACAACTTTTGTCCATGGGATGGTTTCTGCTGTTCTGCTCTTCATCCAGCCAGCACAGCTTTCCTGAGGCCTTGGGATGTTGTCCGCTTGTGGAAACAAGGGGCCAAGTTCCTTAAGGGACTTAGGGAATGCAAATGTGTAGTTGGCAGCTAGTCAGGACACCAGAGCTTGGGTCCAAGAGAGGGAAAAGGTGCGAGACAAGCTATATACAATATCTGATCCTCATTTCTCTTCTGTACAGTCAGTCCACTGACCTGAAGGACAGTGACCTGTTACAGGCACACTCAACTGTGAGGCAAGATCTCCTTGGCCTTTGCAAGGGAAAAGACATGCATCTTAAACCCAGGTGAAGACTAGAGGAGAAAATGTCAGCTGCTCCTGGCCATTATTACCCCCCTGCTGTGCTCTGGGAACCAGGAGAAAAGGTCTTTCCACCACTGAAAAGGCAAGCACCCTGTACAAAGGGAGCAGCGGCAACCCTGAAAGAATATACAGTGACTGCGGATGGGAGAAGATCATTCTGAACTAGGCTCTGGTAAGTGAGAGCAATCCGTGCAGAGAAGTATGATTAGCCCAGAAAATGTCAGGGTGTGCACACACAGGGTAAATGTGTCAAAAGGGGAGCAGCCTGGGGACAGGGTCCCATGTTTCCAGGGAACTGAAGGAGGAAGGAGTGGAAATGGGCAGTTGTCCCATCCTTCTGCTACAATGGGACCCAGGCCAGCAGTGACTTGTGCCATCGTTGCACAGTGGAGTCCCTCCTGTGCAGGTCACTCAAGAAAATCAGATGTACCAGGAAAAGAGAGCAGGGGAGTTAGTGAGATGACAGAGAGGGAAAGAGATCTTCCCACAGACTCCCAAACCTCTCCTGATTTCCCCAAACGTCATTATCCCCATCCTTGGGGTGGTGACACACATTTTGAACACCTGCACCAATGCGCACCCACCTCAAGGGGCTGCAGCCTGGGCTGAAGTCTTGAGAGTGAACAGATGAGGTCTGTGTTAGATCTCTCACCATGGAGAGATGTGGAAACCAAAGGCAGAACAAAGGAGCAGCTGATGAAGGGACCAGGACATGTAAGGGTCTGCAATGACCTAGAAATAAACAGCTGTGAAATTAACGAGACAAAGAAGCATTTTCATCCTTTACTATCTAGGATTCACAGACTGGAGGGAGACACTTCCTCCCTCACCCAATTCCTTAGCAATGGGGGGCTCCTTACTTCTTGGGGACAGAGAGAAACAAGACCTGGTGGATGTACAGCACCTGTAAGCCTCATGCCTGGACCTGTGAGGGTGCAAGGAAACTGCCTGCCATGATGAGAAAGGAAGCATAGCCTCCCCTTTTGTCAGGGAGGGTTTGGGGAGTTAAGTAAGCATTGTATAGAACAGAGGGACCTGTTGTAAGGATGGTTTCAAATCTGGTGGCTTTTGGGACCCATGAAATGCAGACAAAAATTGCAAACCCAGATAAAATAGAAGTAAGGAATAGGGTGAAAAGGAGAGATGATCATCTGTATCTCAGAAAACATTGATGTGCCATGTGCCTAATAAAGACAGTGAGGACCAGTAGTAAAGGGGGAACCCTCTGATCTCTAATGACCCTGCTACATTGTAGAAGCACACTGCCATTTTGCTCATAGAGGCTGTGAGGTTAGTCCTTCTGGAAATACCAGATGTCTGGGACTAGGAAAGGCTCAGGCAGAGACAGTCCTTTCATATTTCTCTGTGGTTTTCTGTCTCATTCCTGCATCTCTTGATTTATTTGCTCCCATACATTTCTTCTTTCCTCCTCCTGTCTCTCTTTTTTATGCTTTTGTGCTGTACATGTTCTCTTTTTCCTTCTGGGGCTCAGATTTTCCTGTCTCGCTCAGAGCCCAGAGCCCAGGTTCCTACAGCAGTCAGTGCGGTCGTTTTAACAGGTTATGTTGATACTTGTCTTGCTGAAGAAATCATCAAGAAATGATGACTTTGAAATGCCCCACAGTTTCATTTAGAAACCAGCAGATGTTACCCAACTGTCACAGCCTTCCTTTGCTTCAAAGTTTTTCCAGTATTCAAACAACGAACAGAAGTCAGTAATGGTAACATGCTGGTTGGTAACATTGACAATCAGGACATTGTCTGTTAGATGCAGTGAGTGTCCTGACTTATAGCAGAAAGCAGCACTAGGATCCATCTGGTCACGTGCAGATATTGACAATGTAGGCATTTCCAGCAAGACTAGTCACCCTGCATACCCTTCATAGTCAATAAAGACAAATAAGCACTTGCAGAGCACACTTCATCTTATCCTAAATCAATCATCTGCTTTAGGCCAGATGAGTCACACCCTAAAAACACTTGTTTCGTTCTTGCCTAGGGTGACCAGTTTAATGCAGGTGTCCATACTGTATTTACTAAAGCTAACAGGATCCATCTCCTCATGTTGCTGTTTCAAGTACGAGCCCCGAATTGTTGGCTCCAATTATTTATTCAGCTACTGATCATAAGGCAGCTCATGCTGTGAAGTGAAAAATATTGCAAAATTGGAAAGGACAACTAACAGCAGAGTCAGGAGTGCTCAGCCCAAGGGAAGAAAAAGTTACTCAGTTCAGCTGTGCACCTAAAAGGGATTTGCGCATTTTGGCCATTGCTTATGATCTCTGGAGTTCTTCTCCATCCTTTCTCTTCCCTTCAGTGAAGGATTGTATAGGGAAGGGCAAACTATCAAATTGCAGAGAGCATGGTTTAAACAAAAAGCCATCAAGCAGATGGCTAACAAGAAGGAAGAGAGTCTCTTAGAAAGGTGGAATGGGGAACACTTACTTCTCCTCAACCAACACCTTTCTCTGGAAGTACCATCTCCATAAGCCTCATCAGGGATCTTAGCTCAGAGGTACAGGAGCATTCTCTTAAACTTTTCAGCTCTGCCTCAGATAGTAGGGTAATTTTATCTTAACATTGGCACTCTACAGAGTTCTCTATGGAATATCTTGAAGCTACACAAACACAAATCCTAGAGAAACAATATTTAGTTTTCGAAGACAATTGAAATATTTTTAAGACCAACCACTGTTTTGGCCCAGGGTATGCACTTTCTGCATGGCAATCTCCAATTTGTACCAGATGCAAAGGCAAAGATATTTACTACACATACCCCAAACTGCACAAATTCCTTTGTCTTTGTGTTCACTTAACCTCAACTTCCATTCCACATAACTTCCTTCACCTCAACTATGTTTCTTGGAATAACATTGAATTTTGGTCAGTTCATTATTGGCTTTGTTTGTCTTCGGTGCACTGTGCGTTACAGGGTTGGCTTGAAACACAAAACACTGTGGAGAAGGAATCCAATATGGTAATATAATCATTTGCCTACTATTGCAGGAATAGTTTCCATTACGGCCCCTATTTTTCACACTCTTCTAACTTTCCAAAACACTCACCTTTGGAGATGGAGTTTTCCATGGTTGGTGTTTGCCTGGAGGTTAAGTTTGCCTGTGTGAGTGGAAGTTTTAGCAAAGACGTCTAGTCACTTTTACGTTATGGGAGAGTGGAAAAAAACCCTACATTTTTTCCAGCTTGGGAAGAAAAATGTCTAACCACATTTCTAAGAAGGGCGACAGCAAATCTGCTGAGGGTTGAAATTTGACAGGCACAATCAGTGGAGAGCCCAGTCATATGTTATGGACCCTGCTTTTTGAACTCATCTCTATGTCTCCTGGTGCCTATAGGAGGCTATTTGTGTTCAACAGCCTGCAGGATGAGAGCACAACTAACCAGTCCCCCCAACTGCCAGCAACTAATTCCTGTCCCTTTTTTCCCACGTAAGCTCAAAATTAAGAGCTGTATTAACAGCTCTGTCCCCAAGGGTCTGGAATTGCCAAAGTTAAATTTCTAATCGTGTTAACTCAGTCTCTCGGAATGTATATAAGTTTGTGTGTAAAGGAGTTTGTCCAGTTAAACAAGGAGAACTGTGTGGTATTAAAAGAGCTGGTATCTTTCTTCTGTCATTACTTTTATTTTTCCTGCTTAAAACATTTACCTGATCTGTGTAAAGGGCTTTGAGCTAGCCTGTAGTAGCTTATGAATCCTCCATGAAGTCTAGCTATAATTATTGTGTGACTACATCTGGTTATTGGATTATTACCTGCATAAATAAGTTGTCTTAGTTTAACAGCCAAGCCATTAAGAAAAAAAAAAAAAAAAAAAAAAAGATGTAAAGAAATATAATAGTTCCACAAGAGCAACTTCTTAGCTGACATATCAGGAAATAACAACGCCTGAGCTACAAGCAGTAAAGAGGCTACGTCCACACAATGCACAATTCAAAAAAGCCAGAAAGATCATCATCATTGTTGAAAGTGCAGACTGCAGTCACAGAGATCTCCCGAGCAGACACCACACAGGAGGCTGAGGAAGCTAGACTTGTCAGGATCAAGAGCGATTACAAGTTGTAGGTGAGATAAAGTGCAGTTTTTTTCATGATTTTGGGGAGGCAGACATGCATGGAGAATGTTTGAAACTTTAAATATCATGCTTCTACTGCTTCAAGACACTTTCAGGTTGCCTGCATTAATGAACAGTCATAAGCAATTAGTCAGAAATTAGTGGCTTCCAGCAGCAGAGGAAGTGCTAAGAAGTTGTAGCTAGGAACTCTGGAAGGAGGCTTGACAGCGGGCATGTACTTGGTGAGACTGGGGAGGGGAGTGGTCCTGCAGCCATGAAGCCACATGCTTTCAGTAAGGGTAAGTCATTCCAGCAGTAATTCCAGAGCAGAAGCAGTGAATGAACAAACGTAGGTATCCCTGGCTGTATCTGCATTGCTCTTTGAGGTGCTCCAGTGAAGGACTAGAGCACCCTATCTGTCTTCCTGTATGACAATCCATAGTCTGTGGCATTTCTCCCACAAATCCCTGCAGCATTTCAATCAAGCCCACCTTAATACTTATCCTCAGTCTCGACTTATCTACCCCATGCATACCCTTTTAGCTGACCATGCTTGGGTGCAAAGCTAGACTAGATGACCTCCTGAGGTAACCCTCCAACCTGAATTGTCCTGTGATCCCATGACCACATTGCAGAGCAGGTCTGCTGTCTGATTTTGCCATGTAGCTCGGTAAGGAGAGTGATGCTGCCACATCGTGTGGCACAGCAGGTCACTGCAGCGTGGCCAGTGTCACTGTGGGGGTCAGCACGGCTGTACACTGGATGGATCACTCTTCTGTTCCCGCTGTCCAAGACATGGCAAAGCATGTCCCCCTTTTTGAGCTCATAGGCAGGATGCATGTTGCCCTACATTGTCCCCCAAATATGGCTATCATGAAGGTTTGATTATACCCGGGCCTCTCTGATCACCGCAGGTGGCCCTTGCACACCCCGATCAGAAGCGCTGACTGTGCGTGTTGTGCCTGTGCTTCCTGTAAGTCCTCCACCTGCCACCCATGCCAAATGTTTACTCTCCCAACTGTTGACACGAGATACCAGTCTCCACAATGTGATTATCTCCACTTTCATCTTGATCGGTGCTGTGTGACCCTCTGCAGGGGGACCACGGGGAGTTCAGTCACATCCTGAGCTCCTGACAAATGTGTCTTCAGGTGCCTGACAGCTGCATGGGAGATCAGCTGAGCGCAAGACCTGGGGCACCTTCCTCACCAGCCTGCCCCAGGGGTGAGCAGCTGGTCCTGCTCAACTAGAGACAGGGATAGGACGTGGTAGGGATGCTTTGTCCATGGGGCGAGACACCAAGGGACAGAGGTAAGGACCCTGCTACAGGTCAACGAGTCCAGAGGAAGGCATGTGTTGTAAAAATACTTTCTGGTTGACAAGTGTAAAGCCTTTTCCTGTGGTCAGGGGCCAGCAATCTTCACTGGCCTCACACAGAGAAGCTTCTGGCTAGAAGTCATTCCTGAAAGCCAGCTCACATTATATCGCATGTCTGGAACCACTGGCTCTGCGGAGAGAGCACAACCCCAGGGAAGACATGCAGGCTGGTCAGCCCTCTCCCCACTACAGCTCCCCTTATGGTGGGGACTAGCTCATAGCAGTGAGAAGCTCCATCTGCAAGTATAGTAGTCCAGGCTTGGTACGGGGAGGGAGAAGGTGCAGAGAGGACCGATAGCAGTGACAGGCTTGTCATACAGATACCCCCACCCTGCACAAACCCTGCAGGTCTTGCTTAACCAGAAGGGAAGGGGCCAAGGTAGCCCACATGAGGCACCACGCAGAGAAAAAAGCTCCTCACTGATCACTGGGGCAATGTGCAATCATATTCACTGTACCCAGAAGACATGGGTCACGATACTGAGAGAAAGGCTGGGAGCATTATCATGAGCCACATGCTGGCCTGACCATTTTTCTTAGACAAGCTCTAAGTCAGACCTCAGATCCCTCTGTCAGCTATTCATGGCAGCAACTCCAGGCTAAGGGCTTGGTAGGTGGAGACATGGCATGGGTGCCTAGCTGAGCTAGGGCTGGTGGTCTGCCCCTAGGGGCAGACAGCTTGCTGCCAGGAAATGATGATCCTAGCCAAAGAGGGACTATCACTGGCAGGCTGGTGGTGCATCCATAGCAAGATGAAGCCCACTGTCACACGGGTGTGCTGACATGTCACTGCCATCCTCTCTGATGAGAGCTGTGATTTTCCTTCGAATCTGCTGCAACCTGCTAGCGGGTGAGGAGTTACCGTTCTCTTATCCAAGGGCTTTCCTGTCTGTGGGCTTCCTGAAAGTCTTCATACTCCAGGCAGAAGTATCTTTCCTCATCTCAAGTGGTTGCTCCTGCTCTTGGTCTTGAAGGCATCCTTTAGCTTTTTCCCCTTTGCCTGGCACTGCCCTCAGATTTGCATTTCCCTCATCCGCCAGTCTGGCCAGGGATCTCTGTGTATCCCATGGCCGCTGCAGCTCCACTCTGTGAAATTATAGCCCTGTATGTATTTTTCCCCCATTCCCCTCAACCTCTCCTCCCCTTTTAGTGAGGACTATGTGTACCTTAGTGAGGACTTATGTGTTCCCAGAGCCCCACCCTTGGGTGGCAGGTGGTTGGCAGAACTGGCTGTGGAAATGTAGGTGAGAGGACCCCATGTCCTACCTGCAGTTCCCAGCTTTTGAAGAGACTTGATGTATTTGAAGGAACAAGGGGGAGGAGGGGGTAAGGCGTCATGGCCCACATCGCTCTGCCCTTCTGGATATATGCTGGCAAACTCTGGTGTTCCAGAAGTGCTGTTGCCATGTGCGTGACCAGTCAGACACATATGGAGGTGTCCTAAAGGGCTGGGTGCTTCTGAAATGCTGACTTCTGTATGTGCTGGGTGGCCTCAGGTGTGTGGACCCAGGGGGTCAGGGAGGCTGCGCACTGCCACCCTGAAGGGCCAGCCAAACAGGGATCAACAGCCACAGTTTGGGGCAAGCTGGGAGCTGTTTCACTTCTGTCTCTCAGCCAGGGAGACATAACGCTTAAGGGCAGAAGAAAAAAAAACCCCCACATTGTCACCTTATTGCATGGGTTTGGGAGTGTGGTCCAGCAGGGTGAGCCTAGATGGACAGGAGCCTAATTTGGTTCAGGTCTGCTACGCACCTCTGTGTGGGCTTGGCAATCGGCTCGCTTGTCCTTCTGTGAAATGGGGCTAGTGGTGCTTACCTTTGTTTTTGTGACGTTTCAGGTCTCAGCATGAAATATATTAAGCAAACGAGGAAGGTTTCTGGTCTTATTTCTTAGTAATGAGCAGCAGACCTTGAATTTTGACCTTTACATGTTGCTGGGGGTTTTTTTTGTTGGTTGTTGGTTTGTTTATTTTTTTACGACTCTCTGTACTCGCCTCACCAGGCCTGAACTAAGTGGACTGGTCGCAATTGAAGGTCAGAATCATTTTCCTGCCAGCTCTAACCATGTAAGTAGGGGTTAGAGCAGCGCTGGAGGGGGGTATATTTATGGGCATGCAGATGAGCTACCATTTGGACACGTTTCTGCTGGTAGGTGGAGGGATGGAAGTACAGCTCTGTGGGGACACAGTGTGGTAGCTCCCGAAAACGCCACCCGGTGCGGATGAGCTGAGCCTCTGGCATGCTTCCTCCTTAGCTGAGTGTAGGCAGAGAGCAAGAGCGAAGACCAATCTGTCTGTCACCGTGGGCGAGTAAACCTAAGTGCCAACTCGTAGGGTTATCTGGCCCTCGGCATCAGCCTTTTGGGTGGCCAAAATCCAACGCTGATCAGCTAGTGAAGAGGAAAAAAATGGTGATTCAGTTTTCTGCACTTTGAATCCTGGTAACTCTGCCCTTGATCTGCTCAGCCAGATTCAGAGGAAAGGCTAAGTGCGCTTCAGCCAGCGTAAATCATGCCTCATTCTGCCTGGCTCCGTAAATGATACCAGCCTAGGCTCAGCGTTTGCCTCCAGAGTAACCCCGCGTGTGTAAGCATTTCTCTGTGAGCATTAACCTAACTGGGAGAGTTATTCCCAGCCAAGCTGCTCCCCTCCATGCACTGCAGCGTTCCCATCAGGCTTGTACAGCTGCAGCTGCCCTTCCTTCCAGGTGAACTTCTTCAGTCCATTGGACTCTTCCAGATTCAGGCCCCATCTTCAATAGATAACTCATACCTAGATAATACATACATGAAACCTGAAGTTCAACAACTTCGGTTGTTCCCTACGGTTTATCATCTAGCTGGAGGGATGCTCATGTGTTACTGTGTCAGCAAATAATTATTCATTAACTCAACTGGGCCAAGCCCAGATGTATGCTCCTCTGCTGCAGGTGCTGCTATCTTGCATTCTGAATTAGAGCAAGTCCTGAGGAGGGACATGGTTTTGATGTCGATGGGCTAACCTCTGGATTAGTCTGTCTCTGAACTTGTTCATATGCACACCCAGGAGCTCCTGTCAAACCTCTCGCAGCAGACAGCGCTAGGGGCAGAGGGAGAGTGCTGTGCTGGAGCGTTCAGTGCTCTCCAGAATACAACAGCAGTATTTCATTAGCACCCTCTCTGTGGACTGAATCCATCACCATGACAACTGGCTGAAGAAACAGCAACAAAACAAGTCCACTGGCTTGTCAAAAGTTTTAGATTTGGATGAGTTTTTGACAGACCCATCTCACAACTCCTCAGCAGCCCAGGCACCGTGCAGACTGCCCCTGGGCTTCCTTATCCCTCCCCACCCACTGGCCTGAGACTCCATTCCCTTTCCAAGAGGACAATGACATGTTTGAGTTTTAGTCTGGGGTGGAAGGCAACTAGATTTCATAAGGGGATTACTGTTTTCTGCCTAGTTCTCATTGTGATGCTGTGCAGGCTGTGAATCTTGATCCTGGTCCTGCACATGCATTTTATGTGTTTCCCTGATTAAAGCTGAAGATGCCATAAAATTTACCAGGAACATTATTCTGGGGTTCTGGTTAACCTAGGAAGAACTCAGATACACAATGATATGAATTAGGATCAGATTCTATTGCAAAGATGGCTCTGAGCTCCTGAATTCCTCCTGTTAAATGGGATAGTTGGTTTCAATCCATTATTAATGATTCCTGACACAGCATTTGATCTCCAGTTCCACAAAGTCCAGGACTGTTCAGATGAGCCTTTGGTCCTTACTCATTATGTGAGCTTCAGCCACCTATAATGTGATATTAATAACCAATTAAAAATACCGCTCATCTATGAATTAATAATAGGGATCCTTGTTTAAAAGAGCAAGTGCAATTCTAGGAGACTGTCAGATTTGTGGGGACTCTCAAACAGACTTTCATCATGCTGGTAGCATGGATGCCAGGTATAAGGTAGGGCTTTGGATAAGAATGAGAATTTTGATCCATATTCTGTGGAGGATGGGATTCATAAATCAGTCTCTACATCAAAGGTATCAGGAGTCAGTGGGTCAGCAGAGACAGCCACAGTTGAGACCTAAGTTCAGCCTCTTGTCCCATCGCAGTCATTCAGTGACCAGATAAACCACTCAGCTTTTCAAAGCTATTTTGTTTCCTAGCTCCCACTGATTTTAATAGGTATCACACACCTCAGTATCCTTGAAGGTCTACGCTTTCAGCTGCTTTCCTGACAGAGAGTCAGCAAATCAATGTTTTCATTTGAACTGCTCAAGTCCCTGGTGGTCCTGTTACCAGAAAAAGGCCCACAGACACTAGGATAGAGCACTGCATGCAGTCCTGCAAACACACACCTCCTGGGACTGCATACCTAGAGGCGGCTCTGTGCCAACAGACAGGCTCAATCTCTGGGTGGTATGTGTCTGCGTCCTTCAGAAACAATGTTCTTACCCTTCGTTAGACTTGTATCAGCTGCAGGATGCTGCAAGGTATGGCTCATACTGTTCCCGCCTGGTGAGATAAGGCTCCCTTCAAAGTTCCAACTTGTTAAAGAAAATCTCACACCACATGCAGTGCGTCTGGAAGCTTCCAGATTGTTTAGAGTTACATGAGCAAAACTGTATCTGTATTTTCAGCAAATATCTTCTAAAAACATCTGAGCTTTAAAATACATTGAGGTTGTCAAAAAATGCAAGCAAAAAGAGCGGTCACTGTAAGACCAAGCTGGTGTTGTGGTTAAAGCACCTTTGAGACTTCCAGACAGAAGTGTATCTATCAGCACAAGACAAACAAGCATAATGCCTGTAACTTACTGGTTAGACCATCACTTCTTCCTGTTTAGCCATTTCTTCATGGCCATTTCTTCATGGCCTGCCTATTTGTTTCATAGTTTTCAGCTGCATATATAAAAAAACTAGGAGGAACCCATTTTCGATCACCATAGGGTACTGACCCAGACTTTTGTTACTGCACTGAAATCTGAAGGGAAGATAAACATTTAGCTTCTTTAATAAGACCTCAGCTGACCCTTCAAATAGGAAATAGTATTTAGAGCCAGTTGGTTTAGATGCCAGTTGGAGTTGATGGGACCTGCACCCTCTGTGGTGTCCCATGTGCTCCAAGAGAAAAAGCAAGGGATGTCCCATTGTCCTGATTTATGGAAAAATATGTCTCTGGAAGAGATTAAATCTGCTTTTGCTTCACTGGCAAAAGTGACCCAGATATTTTTATATCTAATCAGGTTCCCTTTCATTTATCATGATGTTTAGCCAGAGTTGTAGGTCAAACAAACAGCTTTGTGCTGTGTGCCAAACTGATATGGAGCCTTTGAAGTAAAAAATGTGAGCAATCTTCTCCCAACAGGTTTGGTCCTGATAAGTGGGTACACAACAGACACATCACTCTTCAGCCCATTCTTGAGCACTTCATTGGTGTATGAGCTTTATGGTAATTCTCAGCAATGAGTGGAATACTTATCAAGAGTAAAACTGAATAGAGAAAACAGAAAAAAAATAAGTTTTACAGATCAGTTTTAAGAGAAAGTCTGTCTTTGAGGAAAGGTTTGGGACTTCCTGTCTGAGAAAATGTAATTACTCTAGGTGACCCCTGAGCTATGGAAACTGTTTTTATTTTAATTATGCACAATATGATAATTCTGAGTGTGGGCTGGCAAAATCAAATCCCAGAGATGGGGACCCCTCCAATTCAAGCCTCTTTTTCTTCAGGCAACCCATCCACATTATTACATTTGGATTTTGAATATTTGGTGTCCTTTCAGAGGAGGATCAGTTTGCTATAAGGAACCTCTCCATTTTTCACTGCAGGCTAGGATCAGAGGTGAGGTCATGACGCAGCACTGAGATCTCACATCAAACGTGAATGTAATAACATGGAGGAATATGCACTGTTGAAATTCAGCTTCTTATACAGGTATACAGATGTATGAATGGTCTGCAGCTTTTGAATCCAAGCCTGGATTCATATTTTGAACTCTGCCTGAGTTGAGGGTCAAAAAGGTCAGCTCTGTATCAGCTTGTCAAGCAAGGCTCCTGAATTATGTCACTGGAGTAAATTTTTAATGAAGGAACATAGGAAACTTACTCAACATAGTGCCTTTGTAAGCTCATTAACCATTTCCTGGATAACATATAGCACAGCATTTTTCACCTTCCCTTCAGATTGAAATGCAGGGAAATTTTTAAGCATTCACTGTATCCACTGGGTGAAATGTAGTCACCCGTTCAGTCCTGTATCTTAACCTTTTCTTGAAAGTTTATAGGATACATTGCCCTTAATCCATGTTTCTGGGCAGAGAGAAATCTCCATTTGCTGAAAACCAAGACCTCCAGAGACAAAGGGGAGACACACAGCTTTTGTAGCCCAATGCTAAGAAGCATCTCCTGCTGCCACTGAAGAAACACCATGGTACTCGGGAGGCAGTGAAAGTTTTCATATTGACTTTAGTTAGAGCAGGCTGAAAGCCTGATCCTTTTCTAAACATAAGAAACCTTTTGCTTCTATCAAAGCAAATATCTGCTTGTGAAACTTCTCAGATAGGGGCTGGAGTAACACAGTGCCATGAGGGTTTTGGTGTGAAATATGGGTAAATATCACATTTAGGATTTGGATTAAGGTCTCAAAGATGCCTCTTAGCACCTCTAACAGTCTCTGAAGTGGTTGTTTAAGCTCGTTTCACTGTAGTCTTTCTAAGGGGAGTAATAGAATTGGTGTCCACCAGCAGATGGTGCTTCTGCCTGAGAATTGTTTTCTTTCATGACCATTGAAAGAAACAGCTTCTTGCATCACTACTGTAAAAGATACTTTACAAGGCAAAACATTGTCCATTACATTGTATGGATTTCATATTTCAGATAGTCCTATCTATGCCTTTCTGTCTGCTCTTCCCTTATTTCCAGTGCTGCTTTTCTTTAAACGCCCTTTGAGCAAATGGACAATTTCCCTTTTAAAAAATATCCCATAGAAGGTCCTTGTTTAGCAGGTGTAATACCAGGCTGAACAGCTTCAGTGGTAGGAAAAAGAGAGTTGAGTGATGGTTTTTTACTTGGGATATCTTTCAGGATAACTTTGGTGGAGACACATATGCACAAAACCAGGCAAGCAGCCTGTCCCTTGTCGTCTACGGATTCCCAGCTCCCCAAGGACAAGCTGAAGTTCATCAGCTCTAGAAGCATCTGGAGCAGATGAGGAGGAGACAAACAGACAAATAAACACCCACTTGACTCCAGACTATTCTCTTTAATGTTTGTGGGACCAAACTGCTAACTTTTAGCTGAAATCTGGTTGTGTCTATTACAACTAATTTGCATTAGGAACCTTGTATTGTTTTTTCTGCCATTACAATAGCAGTGAGTACTTTAAAATGAAGATTGAGGATCACCACCACTGAGTTAGATAATGCACAGTCACACTGCACCCAAGTGTCTTATGACTCCTCTCCTCCATCATATAGATACCTCGGTGGCTGATACATTTAGTCCCTTAGTTCACACATCACTGTGTGGGCCTGTTGTGCTGTTGAATGTACCAGGGTCCAAGCTCAGGTACAGTGCTGCTTCTGGGCTAGAGGGTTACACTTAGCTCACAGTAGCTCTGGTGATGGAGAAGGAGTGATGGTAAAGGTAAATCTCTGCATTGCAGGTGCATGAGGAGGTATGGCAATCCCTGCAGAAGAGCACAAAACAGGAGTTTGATTCAAGATGTTAGACTGGAGTGTGGGGCTACCCCCTTGTACTAGAGCTCATGGTATTGAGCCCAAACCTGCCCTCAGCAGCCTGCACAGTGACTGCTGTGCTCTGGTGCCTTCCATGATGCTCTGGGCAGCTTCATCCCCTCCCAGGAGATACCAGCATGGGGACTGTGGTCACCCCACTGAGACCATGAGACCTCTGAATGATCTGGGTTAATGCACATACAGGGTAAGGTTCCAACATGAGATGGAACTTTTGTGAACACTTTTTTACTTGAACTGCAACAATCACATATACACACAAAAAGGTGTGTGTACTCCAATCGTGCAGGTCTGCAGATGTTCTTGGGCACTATGAAAAAATCGGATTTATTTTAAAAGTGACTGAATTTTCATGAAAATGGTAATTTATCCTCTTTCTTCCATCTCAGAAATGTCCAGTGAAAGGCAGCAGCAGCAATGCTAAACTCATCCTTCTCAAAGAAGGCACTTTGAGGAACCACACATTATATAGTCCTGGAACTAAAAGAAAGCAGGACCAAAACACACTTCCATGACTTTGCTGGGATAAATGTACACGCCATGCCACCGTGCTTGCAGCATATGGTCCTGGCCACCACATTCACAGTATTTTTCAAATCTAAGGTGAATCAACGTCCAGTAAAGAGTCCATGGCTCTTTACTGTAGCTTTTACTAGAGCCTCCGATGGAGATGCCAAAATACTGTTTCCAGAGCACTGGATGTTAGCAGATCCAGGAGGGTAATTAATCGGATGGAATCCAATTAAAAGATTACTTTCCTGTTCTCCAGATAGAGTGCTATATAGATGCACAAAATTATCTGTTGAAATCCCTCAGGCAGTTTACCCAGAATAACCTTCTTCTGGATCCACTCCATCCCTCAGTGGAGGCTCTCGTTCAGGAAATCATCTTTATTCAGAACAGCACTTAAGCATTTGCTTAAAGTTAGGCATGTACATAAGAGCCACTTCCAACAAGGCTGTACTTAATTGCACCATAGCTACCTTCCTAAATTGAGATTAATGTCAATGGGAAGGTTACAGCTGATTTCAGAAATCTAGGAGGAAGCCACTGCTGTATCCACAGAGTCACTACACTTCTTGACCATGGGAATATTCAGAGTTATGTAGTGCATGGTATATCTAAAATCACACATTCTTTCGGGCCTGGGAGCCATTCTGAGGTGGGGGATGGTGAAGGTGCATGGCCCAGCGGATCAGCATGAGGAGCTCACCTCTGCTCCCAGCGCCTTCCTGGGGGAGCTGGTGCCAGCTGGGGGATGGGGGGGAGCCAGTCCCGCTTGGAGCGGGGTCAGCACCAGATCCAGAGCAGGCTGGTGCCAGGGGGTGCCGGGTCTCCCTGCACGCTACCAGCCCCGCACCCTGAGGCAGCAGCTGCAGCATGCTGCTGAGGCCGGGTACCAGGGAAGGTGCGGGAAAGACATCGGCGTGGAGAAGGTGTGCACACGTGGGTGGCCTCTGTCTGCTGCTCCAGAGGCTAGGGTTTTCTGCTTGAAGCAGGAGCTGAACGCGGGCAGATTTCAAGGCCAGTTTGTGCAACTGGATTGCAGCCATATAAGCAAATGGGCCCAAGGTCAAGGAAGGCTGAGGAAACGAGGAATGTGCCTGTGCTCACGCAACATATAGCAGGTTAAATAAGCAATTATTTCCCAACTCATGTGCTGACACACTTGTTTTCCTTCCTTGTCAGTGGGCTTGAAATGATCAGTTGTCTTTTTAGAGCTCTCAGGGTTATGTGGGGCCTCAGGATATGTTTTGGCCTCAATGACCTCTATGGATTGTTGTGTGTAAAGCATAGATTTTCCTGCCAAAATTAATACCAGTGTAATGTAACTTTCTCTGACAGTAGAGCTAGGCTCAGAAGATGCCATTGCATGAGGTTGTGTAGGGTGCTTGCTCTGGTTTTCTATTTCAATAAAATGTCCTGACCCGGCCTTTGCTTCCCTTTTCACTATCACCATGTAAGCAGTATCAACTGGTTTCACAATCACAGGACTCCATTAAAGTCTCAAGTATGAGCAATGAATATCTATACTAGGCTGTATCCAGGTCTACAGGTTGGGAAAAATAAACAGCACATTTTTTTAATATACAATGATGGAGTGCATTAAACCCAAGATATATAGCGGGTCTAGGCCTAACTTGACATTTCTGCAAAACACTGAACTCATCAGCAGGTTGCAGCCAGCCACAGTGACCATGTGCTCATATCAGCTAATACTGGCATGACCTGTGCTGGGTGCTCTCCTCTTTCCACCTGCACAGTGTAACATGGCACAGGCACGCTGCAGGGGTTGCTGGTGCCTGGACCCCACCAGGAACAAAGCTGCTCAAGTGCCACAAGACAAGAAGAGCAGCTCTCAGTTCTCTTCTTTCCCAACACAGGAGGCAGAGCCACAAGGGCTTGTGTGGCTGAGGGGCAGCTGCTATGCTCGAGCAATGTGCTTGCTCACTAACACCAAGGTGTTGAACAGGGGGCCCTACCAGGTAGCACACTGCTGGCTGGCAGCCTTCCTCCAGTGTGAGAGCCAGGGTCAGCGGCAGCTCCAGCAGACCGGCAGCATCTGCCCACCAGGCCTGGGTGGGAAGAGGCCTCAGTACACTCCTGGAAGAAGTGTGGTGAAAGCTGAGCTCACATGAAAGGCTGCATCTGCACAGGCATGGATGAAGCAGTGAGTTGAGCTCTGTTCTGCTTCTGCATTAAATATCACAGATTTGCACCCTGACTTGCTCTCTTATCAGACTTTCCAGCTTATGCTCAGCTTCTGCAAGCCTCAGGCTGTATCTTGGTGTCTTCAGTCCATTTCTCCTCCCTGACTCCTTAGTAAAGCACTCATATAACCTTTACAAAGAGAAGGGATTAAAATATATAAACATGTATGTTTGTAGGTAGGCATGCATTTGCATGTAGGCATATGGACAAAGGTGGAGTTTTAAACACAAAGTTGTTTAACCTGAGACTTTCATTCAGCTCCTGTGCAAAAGGGACTGGTTTGCACCAGCCTCTGGATCAGGGGAGACAGGCATGCTATTTGTCAAGCACTTTAATTCCCAGCTTCTGCCAGTCATGCACTCCTGAGGGTACCTGCTGGGAAGTCATCCTGGTCTGACAGTGCTTCCTCTCATGGCCTCCAAGAAATGGGGCAGTGGTACCTAGCTACCTGTCAGACCTTAAAAGGGGGCTTGTCCTGAGCAGAAGCATCTCATGGCCATGCAGGAGGCAGGTCTTGATCACTGGATAAATGTGCCTGGTAGGGGAAAGATCAAGCGTGAGGTAAGGCAGAATCTTTTACACATGGCTGCAAGCTGGTTTAAAGCACGGCTTGTCATTTTGGAGCAGGTGAAGTTGTCTGTGTGTAGATCTATTCACTGGACAAGTAACAGATGCGCTGTCAGGATCTGCAGTGCTCAGTAATACAAGGAAATGCTTCCAACAGAACTTGAAAGGCCCAGAAGTGTCTTGTAATTTTTCAGAGACCAGGGGTGCTAGAATTTAATCCCTGACTTCAGTCCTCTCTCTTCTAAACAGCACTGCTTTAAAATGTGTCTTGAAATGCATCCTTGCTAAGGAGTCGCAGCAGCCCTCCTGGAGAAATGGTTGAACCCTCCTGCCTGTGTGAATCAGACCCCTTGTTTTGCTGAGGAGTTATGAAAACAGATGATTCACTCATACGTGCCATTTTTCAGCAACAAGTTCATAAGTCTGCAGATGTGTGAGTTAACAACATCAAGCCCTGCGAAAGTGGGTATTGGCAGTAACTCCAGGTCCAGTTCAGGCCTTCCTCGCTCCATTCCATTCAAATTCCCCACTGTCTTCTGTGGACTTCACTTAGGCCAGCAGTGCAGAACTAGCTCTCTTACAGTCTGGGCTGTGCCAGAGGGGCAGCCCATGGGAGAGCTGGTACCAAAGCTGGCCTAAGCACCCCTGCACCTCTGCCCTGATCTGCCTCTCAGCTGTGACTCTACATTGCTGCCATCAAACTTGGGGCTGAAGCCCACTCTGGAGCATCAGTGGGCTACAACCACGTAAAGATGTCTATCCTGGGTCAGCCACAAGTCCGTCTAGCCTTCTGTGGCAAGAGGGACACCCTAGTACACAAGCACCCTGATGTGGCAGGTTGTGATCTCTCTTCTGACCCCTGCAGAGCCTCCCAGAAAGGCTCTGGCTGCTCCCCTGCCCTCCCCTTTTTATTTGCCTTGTCCCATCTGAAGCTCCATCAAGTCATGGCACCCTTGTACCTGGAGGGGGGCTTGATGGGAGCATCCTGGTGACCTTTACATCCTTCCCTTTGTTTTCTCTGTTGTCCACTGGACAGGTTGATTTCTACATGCTTTTTTTCTTTTCCCACCATCCTCTTTCCTGCCTCTCCCTCCCCTTTACCAGACAGGGTGGGGAGGTTTTGTTAAGCGAAGAAATCAAGGGAATGGACAAACCTGGAAGCCTAAGAAAGAACATAAAAGTGGGGCAAGCACATAGTTGTGCTTCCCCAGAATAATCCTCAGCAGTCTGCTGTGACAGGGCGTGATGTCTTTTTACTCAAACACTCTTGATACATTTTTCTCCTCTGAGTCAATATCTAATCACTTTTGAATGCTTGCCATCTACTAGCATCTACAGTGTCCTGTGGCAAGATGGTCCACAGCTTAGCAGTGCACTGTGTGAAGAAGGGAACAAGGAGCTTTTGTAAAGACTCGGAGACTCAGGATTTGGATCCAGCTTACAGGCCACCCTCTGTGGTTAGGATATGAAAGGAGAAGGAACAAGACTTGAAGCCACTGGTGTTACTGTGGGCATTCAGCCCCATCAGAAGCTGTGAGGCGCCCCTGCCCAGAGGAGCTGTTGCAATCAGTGACCTCTGCCAGTGCGACAATCTCCTGCCAAACCCATGGCCTGTTGCTGTAACTACTACTCTCCCTTCCCTCTGCTTTATGAGGACAGGACTTTGCAATAAAATGTGGTTTCAGGAAGGGTGCCTCTCCCAGTCTCCATTCCCCAGAAACTCCTCGATACTTGCAGCTCACTCTCAAGGAGACCACAGGGTCCAATTAGTGTGATTGTGAGAAATGGCTTTTCGCTAGAGAACAGGTGTGGCACGGTGCCTGCTACCATGGCACATCTGTGCTGCAGTGTCTGTGAACTGCTACCCAGTGCAATCCCAAATAAAACTTCAGGTCAGTGTGAGGCCAAAGCACATACCTTTGGTCCCCTCGCACCACCTATGGTCTGTCTTGTCTGTCTCTGGATGCCTTGTGGGGATGTAGAGAGAACGTGTAAAGAGCTGTTTCCTTTCCGCAGCCCAGGCACCTAAAGAGTCAACACACAGAGAAAGAAGAAACATTCATCTGCATCATGTTCAGCTGTGGACATCACTGGAAGTCAAATTGAAGTGCAGTTATAGATGCTATCTAAGTCTTAAGCTGGGCTGGGTGTCGGCCCAGGGCAAGCATTTCTATGTGAGAACAGCAGTCACTACCCTTAATGTCTCAGAAGGTCTTACTCTGTTAATTGAAGTGCACAGCACACACTTCTTTAGTCAGTCTTAGCTACACAGATAGTGTTTATCAGAGCAAATGCCAGGACAAAAAAATACACATTTGAGGCTGATGGATCACAATGCAATTTTATTTCCAGGACCAGGAGTGTAGCTGTCAAGTGTATAAATGTCAGAGCAGAGTGTCCAGATCCCCAGCTAGGTGGGGGCATAAGAGACAGTGGTACCTCCATACCACCACTGGTGCTAGTTCAAACCACTGATGGCAAATGACCTGTGGTCTTCAGAGATATTCCATGGAAGCAGAGGGCAGGTGGGCACAGCCAGTACCTTCCTGTGTGCACTGCTCTGGGCTGATGTTTATATTTCCCATCCAACTCTCTACTACCATCTCTCCAACACTTTAATTGCTCTGGCTGAGCTACTGCCGGTATTCCTCCATGAGGGCCTAGGGAGTGTGGGTGAGGAGCAGAGGGCAGCGATGCTGGGTGGTACCAAGTGTGCTTGTGCATGCAGGAAGTGCGTGTGTGTGCCTGCAGAGCTTTGCGGCTCCTACCTACAACCCAGCAAGCAACTGACCTGAAGCTTCCCATCCAAAGGACAGATGCAGCTTAATGTGTTAGGAACAGAATTGCTGCTGTCCATGATTACCATTAACTTTGCCTTTCATGACATTGGCCTTGAGCAGGACCTTGCCTTCAGATAACCGCAGGTGGTGCACTGCAGTTTAGCTGCAGGCAACAATATTTTAATTACAGCTGGAAGTATGGTGAAAATCCACCCCATATTTAGGAGGGAATCTGTGTGGCCACTTCAGGTTTCTTTTCTCTTCTGAGGGACACACATACATGCATTTGACGTGTCACATCTTATCTTCCCAGCCAGAAGGATGCTGTCCTCAGGCTGTGGCGGTGTGAAGAGGTCAGGCTGGGAGCTGACAGCCCCATCTACCTTTCAGGAGCCCTTTGGCTGCCTGGGCCGCAGTGAAGATAGGGTTTCACCTGAGAGGCAATCAGCCTGTGCACAGGCACATGTGGAGGTGCTAACGGGCCTGTGGCCACAACAGGTAGCCCTTGTTAGTCTTACCCAGGGGTTAGCAGACAGGAGGGGCACAGTGCCGCCAGCTGCTGTGCAGTTTATCACTGGTGCATGCAGGCACCATCCCCACTACCCGTGCTGAGAATGGAGGTCACTCGGCAGCTCATGTTCTCCAGGGCTGATATGGGGATGCCCTTTACCCGCTGTGTGTTGGACAACATGTCCCTCAGAGCTATCTGTCCCCAGCAAAAGCCATCCCTGTGGTCATTGTTTGGAAAGGTGTTTATTTTCTGTCTTGCTTTCAGAATCAAGGAGGCTCAAAGAGGCTGAGGAGTGAATTTCCTCAAGTCACTAGAAGCTAAGCATCGGACATGGTGAAATATTAGTGTTTGCTTTTTCATTTAAATGCTATGTGCAGGCAACACCCTTATTTATTGTCTACAGCTTTTGCAAGAGCAACACATAAAACCATAGCAACAAAGCTGAATGACTGCAGTCTCTGCCTGGCCATGATTTCTCTATCCCTGCAGCTTGCGCTGAGGGGAGCAGTGCATTTCTTGGCAGGGTGGCAGGTGCTGGTATCTCAGTTGCAGTGTGGTCCTGGCAGCAGACACAGACAGAGTTTGGGACCCAACTTGTTCTGCCTGGTTGTTTTTTTCAAGCATTCAGGGTTGAGAAACTACTTAGGCTGGAGTCCCTCACTGTCAAATGCATCCTGATGAGATACACTCTTTTCACATAGACACAAACGAGTTTCCTTCACAACCTTGCTTACACTTGTCCTGCATAACAAAATATGGTTAAAATTCACTTTCCTTCTGAATGTTTTTCCTCTCACTTCTTTGATGACTGGAAAATGTTGCTTTGTCAAACATATTTTTATTTAGCCACAAAGGACATTTCCAGGTGTCCCTCTCCACTGTCTGCACTCTTTTCATTGTTTTTATACAGGGTATTAAGGACAGTGCATCCTGATGGGGGTCTCTGATGTGATGAGGGAGCAATCTTCAGGCATGGAGTTGTTCTAACACAGAGATACGTTTTTACCAGCTATGAACATTTTGGGGACAGCCTGTCAAGGTCCCTCTAAATAGTAGACAATCTTCCTGCAGATCAGCTGTTTCTCCTGGCTGGCACCCATGCCAGATCCTATGTGAAAGGATGGGGGTTAATATTTTGCAAACATACCCAATGTGTTATAATAGGTGATCAAACTGCATAACACACAATTAGGTCTCAGGGTCTCTCAAAAAACCAGAATACCCCAACCGTTGAACCAGCAAATGTATTTACCATGGAGCAGACAAAGGCCCCAGAAAATAGGCTAAGGATGAAACCTCTGAACACTGCTCCCTGAAAGATGGAAGAACAGTTACATAAGAAATAAACAATTGTAAAAGGATTTACTCACTTCAGAAGAAAACCCAACCTGTACAGGGCAAGACATCAAAACTTCCAGTTGTGCTAAAAACCATACCCTTGGGAGGAAATGATGTACAAATCCTAATTCCCCTACCCTGGGAGAGAAAGTAACATCCATCATGTATGGGGTGAATGCAGAAAAAAATGAGCCCATAATGATTTGCTTAGAGAAATGGCAAACAGAGGCAGAAGAGTTAAATGTTTGAGAGGTGGAAGTCAAAGCTCCTGGAGAGGTGGTAGCTTATACATGCTGACCCACTGCAGAGACCATGCACAAAAATGCAATAAACAGTTAAAAGACCTAGAAGCACAGGTGCAAAACAAAAAATAAAGAGGTAGCATCTTTAATTACCAACACTTTCGTGAGAAACCAGAGGGAGTTGACAAGTGCCCCAAGATGTAGTAAAAATTGGATTATAAAGAAAAATCAACAGAAAGAAACAGTTCAAACTTAATAGATGTAATCTTAAGAGGAAAGGTTTGAGCAGTCACAGTTAAAGCCAAACTATAAAAACCTAGTGGCCTTGGTAGGTCTTTTTGTTTTACAGGGTGATCGACTGACAGAAACCAACTTGAAATGCAGCAGCCAGATCCAGGGACAGAACTGTCGATTTCACTAATGTTCTTTTAAGCAAATGTGTAAATACCAGAAGGAATCTAGGAGGGCTATCAAGAAGGTAAAAAGTTTAAAGCAGTGGGGAAACTCATTAAATGTTATCAGCACTCTAAGTATCAGTAGTTAGCAGTATAGCATATCAGTAGTTAAAGGCTGAGAAGATTGTGGGTTAAGTCTGTGTATACAAAGGTTTGAGGTCTGAAAGGCACAGTGAATAGTACAATATTATGATTTAACCAGAACAGAAGGAATACCGAAAGATAATTACATAGGTACATATGAGAGGATACTCTACCTCTCCAGTAATCACACTTAACAGTTATATTCTTTTGTTTCTAAGAATTAACCCTATAAAATTCATGATCCTAAGTAATGAACCCTATAATTTGTGAATTATGTATGGTTAATATCCTTACTTTAAAGAAAAGGAAGGAAAAAGAAGATGGCAAAAGCTGTGTGTAAATATATCAGCTGCTGATTTAAAATAAAGTGTGAAGTTTGTCTGTTTATCGTAGAGAATATGGGGAAACAACTGACTGAGGACTGGAAAAAAGTGACCGAGGATACTGGAAGCTCCTGTGAAGGGGCATGTCTGGGGAACAAAGACCACTATTAATAACAATCTTCTGTTAATCTTAGCTTCTACAGGAAACAGAAAATTGAGCACCCCATTCCAATCCTATAGATACTGATCTATGTATGTTAGGTGTACGCATGTTTGTGTTTATTTATGAGTATCCCTTTATGTGTTTACAATAGATATTGCAAAATGTTGGGAGAGATGAATTGCTAATGAACCCACATAAACACTCCTATGAGATCTGGGTATAATCACACGATCTTCAGTATGCCTGCTACTTTCTTCACTGTCTCACCAGTAAGACTAACAAAGGATTTATAAAATAGTCAATGAATACATTACTACACAGTCACAGAGGGTTATCAATTGTGAAGCTTATGAACAACCGAATATCATTCAGTTCTGAGCCTATTGTACATCTAAAAAGAAAATGTTTTCCTCGAATGGTGCCTTCAAGACCACAGGGCTGCTACATGTGAAAATACATTCAATTGTACTGTTGTTTATACTAATTGATAAATACTATGCACATTTACATGTGGTGTACCTCCTGCTGATGACAGTACCCTGTCATGGGATGGACGCACCTGCTCCACAACACCTGGGAGGCAAGAACATGTTGCCACACCACTGCCTCATCAGGGAATGGTCAGTTGCTTCAATGGAGCTGGCAGATGTGTGTAAAAGCACTAATCTCCTTGTTTCTTACATAAAGCCCAACATCCAGATCTGCTCTGGGTTGTCATTTACTCTATCTTGCCCATGACAGTGGTCCAGCTAGTTCTGGAGTCCACACATCTGGTTCGTATCTCCCCAGTCTGGCTACAAGGATATTATGAGACCATGCTGAAACCTTGCTAGAGCAAAGGTAAACTACCACTACCACTTTGCCTTCATGCACTGAAATAGGCCTCCCATCATCTTGCAATAGAAAGCAATCAGCTTGATCAGGCACAATTTGCCTTTGGTAAATCTATGCTGGTTCTTTTCATTCACCTTTTGTTCTTCACATGCCTGGTACTGGCTTCCAGAAGAATTTGTCCCTTAATCGTCATATGGTTTGAGGTGTGGTTGATCATCCTTCAGCTCCCTGGGCCTTCATTGCCCTTCTCAAGGATGAGCATGACATTTCCCTTTTTCCAGTCACCAAGGACTCTTCCTGACTGCCATGACCTAGCCATTCTTGGGGTAGAAACAGGAGGCTCAACCAGCCATTCCGACCTCTCTCCATTGAGATCAGGAGCATTTTGCTTAATACTGGTCTCCATCTGGGAGACTAATATTAAGGCAGCCACCTTTCCTGCCCAAGACATTTGGCTGTCCCTCCTTCTTTTTAAACAGTTCTATGCTCTCTGTCCTTGATCACCTCATTGCTATAGAGACTAAGCAAACCCTGAGCAAATGTGACCTTCAGGGGGACACACAGCAGAACAGGATTATTCAAGGACACTCTGGTTTCGTTGAGAACAGAGTTGGCAGTTAAATTTCATGTCTGCTTGACAACATATGCATCTTTTATATATGTAGGTATGCCTGTGCACGTGTGTGAGTGTACTCCTGCAAGTATTGGCCAAACAGGACTGGCCAGGAACAGATGGTAGAAGAGGTTGGTTGAAGGAGGGATAAATCCTTTCACCAGGTTATCAGGAGTCCAGGGCAGCTACTCTGCTTGGGGACCTCCATGGCTATGACTCATCTCTTAACTCCAGAGGCAGGCTCACAGCCCGGCATTTGGGAGCTCCTCTAACAGCGTGTTGGTCCAGCCAGGACCAACAAGGGCGTGTCTCCAGCTGTGCAATGCAGGGGGCTGGACTTGCCACGGTGCCACTAGCTTATGGGTTTCGTAAAAGCAAACAGAAGCAGCTTGCCAGCTACCTTGACTTCAAGGGGCCGAGCCGAGGGCACGTGGGAAACTGCCAGAGAGAAATGGGGGATCAGAGAGGAAATGCTGCCAGCAGCTCTCCCCCGTGCTGGGAGGTGTTCATGCACAGAAAATCATCCAGAAGAAATGATAGCTGTAACCATGACAATGTCAGCAGCACAGCACTAGCAGCGCTTCCTCAGGGATTAACACTTTTCCGTACCAAGAGTGTATCTCCCTTTTTCTCATGTGTGCTCTTGATTCAGGGGTAGTCCATGTTTGCTTTATCTTCCTCAAAGCAGAGCTACCTGAGAAATTGCTTTCTCTGCAAATTGCTTAAGCAGGACAACCTGCAAAATGAAAATATTTTTTACAGAAAGTCTGTCCCAGCCCATGTACTTGTGGATCACTTTGCACCACAATCCCACCCTAATCCCCCTGCCTTGGATGTCCCCATCATAGCCAGGAGCTGCTGCTGACTGAAAACGAAGTTGTCTCATTTCACTGAGCACACTTATTTTCTAAGGTGTGACTAAGAGCCTTTCAGTTAGGTGTCAGCAATTGCTATTTGCTAGAAATAAAATCAACATTAATTAGCTCTGCTTTTTTTTTAGTAATTTTTTGTCTTTTTCTGCTCCAGATCATGAGTGAGGCATACAGAGAGCAGAGCCCAGAGAAGCTGATCCTGGCTGTGTATGAGGACCTGCTTCTCGCAGCAAGGGCTTCACCAAGGGGTTGGTCACTAACCAGCATGATCCCGGTAAAAGAAAAGGAAAGGCAAACCGTGGGCGCTAAGCAGCCTGACAGGCTGGCAGGCCTTTTGCACTGCCTGCTCAGTGCTCAGCCTCTACATGCCCATTTCAGCCAAGGGAATTATTGTTGTTGGTATTATTATTATTATTATTATCATTATTTTGCAGACCTCATCTTTACTCTTCTTCTGTCTGGGTCAACAAAGATCAAGCTGCATCAATGTTTACCCCTAGGAAAGCATGGCAGTGCTCTTTTACAATACGTGAAATTGCAGTAATAACCATAAAGAGTAATACTCAGCATCTGACAGGATGACTGATGTAAGCTATCAGCCAATATTTGACTTTCCAGGTGAGATTAGATTTACCATTTAATTTAATATAAACATAAAGCGTGCAGTACAAGGCACTTATTTAACAGACAATTGCTTATAGCCTTGTGCAGGCTGGAGGCTACTTCAAGTTTAAGATATCTCTGCTCCTTTTGAGAGTATCATCGTATTATCCAGTGAAGTTTTAAAATCCTGAGTGCTATTGTGAATTTCGTTAGAGAAGGGCACAAGAAAGGTAAGTTTCTGCTGGTAATTCTTTATTTCCTATTGAAAAAGCATAGTAATTTCTGTTCTGAATCAAAAGAGAAAGCAGAGAGATTTTACACAGAAAAAAGTTTCAAGGCATTTTGTATTTGGATTTGCTTATAGCTCGCTTACTTTCATTAGATTACCTTTATCCCCTATGTTTGAGTGTGTGTGAGTGTGTAATTGCAGAGACCTACACGCATGTGTGCCTGCGTCCTTCTGTGTGTGCCTGCTCTGTGCACACTGATACTGCAAGGCTAGTCCAACAACGAGAGGAATGTAGATTGCTGAACTCCAGTTCAAAAGACACTTCAGTTTCTTATTAGTGATGAAAATTCACCGCCTCTTACCACAGGCTGCAATAAGCTCATCATTGCTTGAAGACTGCACTGAGATCAAGTGACTTTTGGAAGCTTTGCCTCATGTTGTAGGGCTTGGTTGGCCTGAAGCATTGAAAGACATGTTATACAGGAGCATCAGACTGAAATGCTGTTCCACACCCTTTGCTTTTTGCAGGCTAGCAGGCTGCAATCCAGTCACACCCTCCTCTTTATGTAGAAAAGGCAGAAAAGGACAGTGGCTTTTCTCGGAGCTTCTTGAGAGCTCCTTCACTGGAGTCAGTATGTGATAGTTTCTGTCCCTGACCTAGCTCAGTTCAAGCAGGACCAGATGGATCAGCACAAAGTGACTGGATCAGGGGACTATTTGGACTGACAAGTAATCAGTTGCTGAGCAGGTATCTTTCCATTATCTCTCCCACACCTCCCTATCGCTCTGCTCAAGCATTAACAGCCTGGGAGCCTCAGCAGGGTCCCTCTCCCACCCTTTTCCCCTCTGCTAGCAACACTAACAACACTGAAATCCAGCCTTAGAGAAAGACCATTGAAAATAACAGCTCCCAACAGGCCCTGGAGCAGGGGTACCCACACCATGTCCATATGAAACCGGGCCAGCCTTGCCCGCACGTGGGAGTGAGCTCTGCGGCAGGAGCGTGCTAGAGGGGGATGTCTCCTGTGGGATGGAGACCTGATTCATGGTTTTCTGAGCAGCAGCTGGGTCTGACTGTGGCAAGCTTTGGGAAAGCTGGGAGAAGGGCAGGACAGACATGGCTTTGCAGCACTCCTCAGCACCCATGCCCCTTTGGGAGGCTGGCTCTAACAACCAATCCAGGTATGGGGGCTCTGCCTCCTTGTCCCTCCTCTGTCTATTGGGCTACCATTTAGGAGTAAGCTGTCTGGCTGTTATGCTCCCATAGACCCATTTGCTCTTGCATGGGTACACCAGCCTTCACACCAGATGTAAAGTCTGAGACCAAACAGAAAAGGGGGCAGGTCATATCCCTCCCTGAGAGATCCTGGGCAGCTGCCTGGAGAGGCCCCTACATGTGTACCTTGTCTTCTCCTGGGCGAAATGCTGCTTCACTCAGTCTTTTGCCTCAGCAGGGAAGGCAGTGTGCCTTGACCCCTGTAACATGGGTCACGGGGGCCCACACTCACTGGTCTTCACCAAAATGTATTTGGCTTCCCACAGACCAGAAGTGACCTGAGTGAGGAGTAAGACCTCCTTGGGTCTCTGAACATGAACTCAGAGATGGGGATTCTCAGCTGATCTAAAATTGGTACTGCACTTCCAAGTGGCAGGTGTTATTAATTAATCGTCATAATGCAGACAAGAGAAACCAACATAACTTTTGTCTTCATATAGATATTTGATTAAAATAAGTATCATGTTGTCTTTAGTTGCCGTACCTTGCAAGGATGGCTGAAATGCGAAACTTCACTTGGGCGGTGGAAGATATTTTCAAGGAAACCTTTCTCACTTACATGAACGGTTGGAGGAAAAACATGACAGAAGCGGCAGATAAACTGCAAGCCAAGGTTGCTGCTGAAAACTTTGACTATGTTATCCTTTATTTGATGGTGATGATTGGGATGTTCTCCTTCATTATTGTGGCGATCTTGGTGAGTACTGTGAAATCAAAGAGGCGAGAGCACTCCCATGATCCCTATCATCAGTACATCGTTGAGGACTGGGGTGAGAAGTACAAAAGCCAGCTTCTGAATCGAGAAGACCTCAAGTGTGTGATCCATGAAAACTTGGGTGCAAGGGAGAAAGCAAGCCCTGGATCACCTTGACTTTTTGGAAACGTCAGCAATGATGAGTTATACAGCCATGTGCAGGGAACTCACTGGAATTACAGACAGCTGGGAAACTGTTCATTAAATTAACAGACAGGTCAATGTGGACAAGAGTGCTGAGGAAATCAACATTACTGTTTCCCATGAGGACTTTGGCACAGCTGCTTGGGGAATACCCAAGAAAAATGCATGATTGTGCTTTCCTTTGATATTCTGTTCTTCAGGAAAATAAAACCAAGACAATTAATAACTTGATATTTTTTTAGCTTTTTTAAAATCCAGAAGCAGATCTGGATGTTCCCACCTCAGAATAATCATGAATTAGTGGTCAAAAGTGCTGATTTAGATCCAAACTGTATGACTTAAGCCCACCTTAAAAATAACTTGAAAATGTACAGTAAAATATCAACATCTCAATCTATTGACTGAACAATGTGTTATGGTATGAATCATAGGAGGTAACCTATACCTACACACATTCCTTCCAAACTATTTTTTTTAATCATCTGGCTTCCGTTTTTATTTCATTATTCATTGGCAGCAAAGATTGATTCACGGCTTTCTGACAAGGCCTGTTTTATAGCAGAAGAGCTGCTATAGCAGCCTCATCTAGGAGCATGTTCTGGTTGTCTAGGGCAGCTTCCAGAGGTTCATCATCTCAAGTCCATTGCTAGCCAAGCTGTCTCTTCTGCTGCTCCTTGGTTCTCCAGAGCAATCTGGCTATCTGGGATGCAAGCTGGGTGATGGAGGCACTGGTTACATCCCATCAGTCAGGGCTCAGTGTAAACCACTGAGATCCTGCCTTCTGGCTTTCAGAGGAGGGATTTCTATACCCAGCTATCAAGGCTGTCCTATTGCCACACTTCCTAAGAGATTCCCATGTTGGGTGCTGGTTTCCACTGGCTGGGAAATGGGTTTCCAGATGGTTTGTCCTCTCCCATGCTGCTGAAG
Organism: Strix uralensis; assembly: GCF_047716275.1. Classification (NCBI taxonomy): domain Eukaryota; kingdom Metazoa; phylum Chordata; class Aves; order Strigiformes; family Strigidae; genus Strix; species Strix uralensis. Next base: position 34,377,065 of record NC_133973.1, read on the forward strand.
TATCACAATGCTGGCTCTCAGGGAATACTTAGAAGCAGAACTAGTGACACTTCTAGTATTAAAACGTGCTTCACTTGTAAGACTTTGGGGTTAGCTCCTATTCATGTTGCCAGACTTAAAACGCTTAAGCTAAAAGTTCCCATGCTGGCTGTCGTATCGTGTGGGCTTGTTGTTTGTTTTTATAAAGTTTTGGCTGAAACACTTCAGTCACGTCTGGCGCTGCATTTCCGACAATTTTGTTTTTCTCACCTTAAAAAGAAATGAAAAAGGCTTCTTTTGTTGGGAAGCTTTGGCTTATTTTGGAGACTGGTCCTGAGATTTGGCACAGCAGCTGCTGCCACGCCCCAGACGTGCCTTTTGCTGGCATAGTAACAAGACTTTGAACAATCTCGGTCCATGAGCGCAGGGGGAGGCTCCACAGGCCCCTGCAACCTTTTGGTGAGCCTCTCCCCCCGCAGCGTGCCCCCTTTCCCACCACCTCCCCAGCCGGCCTGTGGGTGTCCGCCGGCTCCCCCGCTCCCCCTCCAGCCAGGGAGAGCCCCTTCGGGCAGGGTGCAGCCGCAGGAGCACCCCTGCAGTCCTCGGCCGGTGCCCCAGCAGCTCCAGCACTGCCAGACCCGCTCGGGCCAAGGTCCCCGCCGAAACCCGGCAGCAACTCCCGGCTCTGGCCCGGCCCTGCACCCGCGGGCGGGCTGTGAGGCCGCTCGGCGAAGCTGAGGATGGAGACCCGCACTGCTTTGCCCTCGGAACTACACCCCTGGGACATGCGGGGCTTGCTTTGCCTCAGAACTGTTATTTGGGGGGGGAGAAACAGGGGTGGGCTATTTCCGCCCCGGCCTCAGGCGGCGGCCGGCGCACGGCGGGTTGGCGGGCGAGGCGCCAGGGGGGGAGGCAGGGCGAGGGGACCCGGCCGCGCTGCCGGGCCCTGCCCCGCCGGGCCCTGCCGCTGCCGCTCCTGGGAGATGTAGTTTGTCGCGCCCTCCCGCCCAGAGCCATGGCCGCCCCGTGAGGTAGGAGACGCGATTCCGGCGCCTTTGCCCCCCCACAGCCCTCAGTGGCGCGGCCGCCCGCGGCGCCGGGCGGGGGGGAGGCGGGCTGGCGGGGAGAGGTCGGACCCGCCCGGCCTGCTCTGCCTGCATTGCTGCCTGCACCCCCGGCCTGCCCCCCTGCCTGCCCGCCCCAGCACCCTCCGATCCCTCAGCCTTCTCCTGCCTGTCCCTCTGCCCTCCCCCGGCTGCCTGCCGGCCGCTCTGCCCGCCTGACCCCGGCAGGGCCCCGGTTCCCGCCCTGGCGCCAGCCGGTGGGCCAGGCGGCCGCAGAGCAGAAGCTGCCCCGCCGTAGCCCGCGGCCTCCCGGCCGCCTCCCGGAGGAGGCAGCGTGCGGTTTAAAAGCAGCTGGGGAGGCGCTGGCTGGCCGTAAGCCGCGGGCAGGCCTGGTTCGGCCGCCTCTCGGCGTGTGGCCGCAGGGTGCGATGCGCAACGGCCGCCTGGAAGGGCGCCTTACCGCCTAGGAATCTGCCGAGTTTTTATGTTTTCTTAAGAAAAAATGAGGCAAATAAGTAAGAAGGAGCGACCTGAAGTTATCATTTATTGAAAAAGCGTGGTTACCTCAAGTGCGTGTGTGGATTGTTGGCTGTGCTGGTCTCCCGGTGCTGCAGGGACCAGGAAGGGTGCCCAGGGCAGGGCAGGGCTGGGGAAGGGATGGAGGCAGGGGAGGCTGCGAGCCCAGCAGACCCTCCTGGGGCAAGGTGGTGGCAGCAGGTGAGGCCCTGCAGATTGCAGGAGCCCTGGGACATGGCTGGAATGATGCACTGGGAGCCACGGTGGAACAGTCTGATGTGCCACTGACATTTTTAGTTGTGATTTGATTTTAATCCGGATACCACGACTGATACATCCCATCTGCTCTGTTGTTATTTTCCAGAGTTTGAAACATGTGAGGAGCTGCCAGAGGAATCACTAATATTTTCATTTCTGCTTTTTTAGGTATGGAGATCTTATATGGCTTTATGTTTTTGACGTTCCTTGAGTTGGTGTTAGTTTAGGGTTCTGTATCAGTGACACTAGAATAAAACAAGTGATTACCCAGGTCTTTTTGTGGAGTGATGTCTTGACTCACCCGCACATAGAGGCTGTAGATGTGCACAGGTCTGAGTGCTTCTGACTTATAACCACTGAGTTTTGTGGCAGTGGTCTGTGATGTATTGTTAGTGCAGCAGCTCTGGCTCACAGTTGTTTCCACTGTGTTTCTCTGCAGCCTTTGGGCTTTGCCATATTACTGTGTTTTCCCATGACCCAGTGGCCTTTCTTTTTTTCTTTAGGAGGAGGGTGGATCCTGTCTTGCAGATGCTCAGCCTGATGTGTCATGCAGCAGGTCCCATGTAGTGGTGGGTCCTCTAGTGACTGTCCATGTGGGAAACATGCATTTTGCTTCCTGAAATATGTGTGCTAAAGCAGCAACAAGAGACACGTGGAGTGAAACCCCTTTTCTAGCTCAGGATGCATTCATCCATCAACTCCATTTTAAATGCAGTCAAATAACCCTAGCAGCTTGCTGCTTGCTGAGGCCTTGTGGCTGGTGACTTTTACAGCTTTTCAGAAAGTGGATAAAATGGAGTTGCTCAGAAATCCCCAGTAGACAATAACTCGAGTCCCATTTTGTTGAGTAGATGGAGTTATTGGCAAGCTGAGTGAGATGTTCAGCCAAGACAACTCAAGTGGGTTTGTGAGTACCCAGATGCCTGTGTAGATGTTTTCTGGTGCATGCAGGCGAGTTGATACTCTGCCGCTTCATAAGCAAACAATGGCGTGAGTGGCTGGGCTGTGATGTGGTTGCTGTGGTGGACTGGAGCTGTAATTCAGTGGCTGAGAGACCTGGATTCAATTCTGTGCTCCACCACAGACTTCCCATCTGACTGGGGCCCAACTCCTTAGTCCGTCTGGGGTGGTCTGTGTTGCACAACACAGCGTTGTACAGAGATCCTGGGGCTGGTATCAGCTAAAGCTCTGGGACTTGGTGTAGCTCTCCCTGGGAGCTCTTTAGCCCTGCTGAGGACACGAGCCTCTAGGGCTACGTTGGTGACCCTGTCTGCTTGCTCTGGACCCAGAAGACCTCACAGCATTTGGAGCTAATGGTGGATTGCTAGTACAGCACTGAGGTGTGCAATACGGGCAGACCCCCTCTTCCTTTCCCATCTGCAGTAGTTTGATCTGCTTCACAGAGGAGGTTTGAGTGTAAATAGGCTCGTGATTGAGAGGTACAATCACAGTGAAGAAGGCCACTGATACGTGTGAGAGTGATACCGTTTTATCCCTACCCTGCATAGGAGTCTACAAGTACGTGATGGACAGCTTATGGAGCATCTGTCACAGAGTCTCCATCAGAGCTTCAGGCAGAGCCTAGTGCTCCTGTTTCTTTCTCACGTGGCTCAACACGAGACCTCCTTGCTTGTGAGTGAAGGTAATAGCGACCTTCTGTGGGGCCCAGTCTCTGTTCCCTGTGTTCCCTGCGCTGTGTTTGTTAAGGGAGCTTGCATTTTCCTGGGGAACAAACAATGCCTGACTGTAGATGTGTTCTGTACTCCTATCTGTGCCTTATCTGCCTCTGAAAAGGCAAACATGAACCTTCAGATGTTTATTTGCCTGCATGCTTTTAAGATATCTCAACCTTGAAAGTACAGTGTCTGAGCTTTTTGCTTTTGAATTGACAACCTCAGTGCTAACAAATGGTGCTTTTCAAATGTGAAGTGAATCCTGCCTTTTTCTGTCCTCCTCCCACTTACTTCTCTTTGCCCTGTGCCCCAGCTCCACCCATTTTTTCTGCCTTGGGATTTCAGCTGTATTTAATAAGGTCTGGATCAAGATGGAGACCAGAAGAGTCAACAGCCGAAATGGGGAGAAGTGCTTGACCACTGGAGGCTGGTGGCACAGGATGTGGGAATGCAACATGGAGAGAGCAGTGGCTTCCCCGCTCATTTCCAACCGCAAAAGACGCTGTGAAGACAGACCATCAAAAGTGTCAGCTTTCACAGGAAACGTTTTGGATCAAAACACCACTCTTCAGAACAAAGGGAGAATTTCTTTACTTCCCGTCCTTTGTGACTTCAGTGCAGCTACTCCTGGTGGATACACATTTCAGGCTCGTGTCTCAGCAGAGCGGAAATGTTACAGAAGTGTTGCGCTGAATGCTTAAATAATCAACTTGCAACCAAGAGCATTTGCAGGAGTGCACACTGTGATACACATTATATGCCACTTCTTGCTGGTGGGACAGTACCCTGCAATCACACCCCACAGATGGGCTCGCATAACGTTTGCTGAGTCTAAAACTTTTTCTGTATGTAAAAAATGACTAAAACCCCATTTTCAGCATCATACGCCAGATGCTAGCCTGTCTGAATGGCTGAATTCTTGCCTTTTTACAACATGTTGCAAAATTGATTCTGACTGAAGCACAGGATTTATAGCAATTTAGGAGAAGAGTGAAGACTCTGTCTCATGCAGCTCCCACCCAAGTCAGGATTCTGAGGACACCCCAGTTGGGCAGTGCAGTCTATTCAGATCAGGCCAGGCTTGTGTAACTGGGGTTTCATTGAGAAGCATGTAGCCGTCCGAACCGTGCACTGGGAACCAGATTCTGCTCTGATGTGGGTTTTTTGCTGTGACCATCTGGCAGGGGACTTCAAATCTTAATGGTCGCTGAAATTCTGGAGGAAACATCAGAAGTCAAAATGCCTTTCTTTTTGGAGGTGTAACACTACTGAATCATTCGTTCACAGCTGCCCTGACATTTTATCAACAGCAGAAGGGAGCTGCACAACTCAGGATCAACACAGTAAATATTGAATGACAAACAAGTTGGCCATGCCACTGCTTCTGTGTAGTTCGATCTTGGTAACAGAGATCTCCAGTGGTGTCTCTCTGTGGGGATGTTTCCAGAGTGGTCTCTGCAGGGTGAGGATTTGGCAGCTGGGGGAAGAGGAGAGAAGAGGATGCCCTAGCAGGAGAAATAAGGGCATCTCTGAAGAAGCCGGCTGAGCAGCACAGGAGCTGCAAGAACATTTACTTGACTCCTTGTTTCTGAAGAAAGGTCAGCAGCAGCTATTGTGGTGTGGTGGTGATTTATTCAGCCCAGCTGCTGGTGAAGGTTTGGACTAAGCTGTAGGGCTTCCTCCTGCCTTTTGACAGTGACTTTGTTGTTACACATACAGGAGACACCTCGAGGGGGTCAGGCAGGGAAACATGCTTAATTTGAAATCCAGCAGCTGAAACTGTCAGTGCTGGTGGAGCACCAAGCAGAGACCGGAGGGCAGTGTTGTGGCTGCATGCTGCAGCCTTCAGCATCCCCTCGGGCATTTCTCAGCCCCGAAGTTCAGCTCTGAAACATAGGTCGATCACCAAACATACAACTGGTTGGTTTGCTTCCGTGTTATTATGGGCTGCGTGAAGAAATTTATTGGTAAATCAGAGAGAACTGGTAAATTATACTAGATACTAGGATTCATTAGGCATTCAGGCTCCGAACAGGGTAAGTGGGCTTAAAAACCACAAGACAGGTCTTCTGGGTGCATTTCTGTCTGCTCGATCTCAAACATCAGTTGAGGGGGTGTGATGTGCACACGTGTCAAGCTTTTGAAAGCAGCCAGCACTGTGTTTTCAGTTGGGCAGCTGCTGGGATGTGCTGTGTGTGGTGGAAGCCCAGCCTCCACTCTGCGCAAGCGTGGCACCTGCCCGGGGCCTGTCAAACTCCTGTCCTTCAGCAGCACGGACGTTGCTTCTGTCACTCAGCTCCAAAAAGGCCCATGTAGGTCATTCCTGAACTGTGTGGCACTGGTAGGCTGCCAGGCGCTGTGCAGCAGATGAGCTTGTCAGAGAGGCGCAGGGTGGACATGCTGAGTAGAAACAGATTGGCTAATTCTTTTTTAATTTCCATTTATTCAAGATGCTCCTGCCCCGGTCTGTGCCTTTAGAAGTGTGACGCTCGTCGGTGCTGGGCGCGTCCTGCTGTGGGACGGGCAATATCATCACGCAGCCAAGATGGTGGCATTTAACTGGAAGGTGAGGATGTTTCACATTCATAAAGGAGGGAATTTCTGCTTTTTCAAGCAGATGCGTGTAAGATGTGGTTGGGTGGGTCCTGTGTTTAAAGATGGTTTCCTTGCCAAGGTGAAGGTTGTTTAATCACCACACTCTCTGCACCTCAGGGACAGAGGACTTCTTGTTGTTGTCTTTTCTTGCCATATGTGCTTGCACCTTGTGCACTGGCCCCAGTACTTGCTGTTGGGGCCTCACACTTTAGACCCGAGCACAGCCACTGGTAGGCAGGCTCTGCTCTGCTTGCCTCTGCTCCTCCTGGCTTTCCTCTTTCCAGGCTTTTCTCAGGCTGGTTGTTCTTCAGCTCTTTGTTACTGGAGGGTGCTTTCTCCACTATGTCTTTTAGGGTATTGGGGCCATAAACACTCAGCAGGGTTTGTGTGTAAGGCACAGAAATGTTTGAGCAAGTACTTCATGCATTAACAATTTTAACATGTTAAATCAAACCATTTATAAGGAAAGCAATGCTAACCCCAAGCCTTGGCTTTACCTTTCTGGTGTTGCAAAGCTGTGGTTTAAAGAGATTGCAACTTTTAATATGTGGGGAGATTGACAGAGGATGGTGATTTTTTGCAGAATTAGAGGGGAGTGGCCTGATGTCAAAGGTAATGTGCGGCTTGTAGAGATCAGTGTTATAAAAGACCCCACTTGAGCCTCTGATTTGTGGACTTTAAGGGGACACACTAACAGTGTGTGGATACCAGGCTTTTTCTAAGTTCAGTAGTTTGACAATGGCCAAACAGCTTTATGAGGTGCTGGAAGGCCTGCCAAGGGCGCAGGGGGGCACTGGGAAGCTTGCTGAGGGGAAGCTGGCATTGCGAACCTGCTGTGCACCCCTTAAAGACCAGACCAATCCTGCTGGCGAGGCAGCCCTTTGAAAAGTGGCCTGGGAAGTTCATGTGCCTTCAACATCCTTCTGGAATTGACATCTTTCACTGAGTGCCGGTGCCATTCTCATTATATTTGTATTCTGAGTTCAGTGTTAGCCTTTTGCGTTTTATTTTCCACTCCATGTGTACTTACAGTAGCATGCTTTTATAACATTGAAATATGTTGTGCAATTTCAGTGGTTCCACGCATTAAAAACTCCTGAAACTGAATCATTGGAGGCTGTGGGTCTTTTACTTTTCTTCCAGTTTAAAGGCATTTATCTATACCTTGCAGATCTGGGGAGGTTAACTGCAAAAATACCATGGATTAAAATTTCTAGGAGCACAAAAGTGTCTTTGGGGATCATATCCAATAGCTGATATGCATGGATCCTTTGCTCATGTGAGAATTGTTCAAAGTTTCCACTTTTACAATTATCCTAAGATACTCAATTCTTCCCCCTTTTCAGCTCCAGATCATGCCAATATTCCATTTGCTGTTAAACAGGCAAAAGCCACAAAGACCTGTTCAAAGGGGCTTCATATACAAACTTGAGTGAACTTCATTTTGTCCTTTCCCCTAGATAGTGATCTGCCTGGCTTAAAGTTTCCTACAGAAAAAAAAAGCATGAACAGAGGAGCATTACCATTGCTTTGAATAATGCTGTTGCTGTAAGGAAGCAGTATAGCATCCCTGTAGATTAATTTTTAATTGTCCAAGTGTTCCAGTAACTGCTTAAATATATTATTTTGCATTTCAGGCTTTGGAGAATTTCCCATTGCTGATGTACATTTTGGCAGCTAAAACATTGATTCTTTGCTTAGCATTTGCTGGAGTAAAAATGTACCAGAGCAAAAAAATTGAAGAAAAACTGAAGAGGGAACGTGAAGAGAAATTGAAAACAGAAGTGGAGAAGAAGGATGATTGAAGAGTCTCTCAGGTATAGAATTTATTTGACATCCTGGTGTTCGATAATGGCATTGACATATTAATCTCATTATGTTTTGACTTGGATGCATTTGGATTGTGCAGTTTGAACTATCACCATTATCCGAGTTCTTGTAATATTTGTCTCCTGTGATGTTTCAGTGTATTTGCACACCCATATCGTCCCTATTCTTTGTAGGAATTGCAGTTACCACCAGGAAACTTGGCAGCCATGGTTTGTGATTTAGGAGGTCTTAGCACAGTATTCCTTCTCTGCTCTTAATCTCCCTGAATTTTTACGCCCAACCAATTGCACAGGAAGTCCTGATGTGTAAAGAGATAGTTAAATTGGGCAAAAAATACATGAGAGGCATGCCAGACAGGATGACACAATAAGACCACTTGGCCTTAGGTCACATAATTAAGATAGAAAAGAATCAGCCATTCCATATTAGTTAAATACATGACAAGTTATAGATAGTTTAGCTGGAAGCGCCAGATCTTATGCCTTGGAACTTCCCAAGGTAACAGATATGCTACAGGTTACGCTATGTAACATCCACCACATATATTCCACTGAGAAAAATGGACATCTTTCTGCATAAAAGAACAAAATGAACGTTACAAAATTTGTTAAAGTTTTGAGTTTTCACTCCCCTTGTGCTGAATTCCTTCCCTGTTTTCAAAGTTTAAGCAATCGTTGCTTTATTGGATCAAGTCCATTAGCAAAATGAGTACTGCCTAGTGCTAAGATTATATTCCCCGACTTGTTTGGTATGTGATTTTTGTATCAGTTCGTTTTACATCTCTCTGTTCTGCAGCAAAATGGGAATTCTATTCCTGCCTGCCCTTTGTAAGCTCAGTGGGAGTTTGATGTAATGTTACTTTTTAATAAACTAAAAAACTTACTTTCCCCTTTTGAGGTCATCACCTCACATATGAAGAGAGTTTCAGTTTTTAGAAATGTTTACTAGTTTTGATTTCAGACCTATCACTTTTATTTTGTGCAACAAGGATTGGAAATTGTGACTAGGAATGGGGCCCTGGAAATAACCATGGGAACGAAGTGGTTCATTCACATAGTAAAACCAACAAAACCAGAGGTGTTCTTTAGTCTCCTGTTTACATCATATTGAGGACTTCTCTCTGGGCAGACTTGTGCTATTTTAAACTTTTATTTTAAATTGGATTTGCTAGCCACTGGAAAATGCTGTGAGAACACTTCTTCCTGTTTTTGCAGAGTAAGTCAGAGTAAGTTATATGGAGTTTTATTGCTAAACAAATGAGAGATGGGCTGCCCTGTGAGGGAGCAAGCCTGCTGCTTGTAATGAGGAGACCATACTGTGCTGTGTGTGCAGCGCTGGGCCCAGGGGAGTTCTGTTTGGCAGAGTCCACAGCCCAGGGGATTGCTGCACCAGGGCAACGAGCTCATCTCACAAGGCCTTTGTGTCCAGCATGTGATGCTGACCTTGTTGAATGACTGGCATTAAAGCATCTCTGGTTTCGTGAAAAATGAACCTACTTGCCCAGTCACCCGGTGTTGCTCACCAGAGGCCCAGTCCTTCCTAAATTCTGCCATCTCTCGGGCTGTCGGCCATGTCTTTTTGTAATGGGATTGTGAGGAGGGGTGAATTCTCCTACCCTAAAAATGTTCTCCTGTGTCAGCACTGCAGAGCTGTGATTAGCTCCAATTGCAGCGTGCCACATGGGCAGGCAGATTTAGCCCATGTGCTGCCAGCATATCATGCCTGCTGTTCTCACTGCTGTTTCCCCACCCTGCAGATTTTCTGACACTTGGCAGCTTGCATTGGATTCCTTTCCTGGGAGAACGAAGCCTTCCTGTAGATGAAGGATGTGTCAAAGGAATAAAACCCTCAAGAGTAACATTCACTTAAACTGTATCTCAAATTTTTATATGTACAGCAAAATATCTAAGCCTCTATGCAATAAAAGATCCTTTGTAAAAAAAAAAAAAAAAAAAGTAATGGCCTTGGTTGCTGCTTACTCAGATGCTACAGTCAGAGCTGCAGGGGAGGCAGTTTCTTAAAGATTAGCTGCAAGGAGGTGGCTGGTTTTAAAGGGAAAAACACTCTGAATGCATCATGGGTGTGTACAAGGTTCACAGACAGAAGAAAATGGGGAGGGCTCTGTGCAGTTTTTTCAGAGCAACTGCTTCCTGCAAGGGTGTAAATCTGAGACTTGTGAGCCCTTTGTTGAATCCAGGTGAACAAAGAAAGGAGCTTTTCTGGGCAGGTCTTTCTCAAACCACTTTCTGCACCTAGGACTTCCTTCGATTAAGGCATATCACAGTGTCACCTGTGAGGAAGTTTCATGCTAGGAGGTTTATTATATTGCTGTGCACAGTATCTGAGAACTGTATATGGCTCTCTTATTTACTACTCAGCCTACGAAGCAGAGTGGGTTTTCATTACCATTGCTTGCTATTCCTGCGCGTGCAATAACACCAAATCCTGGAGGGTAAGCTAACTTGGTCATGGTAGGTTAATCAACAGAATAGATTTTTTTTCACAGAAATAAAGGCTTAGGCATGTGTAGCAGTGCCAAAAGGTACGTTTGCCTTCACGTTTCCCTTCACGTTTCCCTTATAAAGCACTTCCTAGATCCTTGTGTCTTCTGGCAGTTAAGGTGAAGCTGAAATCGGACAGTGGAGCGGGGGGATTAGGGGAGAGGTGGCGGGCCTTTGGAGAAGCCTTGGGAATCCAGCAGGATGTGGGAGGCCTCTGGGATGGCTCGCTCCTGCCCTCTCCCTGCAGCTGCGGGCTGAGGTGCCTGCTGTGGTCCCACCAGCACAGCCGCTGCAGTGCCCGTCTCGCAGGCACTACCTGACGTAAACTTGTGTGCAGCTGATAGGGCTGATGCTCAGAGAGCTCTCGCTGTGGTGGAGTTACTCACCGAGACCTGCAGTGATTTTTAAAATCTCGCTGTTCATGCGGTCACCTTGGTGACTGAGGAATACAAGTACTGCAGAAACCCATTCCTGGGATAGAGCGATATCCTTGCTGCAGCAGCCTCAGGACTGCCAGGCTAGGGAATTCTCAGTGCCATTGTAAAACAGCAGTTTCCCTCTACAATCTCAGCAGTCATCTGTCTATGCAAAGGTGGAACTGGATGGTAATTTAATTAAGTGGCTCTGTGGTGTTCAGCAAGAACAGGCTCTGCTAACCACCTCCATTAAACAGCTATCGAGGGAAACGCACCAAGGTACTTTAGCTAAGCCACACGCCCAAGCCGTAACAGGAAAGTGTCAGGCCTGTGTAGTGACCACCAGCTTCAAAAGTAAGCAGTGTCTTTGCTCCGTGCAGTCGCCAGTTGCCTTTGAATGTTGGCCCCAATCTAGATTTTTTTAGACTCTCAACCAAGAGTAGATTTTTTTAGACCAATAGTAATAATGACTTTTTTTTTTTGTTTTTTAGACTGAAAGCAGAGGTATTCTCAACCTTAATACAGTTGGTCTGTAAACAGAATCAGAGGTACGCAATCTCCCTTTAAAGCAAGTCATTTAGCATCAAAGCAACTGGACACCAATTGGGCATCATTTAGCACCCAAAGCAATCAAGACTGGCAATCACACTGCCAAACATGTGCAAGAAGGGAATTAACACAAGGAGCATTTGTTTTGCTCCTGGCTTGGGTGGGGGAGAAAGCAGCTGTGAGAAGTCTCCTCAGAAGTCCTCCACTTCACCACCTTTTTGCCTCTACAGCCAAACCAGAAAACCTTTGTACGTGTAAGACTTCAAGTCTGGTCCAACCTGGCTGCTTTCTTCCTTAACTTTGGAGTAGCGCTACAGCATAGATAACCCCTTAAGTTTGTGATGATATCCCCCCCCACAGCAGGCTGATATCCTGGAGTTTCCAAAATAAGAAGAGATCTTATCCATCCCCAAACCTGAACCAATCTCTGTTCCCTGACATACGACATACCAGGGTAGAGTTTTGATCTATGCTATTACTGCATGGGTTACAGCAGGTTTTTTTATCCCTGGGCATCCTATGTGCCACAGTTGCAGCCTTGAACAAGAAAATATGCTGACACTGGGGGGAGACAGCAGCTCAGATTTGTTTCAGTTTCTTGTTCAGAAACCAGCTGGGGACCTCGGAGTCTGTTTTTTTACTGAAAGAAGAGTTGCTTATACGATTAGTCCTGGCAAGTTTAAAAGAGGAATAGAGAATTCAATTCGATCGAGTTTCTGCAAGTGAGAGGAGACAACAAGGATAGAGCCTTGACATGCTCAGTGCGTATGAGTGTGCAGCTTGTTAGATGACAGGGGATCTACGCAGAATCCTCTTGTAGATGTTCCCATCCCAGAAAGCAAGCCAGGTCACACTCTTCTGGTGCCTACAGAACTACAGAGTCTTTCCTTCTCCCCTGTTGCATAAAATCACTCTTTCCAAAAAGAACATTCATGTTGTATAGATGGGCAGCTTAATCTTACTCAGTGCCTCACTTGCACAGGTCTTCCACTGTTGGATGTTGTCATTGTCACCAGTGCCAAGTGTTGAAGACTGAGGAAATGATTACTGGTTTTGAAACTTCTAGTGTTTGCACTTTTAAGCTTTCTTTTACTGACATAAAGGCCATGTGTTTTTAAACAAAAGCTGAAATCCTTGTTAGTAATAAAGGAAGGAGCCGTTGGGATTTTAAGGGGAAAAAATAATCTGTCACAGGTTCTGAGACATTTTAAGTGGCTGTTGGAATAGGACTCTTCCAGCCCGAAGGAGCTCAGTGGCTGTGGGGTATCTATGGGCCTTAAAGTGAAAAATAAGTGAAGAAGCATTAAACGGGACTGTTTTCTCATTATTCATTTTCAACTTTGCCTGAAATGAACTCAGCTTGGTTTTAGCACCACTGAACGCTTTCAGTCTGAAGGCCACGAGGCTTTTACCAGAAACTCAACAGCATTGGTGTTGGAGGAAGGCGGAGCTCCCTGAGCAGTGCCCCAGGGCAGGAGAGATTGCTCTCCAGCCATTGTGCTGGGAGTCAGGGAGCTAAGTATTTTTCAGCTCTTCCAAGAGCCTCACATGCAAACAACTATTTCCAACATTTCCTTCCTCAGTTTTCCTCTTGGGGCTCAACAATTCCAGCTGTTTTTTCCTGCTCTTCTCAGTAAAGGTCCTGCAAATGTTCTGTCTGGGGTAGAGTCCTTCACAGTTCTCCTTGATCCCAGCTCTAACCTGTGGCACTCAGTCAGCATCTCTGCCTGCCTGCTGACTGTCAACCCCCTGGCCTCAGCTCTGGCCAAAGAGGAGCACTGTGGCAAGTTCTCAAAGCCCCCTTTCCAGCTGCATCATGGGAGAAACCAGTAGAATAAGCTGAAACAAACCTCACTTGTTTCAGCCTTCACCAGTTCTTCACAGTCTGAAAAATTTCTTCCAAAGATGCATCAGCTTGTTGCATCCTCTCCCTATTTATTAACTATGTATTAACCTCAGCCTTCAAGTCAAATTTAGTGAGAGTCTAATAGACCTTACATGAAGGAGTTGACTACCCTGTGACAGTCTTGTGTCTGATGTGCTCCTGATCACGTGGAAAACAAACAAATGTACAACACACGTGAGTATGTAGAGAGAGATTAGGTAAAATTTCTAAAACCTGAGTTGATGTTTCCGCCCCGGACATGTGCCAAAAGCCATTTTCAGATAGGCTGCCAGTAAGTGACTACCTGGTCTGGGGACTCGGAGGTGGCTGGATGTTTACGCACAAGCCACGTCACTCCACAGTGTGGCTTTGGTTTTTGAAGCTGGTTTGTCTTGCCTACTGGAGCAATCCCAGCATATCATCTAGGCTTAGCTGGACCTTGATCGGCATATGTGTGTACCAGTCTCAGGGATAATCAGAGCACCAGCTGGCCCCTCTCCAGCTGATAACAGAAATACCTGGTAGTTGCCAGAACACTTATCCCCGTAGCAATGGACTCTTCATATTTTCCTGTAGAGAAAAAGTTTGTTTGGGCACAAAGAAGTGATTAGGCATGTATTCATGTGTATCTCCATATGGCATCAATTTGTCCCGCTTTGAATTTGATGAGAGAGCTATTGAAAATGTCTGTGTGTACCAGCATCAAAGGCTGCCTCACCACGAGACTGTTTCCAGTCTATCCAAAGGCTCTTGAGATGGCTGTCACAGAGGAGAGAATGTATATAGCTGCTTCCTGTTGATCACTAGAAACACAGCATGGGTGACTATCCTTTCTTAGTAGTCTCTTTTTTTCCCTGGACTTCCTCATATTGGTTGGTTTTGCTCTCCAGTGCCTCGGATTCTGATGGTGTGGCACTTTCCCAGTCCTATGGCTCTTTTGATTTGCTGTGACTCATATTCCTCTGGCCTAAACTCAGGCTAATTTCCTGGCTTAGTGTTTCTCATTGATTTGAGGAGGTTTAGAGCTAGCCAACAAGAAATGCCAGACACTGACAGTTAAGTGCAGTTTGTGTCATATAAATGAGTCTAGGCCTTACATGTATTTGTTTTCTAAAACAGTTTTCTTATTTTGCATTTGTTACATAGAACATTGTTCCCGTATCCCTCCTTCTTTCCTCTGTGCATTTCTCTCCATACCTCCTCCACATGGTCACTGCAGAAGGAAATGTCAAGGAAGAAGTTCACAGAGACAGAAGCTGGGCTTTGGGCGATGGTGGTTGCCTTTCCACTACCCGGCCAGCCTTCTCCCAGTTCTCAGGCATGACACAGAATGGTCCCCACTCTGCCTGCCCAGTCACAGAGCTCACACCTTGTGTCCTGTCATTACATCCCTGGCTTGTATCCTGGGATTGCAGCGTGCTATTAGACTTGAAAATAGGGAAAAAAATTGTTGAGCCAGTCGTTACAGGCCTGCTTCATGTGCTGGAGGAAAAGAGATGTTTTTTTCCATGAAGATGAGGCTTGGGAAAGCATTTAGATTTAATTAGTCAATGAGACATCATGAAAATTCAGGTGATTTGCATTCCAGCTAGCTTCGAGCAGAGGGACATCTGACAAGCTTCTTCATCAACATATGCATTTGCATCTGCCTCTCCTTTTTATGCAAAGATACTTTAATCATTTTATTCTAGTGGCACATTTCAGTCACAGAGTCGTGAGTGGGAGCAAAGAGATTTGTTTTTACATCCTGCAATGGTCAAGTGTACTGAGCCTCACTACAAGAGCTATTGCTAGCAAACCTAATAAAATAATAGGTATTTAAAAGCCTACCAAGAAGATATTAGACTCATGCATGCTATTTCAAGTGCTGTTGAATAAGGTGCCTGCTATTTGGTAACATCCTCCTAGCTTGTTTAGTCATATGTTAAAGGAATTGCTTGTCATCCTAAATTATCAGTTGAGTCAGAACTGTATGAGCCATAATATTTTTCTTTGGTACAAAGGGTTACAACATTTTGTAGAAAACATGGGTTGTAATTACCCTTATGCAGCAGCAAAGGTGGAGGGAGGAAGAAAGAAGAGGACTCATCTCAGAGGATTTTATATAAAATACCAAAGTTCATTTGATTTCAGACTTGGTTCTTTTTCCTGCCCATGGGTTTCCATACACATTAAATAGGACTGGGTAGAAAAATTTTGCCAGCCCTCAGCCTCCCAGTGGGAGGCTGGGAAGAGTGAAGGTGTTTAGCATGGCTTTCCCAGCCCTTTACAAGAAAGGGATGTCTCCCTCGCTCTCTGGGAGACGTGGCACCAAACACTTCCTCTTTCCTCATGCTTGTTTCCATGAAACCCCTCATGGAGGCTTCACCCTCGTTTTAGCAAAGAATACAGAACAGGAAAGAGTGATAAATTCCTGTGACACAAATACTTCCTTGTTGCTAAAATGGATGGAAAGCAGGTGATTCTGTGCCTGGTCCCATGGACTTCACTGCGAATTACGGATGGCAGAAGACACACCCTACCAATGAAGAAGTGTTGCAGCGCAGCCCTAAACCTGCATCTGCGTAAGCCATGGCAGCAGAGACTGGTAAGGCTGAGCTGCAGTGAGGCAGCAGTCCAGGACTCTGCTCCGTTCAGGTTTGGTCTCGTTCTTCTTCACGTGAATCCAGAACACAGCAATGAAGTCATGCGGTTTGTGCTGATTTGATTATAGTGCACTGTTACTTCTCCCCAGTAGTATAGTGCAGTGTCATCGGGTGAAGGTAAACAGTCATTGGGAAAATGGGATGTGCATCATTTGTTTCTTAAGAAAACCAAGCTACTATGCAATTACTGCCTACCCTTGTGGTAAAGAGACACCAGACCTATTTCTTTCCTCATGCTTGATTTCACACCACTTCATATTCATAGATATTTAGTGGAGCAATTGCTGCTTCAAGCCAATGTGAAACTATGTTCAGGGCCCTGATACCAGGACAATAAAAACATTCCTGCCCCTCTCCAGTCTCTCCTCTTTTTTCCCCCACTGTTTCCTCCTTGCATTTGAAGCACCTAATTTTCCATTCTCTGCTACATCCATATTTGTAAAAAATGAGCAGATTTTTGCTGATGATTATGAAGCTGAGAAAAGATGGTTATTTGTATATTCACAGCTCTAGAGAATTACATGCATGGATTCTTCTGAAGGTAGGTAGATGAGACTCCCCCTTTTTTAGCTGTCTCTCTGCCACACCAAATTACAATGCTCATTTAGATGGTTTCCACACTCAGGAGAAAAACTGCACAGATTTGCCTCAGTGTATTGAAATGTTTTAGTGAACCTGCAAATCGTCTCATAACTTATTTATGTTTTTATGGTCTTAGTTCTCTAGGAAGTACACAATAAACACATATCCAGTAATGAGCAACACAGAGAATGTAAATTGGGAGCCACTCTCAAAAACCCAGAAAAGTGTTCAGTGAACTTGAAAAAACTGCTGTTGAGATATAGTACTTTGCATCACTCATAAATAATCTTTTGAACTCAATTCCATGAGAAATCATTATATCTCAGTAATCAATGTCATGGATAAAGAAAATCTCCACTTATGAGTGCCATATTTTATCCTGAGAGACTGAACTCTTCATGCTTTAAAGCCTGAACCAACTACTAATTGTTAGGTCTCAGAAAGGAACTTCCCTTTTAGAAAGATTCCTTTTACCTGTCACTGAAACGGTTATTGTAGACCACTGTTGGAAGCAAGGTACTCGATATAATGAACTACTGAGCTGATATCAGATGTTAATGTGAATATGATGGGAAAATCACATTAAATTCTTCAGACTTCTTCAAGCTGTGGACTCTGGTGTGAGTCACGGTCCAGCATATTCGTTGCTCAGGAGCAGATCTCCCACTAGGGTCAAAGACAGGCTTGACCTACAGAATTCATTTTGCAGCCCAGTCTTGAAATTGAAGGCATTTACATCTGAGGCATGTCTCATGACTCCTATAACAGAGGAATTTGTGCAGAAGGCTGACTAAACTGGATCTTAGGCACACTTTGGCCCATTTTCGTGATAAGGCAAATTAACTGTCCCTTCCCAGTGCAAGCACAGCGCATATGAACCTAGTCATGGAATACACCTAAAGTGAAACATTTGGATTTAAAGTTATCTCTTTTATTAATGCTATTAACCTGTGGGGTTTTTGGTTTACACTGTTTGAAGGAAAGGGCTCAGCAGGGCTGGAGCAGGGTAACTCATTCGACACCAATCAAATCACATTTGAAGCCTGACTGCAGGAAGAACCATTTAAGAAGGTGTGTCAAGGTAGTAGTTCTCCAATCTCTTCACTCTGTTAATCACTACCTTCCATTTGTTTGGGGTCATCTTCTCTATTCCTTTAACAAACGAGTCACTGAAGAGGATATACCTAGAGGAGTGGGTCCTCTCAATAGACCTCAGGGCAAAGTCCTTTCTGTTTATAATAAACTATTTCAAAGAAGACCAGGCAATGTCCATAGGATAGAGATAGTTCTAAGGCGAAGGCACAACAAGGAGCTCATGGTCATCGGCTCTAGCAACTTTATGGCAACACTCAATGATGGACATGTAGATTTCTGGTGGAACTGGTGGCAGAGTTCCCATCTCTGGCTCCTTGCCACCTTTTCCCCCAACACACATCAGCTGCATTTTTATCCCTCGTTACAATTACCCACTTCCCACAGGACATGGTCAGAGATTCACACAACTCCTGAAAGATACCATTCTGCTACTGGATGGGCAGATCACTTCTTAATAGCAGTTTGTAGTACCTCCAGGGCACCCGCCCTTGGCGGTCGCCAGCATGAACAAGCGTCCATACCAGCCAGTGTGGTTTGGCCTCCTTGGGTATTTTTTCTCCTGTTATAAGACTTTCTGGAATATCTGTTTCCCCTACAAAAAGGGTGTTGAAAACATTAAGCTGCAGTATACTCAGAGCTCTTAAATACTGCAGGCACTGCCTCTTTGAAGCAGGATCACAGCAGCCCCTGTGAATTACGTGCCTGAGGAGCAGATTTGTGAAGCTCTGCATGCTGGTGTCTCAGGGCTCATGAAGGATGCTCACAGAGCTCACAATGCACCTGTTGCCCTGGTGTCACCCAACCAAAACAGCATCAGCAGGGGCTTCAGGTGGCTGATCAAAAGGTATCTTGGAAAACAATGGTCCCATCAGGCTGTGAAGGCTGCAGCTGTGCAACTAGCAGCTTCTGGCATCAGGGTGTTGCTCATCTTGAACATCGTGGTTCCTTCTCTCACAGCACTGGGTGGGTGCTTAGGCCCTGTGTACATCTGTGGGCCAGCCAGGCACCACTGAAAGGGGTCCAGGGGGATGGAGATGTGGAGGAAAGAGCTGTCCAGAGTCAGCATGGAGAGTGAGCCAATGCCTGAGCTTTGAAACCAGTGTTAGAAACCATTCCCTCTCTCCCTGCCAAGCTTTGCCTCATGGAAGATGTGGCCTTGAAATCCCCCCAGGTGGAGGAGGGGGCTGAACCCTGGTTGTCTTGTTATGGGGGGAAGGATGATCTCTGGACCCTTACGCAGCACAGCAGCCTGTGCGAGGTCCATCATGCTAAGCCTGCCCAGTTCCAGGCCTTGGAGGGGGAAGAAATAAGTGATGCCTCAGACATCGCTTCGGAGTGAGTTATTTTTAGGAATAATTTGGTTTCTAGAGTGCTCTTAGGTTCCCACTTTGTTCACCCACTTCTCCATTTTGTGCTGGTCCTACTGACAAACCCCTGAGGGACCTGCATTGAGCCCAACACCAACACCATCACCCCCTCCAAGGGTGAGCAACACCTTCAGAGAAACAGAAGGGATTATGGGGGAAAAAGAAAATTTCTCGTGTGGTCTTATATGAACAAACAGGCTGAAATGAAGGTCAGAGCAGAAGGCTGGACAGGTACGATCCTGCTGTCATGGCACATCAAACAGGGGCACAGGAGCATGTGGCAAAGTAAGGGCTGCAGCCAGCCCAGGGAGATTGGAACAGCCAGGGGAAGATGTGTGTGTGCGTGTGTGTGTGTGTGTGTGCGCGCGCGCGCACGTGTGCGCATGTGCATGTGTGCACAGGCAAACTGACGGCAGCAAGTGTTCAGCTGGGGAAGGCTGTGGAGCAGCAGAAAATGAAGATTATTGTGACCCATCTGGTTTTTTTAGCTGTCCCTCCTTCTCCCTGCAGATGCACATGCAGAATTTTACTGCAGGAACAAGCTTGTTAGTACAAGACTGTTAAACTGCTCACACTTAGCTGTACCTACAAGGCTGGGAGTGAATGCTGGCAGCATCGTCAGCCTGCCAGATGGAGCTGAACAGCACAGATGTGTCAGTCTTTGATGACAGCACACATTTCCTTGACCACCTCTGAAACTGAGATATCCCATGGTCTGTGTCATCCCCTCTGGAACAGTTTTCCTTCCCCCTAACGCAGTGGGAAACTCTGAAGTCAAAAAATGTCTGAAAATTAACATGGCCAGCGGGGTCTAACTCAGCTGTCTGGATGCTCTCCTTGCTGAGGCAGATGAGTGATGGGGCACATCATCTTAGCAGCATCACATGGAGAACAGAAGTCTGAAAATTTGATATAAGAAGGGTATATCCCCAGAATGAAGCCTATGTGGTTTGTTAGCCAGTTGCAAAATTATGGCAGATTCAGACTGTACACAGACGAAAAAAAATCCTTGAATATGCAGTGCCTATTCATATGAGAATACAACATGAAATAATATTGACTCATCTCCATTACCATTTCACAGCGTGGTATACCTTTCTCTTTTAGTGTTAGCTTTTGTCCTTAATAAATGTATACCAGGAGCATAGTGGTATACTGACATGAGTAGTCCTACTGGAGTTATTGGGTGCTTATTAGTTTTGAAAAGTTCGGGTTTAGAGGCCTGATTAGGGCCTGATTAGGGCCTGAGGTCCCCCAAAATGCTGATTTAGAGACCTCACTGTTCAAGAACTGGATGTAAAGTGTCGAAAGAACTATCAAGAGGTGCCTGTGACAAGCATCCCACCCATGACACCCACTGGAACTGCAAATCATATTTCCTGTTACCTAAATTGAAGGTGTTTTTTCCTTGTCTGCTCTCCAGAGAAGATTTACTTAATCGTGCATGAGATGGAGATGATAGACACAAAAAGAGCATGTTGCTTTTGGTACTCTTGCTTTCAAGCTACCTTCTGATTGTGAATGGACGCCAGTAGGAAACAAGGCAGGGGAATAACCGTGGTACACCAGTAGGAAACAAGGCAGGTGTCCCTGGCTACAGAAGTGAGGTAGGGCTTCCCCTCTCCTTCCCCATTCTCTCCTGCCTCTCCAGGCTTGTCCCTGAGGCCTCCTGGCTGTGCCAGGCTAAGGATGGCTCTAACACTGCCTCTTTGTCCCTCTCAGACCTGCCCCTGTCACCAGTGGCGAGCAGCAGCTCTGTGCTGCCATCCCCCACAAGCTGCCCACAGGCTGAAAGCTGTGGTGCCCATCCCATTTGTGTGCTCTCAGACTGCTCCATGAGGCAACCCAAAGCACAGCAGCAGCAGTCAGGAGATGCACTTCAAAAGCACAGTCCTCTGAACTGGCCCACCCATGTAGGTACCACTGGGGCTGCCCAGGAAAATTAGTCTTGATGTTCATCAGTTTGGACCCCCTATAGTGAACAGACGTGAAACCGTTGCTCTACCACTCCAGGCTTTTGTGGTTTTGCAACATCAAGGCAAATGCAAAGTGACAAAGACAGCCTGGTGCTATAGGCTGAGCACTTGTCTGTGCTTTCATGTGCCGATGCAGGGACTTTGCAAAGTGGATGAAGGAGGTGCAAACCATCCTTTCTGCTTGCGAGGCCTTAGGCACAGGCAAGGTCTGTGTTACTGTATTGTGGTGCTGTCCCAGAAGGGCATGGTGATGCTCTTATGCTGTCGGGTAGCATCACCATGCCTGCGTCTCTGGATGGCCCTGCCTCCTTAAACCCCCATGAACTGGTCTGAGACTAACTGATTATGAAAATACCAATGATAATGCAGCTGATATGTAGAGAGATGGGAGGGATGGACTGCTTTCATAGCCTTTTCAGAGTAACTATTTGAGAAATGTATTATCCTCTGTCCCATATATATAGGACATAAACCCACCTGTTAACCTGCTTTAAAAACAATTATTCATGGTCCCAGCATCTCAACATCATTTAAAAAACTTGAGCAGCAGACATAAGGCAGTGGGCTGAGATGCAAAAATATGTATTTTATTTCCTGTGCTACTGTTAGGCTACTGTGTTACTTTTTGCCTCTTTTCCCTCCCACCACATGTCTACATAACCAGTGAGCACATCGGGGCAGGGACCTTTCCAACCTTTGTAATTTTAGACTTCTGAGATTCCCTATCAAGGCCACACAGTGCAAAATTTCTGGGCATAGCCCCTGCCCCACAAGTGCGTTTGGGATCTGGGAGAAGGCACTTCTGATCACTCTTACCCTTCAGTCATTGCACTGGAGTCTCCTGCTCTTGCCCTGCTGACCTACCAGCAAGACCTGCCCCTGGCAGTAAGGTAGTGCCCTGAAGGTTGGGGTTTGGGCATCAGCGTTGGGACCACCTGTCTTTCTCCACCACCCCCAGTGCACTCAGCCATTGCAACGCAGCACCCCACATGTAGGGCACTGGCTGTGGGTGGTACCTGCCCCCCGGGGTGTCTGTGGATGTGGGAGGGTCGGCTCAGTAGCACAGAGAGCGTTTCACAGGGATGCCCAGGCTCAGTGGCCTCCTGTTCCCCCTGGGAAGGAGGTGGGAGGACTAGCCCAGGCCTGCTGCCAGCTCCTCCATCACTGCCTGGGTACACAAGAGGGGGCTGAGCAGTGACACACACACTCCCCCCATGCACTTTTATGGTGCTTCACCAAATTTCATTGAACCACTTTTAGCTAAATAACAAATTTACCAATTACCATGAACAAAGTCCCTATTAATGAGGCAATTAGGATACCAATTATCAGTTACATACCAATTACCCATTTCAGTAGTAATTATGTTATTAGGTTACCAGTCACCACATTCTATATGCAAGCTAAAAATCATCACAAACCTTTTATTTCAAAATGCCAGATAAAACCATAATGAAATACAGAACATAATGAAATACACATAAACAGTATGCATGATGTTAGGCAAACAGTGGATGCTTTTACTGCTGTATTATATTACATGTAGCAGGCAAAATTAAGTTGCTAATTTTGAAATTTAACATTTTATTTTTATCTAAATAAAATTTTTTGTAAGTTTGAATTATTTCTTTTTCCAAAACCAACACTTGAAAACATTATTCTACAGGGAATTTGGTTCTCTTCCAGTCTTATATGGAGTGAGAAAAATTAGGATTCTTTTTCTAACAAATAGCATACTCAATTTAAATAATCTATTTTCCCTCCTAGCTGTCTGATGAAGTCCTGAACACTAGCTGAAGTCCCATGCTAAAGTAGTATTTCTGGTGTCAAATGAGACTTTCCAAAAGTGTGTAATTTTAGTTCTTGATCCACGATGGAACCAATAAGAGAAGCACTCACCAAAATCAAAGATGGCCTCAGGATGGAAACAGAAAAAGGTGGAAACTTCAGAAAATAAATTAAGCCAATATGTAAAGTAAGAGCCCTAAACTTCTCAGAACAGAGCTAGTACAACTGCTGGCAATTTCCCCCAAACACCACCTTGTGAAAACTGATGAAATTTGGTTTCCAGCATTACAGACTCTCTGCCAAGGTTGAGCGTATCAGCCATTCCCTTGGTAGCATCACAGTCACAGCTTCTGCCTAACCACGGCCACTATTTCAGGTAGAAATACTTGGCCATCTATTGCCTGGATTCTGTATGAATGGGATATCTTTAGGAGTTCAAGCTTTTTATCAGATGTGGTTGAAAGTGTATGTAGACACATATGCGTGTCCCTGAGGTGGGGAAGGAAAAACATAAGGGAAAGCTTCAAGGCCAAGGGGTTGGCATAGAGCTGAGGGGTGTGCCTGGGTCTGGGAAGGGGACAGAGCCATTAGCTCCATTACCTGAGTGGGTGAGGTCTGATTTTAGCTCTCAATACAGGATGTAGAGCCCCTGCTGCAGAGTGAACACAGGGAGAGGGAGGGCTCACCTCATCCCCACCCCAGACTGCTAGCAAGAGCTCATTACCTGTAAGGGTGTGAGCAGTAATGGGCTCGTCCCCAAGGGGACACCAAAGGGGATAATCAGTAGACTTCTGTCATACATCAGCAGTGAATTAGTTTTCAGAAGCTTGGTTTGCAGAGAGGCAAAGAGCACTTCCCATGGCTGTGGACTTCACCCTCCAGCCTGGTGCTTCCCTTGCATCAGCCCATCCAGAAAAGCAGCAGCCACTGCTGCAGGAGGTGAAATTTCACTGCACAGAACCTAGCATGGGTGATGGATGTCTGAAACCTGTATCTAACACTCATGATAGAAAGAGGAATTTGACTCTGCTTCCTGACACATTTGCATGACTGGAAAAAATGATAAACTGGGTCTACAAAGCAGGAGCAATTGTCACTACTGCTAGAAGTCAGACTAAAGTCTCTTGTCAATGCTGGCACTGGGCAGAAATTGATCCTTTTCCAAAATGGTCAGTGATACTCGCCACCTTCTGGAAAACACCCATGCTGGGCAGAAGGAACAAACCTGGAACTGCAAATGTTTTATCTACCTTCAAAACACCTCTCATTTTTCAGATCTGAATAGCTGAGCTGAAGCAACGGGAGCATGGCTACTGAGTGCAGTCAGGAGCAGTGAGCATAAACAGTGGATCCTGGCTCAAACCGCGTAGTTATTAAACCAGACATGGTAACGAAGCCAAAGGCAATGGAGTCCAAAACTAACTCAACTGCCTAATTGGCCTCTGCTGGAGACAGTGTCTGGGGAATATGCACCTGTCCAAAAAAGGACATGTCTGTGTTGGAAAACTGAATCTCTGGAATTCAAAGAAGAAGTGTGGAAAGCCAAGAGAGTGGTGTGGATTTCATCTTGGCTATCAGCTGGAAGTATCAGCCTTGGAATATGTCTTACAAGCTCAGGCTCTGGAAACTCCCAGGATACGACCCACATGAAGTAAATCATTTCCAGGCAGTTGGCTTGGACCAAACTGGCAAAATCCCACAATAATACTACTATATCATGGCAGAAAAGGATACATAAAAACAAAAGAAAAAGAAAGAAATCACAGTATCAAAACCTGAAGCTACAGATAGAGTAAAAAGCTGTTTAAGAAAAGTTAGGAAATAATGTTTTCTAGGGTATAAAATTATGGAGAACTTTTTTCCTAACAGTAACAAAAAGCAAACATACAAAGCAACATAAAGGAGGCTGAGTGGAACCAGCAAGACCCATCCCACAGGCATACAATTTGATAGGATTTCATAGGATTTTGCTTCAGTAACAAAATGTCTTAAAGATCTTGGAGTATCTGCACCACCAGTTTCCAACCATTTTGATTTGCAGGCTCCAGAGCTTTTTCCAATGAATGCGTGGACCAAGTATAGCAAGCTGAAGCCCACTGCCAACGTTTGCCTCTCCACAGTTGCCCATCCTGGACCCTTGTATGCCAGGGCTCTACAGAACATGGTTTGAACACCCCTGAGCCATGTGATGGGAAAACCCCTCCTTCTTGTGTCTGCTGAGGCTTGGTGGCCTGCAGAAGACACCCTAAAACTACCACTGCACCCCTCTGCTTACTGTCTACCACTCGAGGAAGCAGCAGCAGCTGAGGGCTCGGTGGGTTTTCATGATGAGGGGGTTAGCAGTAAATACTGAGGGAATTTGTTGGGGATTATCGACTCAATGGTGGCACAACCCTGGGGGCTACAGCTGTGGCTTGTCAGCCCCAATGTTGTCCAGGTGGGCCCTGGGAGGGAACCTGAAGAGATGTCAGGATGTCTTGGCCCTCCTCATTGTCCTGGACTTTGGTAAAGGGCTGACATGCAGGAAGCGAGCTGCTGAGAAATGCATGACCACTGTCAAAAACCCACTGCAGACCAAGCCTGCCAAGCGAGCAAACAAGTCCAAGTCTGACATGTGCCTCCAGACGCTTGAAATAACCTTCCAGAAGGGCTGGGCATGGGTCAGCTTGCCTCCACCTCTGTATGACCAGCATAGCGGTGAGGGTGAACACAGAGGCTGTAGTGGCTGTTTCTGCTTTCAGAGTGTGCACCCAATGGGCTCACTGGTAGCTCCAACCCCCCAAATAAGTAAATGAATAAATAATAACAGCAAACAGGCACACCAACAGTGCCCCAGCTGGAAACGTACTGGCCCTGCTTGAAGCAACAGCATGCAAAGGAAGGCCTTCCATTCTCCCAAGAGGCAAGCCACAAAAACATATGATAGAACAGCCATAAAAGAGCTAGGCCAGCAAGGACATGATTTCCAGCCTCTTCTCCAACGGCCTGGGGCTGAAATAACACAGGTTGCACTCGGGTACCTTCACAGCTGCATGTGGGAAGCTTGCACAAGACCAGTCTGCATTTGTCCAGGCACAGCTCCTCATTTCTTGCTTTCATGAATGAAAAATATCCCTGTTTAGGCTCCATATGCACAACAGAATGATAATAAAAAGAAACCATTTTCATACATTCCTCAGGACCGTGTCTGTGCTTGGCACCTCAGATCCAGGGTTGCTTTTGCCATCCTGCCTTTGCAGTTCCAGTAAGGCGGTGCTGTTGATAATTAAAAAAGTGTCTTTGCTCTCCTTTCCTGGAAGCTCCACCTTGCTTCTCTGAGGGTTAAGCTTCCCAGAATAGAGATAGTCAATGTAGTTTTCAGGCTTGCTGGAAACAATATTGCTGAGCATCATGACAAAGAGAAGAAAGCCAAAAAAACCAACGATGATGAGGATATAAAACGAGGCCATTATCTCCTCCTGCATCTCCAAGGCTGGGTTGCTGAAATTATTGAACCGAAGGTTCTTCTTCTGTTCCACAAACATGTGGAGTAAATTCGGCAAGACTGAACTGCTGTTTGTGTGGTTGCTGAAAGCCATCTTATGCTTCCACTCTGTCTGCAAAAGCTAAGCAAAACAAAAGAACCAGCTTAGCTAGTTAATGCACACCTGCCCTTTCGTGTCTTCTAGCTCAGGTCCTTCACACCGTTTCCTCTCCTCTGCTGTGTAGCTAACTGCACTCAGCTATCCCCTAGCTGCACGTCTTGCATGCAGGGAGCCATGGTGAAAGTTGGTGGCAAGTTAGCACAAGAATTCAGAGAATCAAAAGCTGTTGCTCTCTGCATGAACGACGTGCATGTACATGCATGGGCACATACTACTCCCTTAGGCTGACTTTGTTTTGCTGGTGACGTAGCATCAAAATCAGGACACAGGAGTAATGCTGCCAATTCCAGCGACTATCTCAATGGAAACAGGATTACTCATTCTTAGGTACCAGTATAATTCAAACAATAACACTGCTAAGGGGAGAGGAGAACAGTAATGGTATTATAGCCCTGGCTCCTGAGTGGAAGGGCCGTTCACACTAAATCATCCACAGTAAAACCTGCTGAATTGAAAAAGAGCTGTGGGAAGGAACTAAATGAACCCAAACTGATGTAAGTTTGTTATCTTGCTGAGAAAGAAACTTGAGAGAGAAATTATCTTCTGCCAAATTATGTTTTTTGAGGTTGTCTTCTCTTCCTCTATGAGCTTTTTCCAAAGTCATTTTTAGCACAAGAGAAACTTAAATCATTGCCACTAAGC
Source organism: Strix uralensis (assembly GCF_047716275.1). Taxonomy (NCBI): domain Eukaryota; kingdom Metazoa; phylum Chordata; class Aves; order Strigiformes; family Strigidae; genus Strix; species Strix uralensis. The sequence goes on from NC_133973.1 coordinate 34,404,070, forward strand.
AAACCATTAAATCCTTCCATTCTGAAAAATCTCAAGATAAAAAGTTTTGACTCCATCTCCCAATCCCACATCCAAAAAAAAAAAAGCTTTTTCTTTTGACAGCAATGATTTTCCAATTTTGATACAAATCTATGTATAATTTTTGGTTCTCCGAAATCCCCTTCTTTGGGAAGTGTGTGATAATCTTAGAAAAGCTTTGTGCAAATCTGCCTATAAGGTCTTGCCCAGCTGTACATAGAAGCCAAGAGTTTCATACCAAACATGCAACTTTTGCTAATTTAAAGTCATTCACTTTCCCTGTTGCAGTTTTCCTTGCTTTTCAACCAGTGCTGATTAACCTGTGTAGCTCTCCCATTGCAAAAGGTCTGTACAAACTGAGGCTGCAGTCCCACATATTGCAACAAGAGCTCTGGTGATTTAAAATACCTGAGGATTTGATCTCTCCCTTTAAATCTCATACAAGAAACCATTTAAAGAGCTAGGTATGAATAACAGAATAAAAAACACTGAAAAATTTCTGATGGAGCCTAGAGAAAGGTCCCTCAGAGCAGCTCTGCCTTCCAGTCACCCCAGAGACATTTAGTAGTATTAAAATAAGGGTTACCCTTGGAAAAGATAGTGGCCTGAACCTCAGATCAGAGCTCCCAGCATCCCTGGCTGGCAGCCTTCTTCCCTTTCTCATCCTGCTGCAGGCACTGGTGGCAGGAGATGTTCTATCTTCCCTCCTCATGCCTCACACTGGGATGCTCACTACTCCTGACTCAGGGAAGTCGGGCATTTCCTCTCTGGTCCAGCTAGGATGAGACCATCACTGGACCACTGAAGTGCCGATTGGGTGTCTGAAATTGCCTGAACATCCTGGATGATTAAGGTTAGCTATTCCTGGTTAGGTTTCCTCCTTCTTGCAACTATTACCTTTTAATGAATGTGTTTACCCTGCTGGCTGGGTTGTGACTGGTCTGCCTGGAATCTATTAATAGCCAAATAACCACAACGGGCGGCTGCGTGAGTTGAGTGTAGAGCTTACATGGGATACACTCACAGAGGTGTGAGGAGATTTACAACTGCAGCACAGGAGCTGGAGATACACCAGGAAATGTAATTAATTGCATCAACAGTGGGTGTATGGGACCACATGGTTCAGGTAGAGTATAGGTTTTCGCTAACCAGGATTTTTTGGTCTATAGAGAAAAACAGAAAGGCAAGATTCCTTCCAGATTCCAAGCCAGATACAAGTAAACTGCCTGTAGATTACAAAACTCCTCTTCTCTCCGCCCCAGCCCAGTCTGGCTACATCTACTTGTCTGCAGTAAAAATCAGTGATCACAGTACTCAGCAGAAGTGAAATCTGTCTTGGTGTTCCCCTTTCAGAGGGCACAACCTGAAAAAAGTGATCTATACTTTGGCTGAATACTAGGTGAAAGTTTTATTCTGAAAAAGAATAACTGAAAGTAAATTGACTTCCTTAGAACAAGATTTTCTCTCTTGTTCCCCAAACCCACATTTCCCTTCTCTGCCTCTCCAGCCTATTCTGCTATACTGGCTGCCCTGGGTTTTGTGGCTAATGCTATGAGGAGCTACAACACATTGCAGAGGACCAAAGTTCGGAGATACACCAGTGGTCCTTAGTCTTCTTGATAGATGGAGTTCCTAACTTTCTGCAATCTCACTGCAAGAAAACCCAGACAACCCACCCTCTGCCCACCCCTAGACTATCCTGTACCCAGTTGCCGCAACTATGCTCATTTGCTATCATATAAAAGTGAGGCTAAGCTTTGAATGCTTTTACCCGTGTTTATTATTTCCAGTGCCTACCACTGCCTGCATTTTGTCGAGGGGCTTCTTCTGCACTCATTGTATTGCTTTATGGGTCACCTCAAGCTCTTCTCCAGACCCCTGGAGATAGGACAGTGGCTAGATGGACCATCCCTCTCACGTTCAGGAAGATGATCTCAGGTTGGGAGCCACAGCTCCATGCTGCCCCTTGGAATTTCTTGGCATGGGCTCTCCAATTCTTGCCACCACTGGAGTGGGGCTGGTCCTTTAGTGATGTGTACAAATTGTTGGGTTTTTAAAATTGAAAACAAAAGCACAGTGTTTTGATGAGCAGTTCCTCAGACACTGCTTTCTAAGGAATACAGTATTTTCTGTTCTGGAACAGTGAAACTAGTTAAATGTTGGACTGGCACTTAAAATATCTGCAAGTGTGGGTATCGCTGAGCCATGTGCCACTTCACTACATTAACATCTTGCCTGTACAGAAAACATGGGGGGGGAGGGGGGCGGCGAGGGGAGAATATGCATTTATGCTTTTCTAACAATTTTCCCTCCCATACAAAATAAAACAGAAAAACAACACAACAGGTACCAATCCCCAGAAAACAGTACTAAAAGGCTTGATGCAAATGACATAACAAGCCGAAAAGGCAGAGTATTGCCCGTTAACTTTAATGGCTGCCTAATTTTCCTCAGGCCTGGCACACAGCACACTGAGGATTTTTAACCAGCAGGCTGTGGGGGCCAAGCACAAGTGCAACACCACTGAAAGGCAGAAACTGAGTATTCACTCCAAAATGAGAAAGAAGTCTAGGGTAGCATCTGCCTTTAGTGACAGCTAGGGGAAGGATTAGTGGCTGCCGTTGTGCCACACCAGGCCTCTAGGAGAGAGAAAACAGTCTTCAGATGGCTTTGTACAAATAAGGCCTGTGTATACATGCACACTCACACACCACACCCCCCCTAGACAATGCTGGAAAGATACTGGGATGCCATATCAGCACTCCTCCAGGCTTCCAACATCTGTATCGCTACTTTTTCCTCATCATCATATTAGATACACAGGTTAGAAATCAGCCTTTTTTTCCAGGATGGGACTCATCCCCTTTCTACCAACTCCCCTCTCCACTGCTTTTCCACAACCTAACGATTGTTTTTCCATTTTGACCATTTTCTCTGTGTGTGCAAAGGTGTGTCCCACACACATCAACTAGAGATACACATCACTATTGTCCGTCTCGTAAGTAGGCATAAATCCATGCACGGAGATATGTGTGTATAAACTTCTCCTCTCCCTACACTCACATGCTAAAATATAAAAACACCCACAGAGCTACATGTATAATGTCATATCTAGCTAATTTTTTTTTAAATTACTGGTAGCTTGAATGTTAAACAGAGCTGATTTTCAGAGAACAACACTTTAAGAAAAAAAAAAGATCCAGTAAATATATTCAAAATAATGGAAAAATTGAAATGAACATTTAAACCAGTGCCTACTTATCACTATGCAGAGGAAGTTGCAGACACCCCAGGCAGCATAACAAAGCTATGAAATATTGTACCTATCAAACAGCTTACTTACATGCAGACCTGGCTCTGTCCTGGGAGCAGCACCTCTTTCAGCTGTCAGGCTTGCTCCCAGCTGACCAATGCTTTTAACTATTTAAGGAGCATAGGAGAGGAGTGGCCTCTGCTTCTTGCCTCTAGCAAGTAATCACAGGCACATTATGCATAAGGGAGTGTCAGCAAAGCAATGTGGTAACAGGATACTATGGGCCTATGAGGCTCCTACTACATGGGGGCTCCAGGCAAGTGGCCGTATGTGTTCCCTTATCATGTAGGGGATGAGAATAACATGGATGAGGACTCAGTTGTCTCAATACTGGGCAAAATAAACCGTAAAGGCTGCTTTGGGAGGGTGCTGGCCACTGGACAGAGCCTGTGTAAGAGTAGGTTGTGGGCCTGAGGTGATTTCTGGTATCATAGCTCTGTCATTTTTAAAGTCAGCTACTCTCAGAAGTGGGAAAGAAAATATCAGTGTCCTAGTGCCCCCCAGATGTTTTTGGCTGATGCCACCCCGTCACGCCAGGGGAAACAGGCTATGCAGTTGTCCCTCCTTGTTCAGTGCACACCTACATCCCTGCTCATCCTGCTTTACCCTTGTGGTGAAAGGATGGGGAAAGAAAGTAGCCAGGAATAGGAAAGAGGATGCTGGATGAAGCAACCTTGTTATCTTTCCTCTTGCGTCCTCCTGCCCCAACCTCTTATATCCTGTCCTGCCAGCTGGGCATGGGTGTTTTATTCCATTCATACACCCTCTTCATGGCAAAATAGCACAAGTTATACCTCTTCACAGCCAAGTCCCCTTTCAAGACCAACACATAACACCAGCTGCGACTTGCAACATCTCTAATTTAACTCATACTTTGCCATGGGGGCCACAGATGACTGCTGGCGTGGGATTACTTTGTGCAACCAGAACAACTGAAGGCAGCTGAGGGAGGAGGAGAACTCAGGCTAAAGCCAGCTAGTTTTCCTTCCGTGGAAAGCAGGAGGGAGGGGGACTGTTAAAGGCGAGGGTAAGCAGGGCCCCACATCAGCAGGGTATGTCTGCCTTCGGGAAGCGACAGCAGCTATTGCTATTAAATTGTGGCCAGACAGATTCATAAATCTTGCTGTGGGACTCAGTTCAAACTACTAATTTTTTCACAGGTCTGATCTTTGCTGGATAACACGCAGTGCTTTGAAAGTATCAGCAGCTTGTTAGGCAAGCTACACCTTTGGCTAACAAACGCAGAAAAAGGAAGAAAATCAGCAGGGAGCTACTGATCGGAGGAAAGGAAACCTGAGGACTCCCAGGCAGAAAGGATGATGGGGAAAGAGAGGTTTGGTAAACTCCCTCATGTGCCTTCCCCCATTCATTCATGTATAACCCCCACTGCTGCCAGACTGCCAGAGCTGTTTTACAGCTAGCCCCCAGCTTTCGGAGAAAAACGTGGTGCTAAGAGTATTACTGGTTTAAAGTCCCCATCCCTCTAAGAGCCAAAATCCAGAAGGCGGCACAAAATGCCAGCAGGCCTGTCTGTCTGGCCTTGCACCAGGCAGAGCCAGAGACCCAGGCTGGCTGTGAATGAGCGGCAGGACACAGCGCTGAGCCAGATGGAGATGCTGGAGAGGGCCAGGGAGCAGCGTAGCTGGGTCAGCGTGGCCCTACAGCATGGCTAATTAGCCAGCTTCTCTGCAGGGCTTGTCAGGTTAGACCCAGCACTAGACTGAAGTTGCTGTCTTGTTTCCAGTTTCGGAGGAAGTGTGGTCAGGGCTAGGGAAAGGTGAGCCTCATACCTTGTCCTTTTGCCCCATCAAGTATAGCTCCTTTGCAGCTCCTATCCCCACCTATTTGGAGTGTGGAGATGGAACACTCACCTGTTTTCATACCTCTTCCCTAGATTTGATGGTATTTTTTTTTCTTGGAAACAAAATCAAATGGAAATGTAAAAGGATCAACACTTACAACAAACCCCTTGGTGATGATGGCCATCTGATCACCTGCACAACACAGGCTCAAGCATACACCAAAGGTAGGATTTCCTTCACTGTCTGGGACTCTATGGGGAGCTTTCCTACTCAATGGGGAGGGGCAGCCCTCAAGAGGAGCTTGCTTTCTAATGACTGTGATTAGTGTCAGCCTCTAACCTGATGATAGTAAAAGTGCTGCAAGATGGACTCCCCCCTCAGTCATACCAAGGCAAAAGATGCAGGATTCGTGCTTCCCAAGGCAGGGCAACAAGGATCCCATTCACCCAGAGGAAGCATCCAGATATGATTCCCAATAACGAGAACGAAGGAGCTGGGGTAACGTACATGTCCAGGTGAGAGGAAGGGCAGAAATTATGGGAGTGTGTCACAGGACTGGATCCCATTGCAGTGTGGATGGAGAGAGGCATGCAGCCTCAACCACGTCCCTTGACCAGGAACAAGCACCCAGCACCTGCTTAAGGGTGACAGCCTCCTTCCTCCACCCACAGCCCTGGAAGTCTGTGCAGGCGCCAGGTGGCACCTTTTTTTTAAAAAGGAATGAAGGATGAGGGAACAGGTTTGGAGCATGAACATAACAGCAGGGCCAGAAGAAGTAATTCTGACAGTCTTTCAATGAAGGCTTATGGACCCCAGAATAAGCTGAGAAGTTTCTATCAGCTTTATAGGAGATAGGCCAAGGCACATCAGCTGAGGATCTGATTCTCTTATTACTGAAGTCTCATTTTTTAAAAAAAGGTAACATAAGGAAACAATACACATCAGCAAGGCTATTTTAGTCATTTTTTTTCCACAAATGTTGGATTTTAGAGTGTTGCCAACTCTATAGTGAGAATCAAAGCCCTGGAGGTGTTTTAGGAGCTGTTGGAAATTGAACTAATCTCTATGCTTCCCCTCTTCCAGGACCAAGGACACCTGCAATCACATGAAGGACATGAACAAGACAGGCAGACATGTCTTTAAAATCCGGTGGGTTGGAATGAGCCAGGAACAGAAGATTTATTGTGCTATTGAAGTGCCTGGACAAGCCCAGATGAGCTTCAGACTTGAAGCATTTCCCATGCACACTTTCCTCTGCAGTGTGCTGGCTTGTTTTCCATGCCCTCACCCCCATGGGATATAAGGTGGATCATGTCTTCAAGTGATATTTCCTGTTGAGCCAGGGCAACCTGCCTGCCTTGGAGGAAGTGGGATGAAGGAATGTCTGGATCTAAAATGAGTGACAGAGCGTTGTTCACGTGGCTGAGTCCTGCAAACAGACCACACTGGTCATCGGGGACAGTTGGGTACTAAACAGCCAAACCCCATGTGGTTCCTTGCACACTAAGCCCTGTGACTTCCTCAAAAAAAAATCTAGGTCATGCTCTGACGGGCATTTTCTCCAGGAATGAACCATCCCCAAGACAGGGATGCTGAGGGGTGCCCCTTCCTCAGCAATCCTGCTGGGGGTTGCTGTTGGCTGGAGAGCCCCAGGGTGTCTCTGAAGCAGGCCTGGCTTGCCCATGAGGCAGGGGCACAATGCCCAGGAGGCTGGCACGCTGCTGCAGCACTGACAGGAGACCTGCTCTGTGGGGAACTGGAGGATCCATGGCTGAAGGAGAAATATGTTGAGTTTGCAGAGTTAGGCAAGAGCTGGGGAAGATTTGTCAGAGCACTGAGCTATTTTATGTAGAAAACCCCTTCCTAGGACCCTGGTTGGGCAGAGTGATAATCTGCCATGTCCTTCTTCCAGCTTCCTCTCGGTGCTGGCTGAGTCATCTTGGCTTCCTAGAAGAGACTGGGAAGGGGCACTCACTTGCAGAGGCTGAGGGTGAGGGCTGCAGGTAATGGCCCCAGTGCAAGGCAGCACACATCGCCTCTCGCGCAGGTCAGACCATGTCATGAATTGCATTGCCCAAGTTTCTGTGGCTGAAAATGAGCCAGAGCTTTCATTTTGCTGTTGCAATAACAGGCCTTGGGCTAGTCCTTGTTATCTGCTGACCTGTTTCTCTCTCTCCGTGCTCAGGTGTAGGTGTGAGAAAAAGCTCGCCTGAATCCTTGACTAGTTTTGCAAAACACTTTCGCAGCCCTGATTGTACACTGGGACTAAGTGGAAACAGCATGGTGCTGGCACATCTGCTCAGAAGTCTCTGCTACATGCCCATGCATTGCACTGCAGTCACATGGCTTTCTCCTTCTTAACTGTTTTTTCCTACAGGATCTTTAGATATTCCCAATACTCCTCAGCAATAAGGATGAACCCTGAATAGCTACTTGCGCATTAAATACATCAGATGAAAGAAAAGAGCTTCTGCCTTCTGTGAGATACGCAGTGTGAGTCAGATGGCAAAAATGATGATATTAGACATTGTATTATGAGTGACAAAAGTCTCAGGCAGTTAAGGTTAGGCTCTTTGTTTCTTTCTTCCTTTTTTCTAGCTTTTCCAACATTTATTGGCTGATCCTTCTAAATGCATTTAGCTATCTCAGTACTCCAGTGTAGCAGACCTTCACAGCTTCTGCTGCTCTCCCATTATCAGACTCTCCCTTTGCCAGGAAATCTAATTTTCTAACACTGAGTGCTGCTGCTACACCACATCACCAGGAGGCAGCTGTAGCAGCCAGCGTCACTGGGATCTGTCTTCTCGCAGCAGAATGCACTTCAGACAGACATTGCCAAGCACTGCAGACTCATCCGTGCTTCATCACTTGATTCATTTCACGTGCAGGCTGTGCCCAGATGTAACTGCTTCAGGAGTTGGTTGTCTCAGAGCCACACCAGGTTTTGCCGCTTGTGACTCACCTACTGACAGTAAAATTCTGGATATTGCCCTTTAATTGTACCTGTGAAGCAAAAAAGATCCACATTTATTGTGGTCCGAGGTTCACGTTTTTGACTTCTGTCCAAGCACATGGTAATATGATTTGAGTAGTATATCACCTTCAGGACAGCAATAAAAGCAATTGCCACTCCCATCCTGTGCTTCACATCCTGTTTCCACCACAGGCTACACATTAAGGAGCTCTCGCCGGGGACAACATCATCCTGGGACAACCTGAGCCAGCCTGCAGCAGCGGCTGCTGGTTGCTGGTGACACCAGAGGATGAGTGGTGCCCTCCCCACAGAAGAAGGCAAGCTGGAGTGGGAAAACCAAGTGCAGTGGGACACTGAAGACTGGCATAATCTATGATGAGTGCTGAAAATGTCTATGAAACTTCACAAGGACCTTCTTTTCTCCCATGTTTCACTCCTGATTGCAGTCAGCCATCAGAGTAGGTGGAAGAAGGCACAGAGAAGCCTAACAACACTGGAAGAGAAATCGTGTTTGCTGCCCTGTGACTGCAGCCACTGGCAGAGATGCAGCTGTGGCAGGGCGGTTACCTTCAGAGTGTTACTTCTGAACCATCGCTGTGATAAGCTTCTCAGACATTGACCTTGAGTTGGACATTTCTAAAACCATAGGCTGGGCAGCTGGGAACAGCTGTCTGGGATCTGCCCATAATGTCCCAAAAATGGAAGAAGGAGGTGCCAGCAGAGGAGAAGTATTTGTGTAGGGCTGTGATCTAGGGAGGCACCTGGTTATGGCCACATACGATGGCAGTGGGCCAGGCAGTTTGACAGGTTGCCCCATGTTGTCCCTGTCACTGTAATTGCCTGTTTCCTCTTCCCCCTCCCCTAAAGATTTCTAGATAAAATGTGTTAGCCTGAACCATCTGCACTGGGGTTTAATGTGTTTCCTCAGAGCAGGCCAGGAGCATGCACCCATGCAGCTGGCCACCAACTGGTACACACTGGTCTGGTCCCTGCAGTAGGTGCAGGCTTGCCCTCCTTGTTGAATGGAAACTGTAATGTGGAATAAAACCACAAACACTTCTGATAAACACATCAGGTTGCAACATCCCTTTTCTCCTTTTCTAAAATTTTACAGACTACTTAATTCTCTGCAGATTCCCAAAAGTGCCAGCTGCTTCAGTGGATAAATAAAAAGGAGAACCTGGATGCAGGGTAATGCACCTCCTGTGTCGTTTTCCACTGAAGGAAGTTCAGAAAGGAAGGGGAAAGCTGCCTGGAGCTGGAGGAAGGGAGGAAGGAAGGGAGAGAGGAAGGAAGGGAGGGAGAAAGGGAGGGAGGGAGGGAGGGAGGGAGGGAGGGAGGGAGGAAGGAAGGAAGGAAGGAAGGAAGGAAGGAAGGAAGGAAGGAAGGAAGGAAGGAAGGAAGGAAGGAAGGAAGGAAGGAAGGAAGGAAGGAAGGAAGGAAGGAAGGAAGGAAGGAAGGAAGGAAGGAAGGAAGGAAGGAAGGAAGGAAGGAAGGAAGGAAGGAAGGAAGGAAAAGCTGGTGCCATCAGTGTGGCTGTGATGCCCCTGGTACCCCAGGTCCTGGGTGTCTTAGTGGGAGAGCTGGGAAGCAGAACTGGGGTTTTGGCATGACTGCCGGCCCCTGTGAGCCACTACTGGATGGATTCATTGCCAGTTAACTTGATCAGCAATTGCCTCTGCTGTTACTGTAGTTATGCCTTGGCCTCCACATGCTGTGCCACAAAATGCCAAACACACACCATAGTTTTGCTCATTTTTTCACACTACCAGATCACAGGGTAACAGTTTACATCATATAACACTGTTCTTCAGACCAGACCAGATCATTTCCCTCACAAGCCACATGCTGGAATGTGGTGATGCCCTATACTATAGGGTGATGCCCTTTTCTTTGACCCTGATGAATCCAAATCAGGGCAAGATCCCGTTCCCACTGCTGTCAATGACAGCACTGCCATCAGTAGAGACATTATCATTACCTCTACTCCTGCCCAAGCCTAGCCAGAGGGGTCTCCAGGGAGAAGAGCTGCCCCACATAGACAGGGTGGACAAAGTCATGTTACCCTGGAGGGATGTGGGAAATGAGAGAAAAATAGGTCAGAAATCTGAGCCGGGGTAGTCTGCCCTTGAGATACCTGGTGGTAGCTTCCAAGGGCCTGGCAATTTCTGCATTTCAGTGACTTCTATGAACAGAAATAAGGAGCAACATGCATGTAAAGAAATCCAGAAGAGACTGTTTAAAGTGCATGTGTTGGATTAAATAATTTCTTGTAAATAAAGAAGACCCTGTCTCTATTGCCTGTATTCTGCAGTGAGCTAGCTAACACCATCAGGAATTTGGATTAGCACAAACCAGTATGATCCTCATCTTCTTGCTTTTATTCAAATTGTATTTTATTCTGTTACAATCCCTTTCTCAAGGTCAGGATTTGGATGGAAAGACTATTGGGCTGTTGCTGTTACAGAGAGATATCTCACTTTTTTTAAAGAGGAGGAAATAAATAGAAGCACAGCAGAGGGTTAATTTTAGGTGTCAGTCCTGCCACAGGCTGCCTGAGGGTAAATATCAGTGGCTCCTTGGCTGGCAGAGGGTGCCTGACTGGTAAGTGTGCTGGTTTTTCTATTCCTGCACCATAACTCTTGCATATTAAGGTGAAAAATAAATAAAAGTATGGGAGGATTTGAAGTTTTAGTCCTCTGCTCTCTGCATGCAGCTCAGGGTCATATCCATCCCTGAGACATCAGTAGCTAGACTGCTGGGGGTGAAGCTGCAGAGTCACCTGTGGGGTGAGCTTGGTTTGAGCAGCCCAGAGAAGGGATCTTGCCTGCAGGTGCAGAGTTGGTATGAGATTATTGTTTGCACTCTTTTCCCAGATTCGTTTTGTATTGTTAGGTGGGAAGCTAATAATAAAGGCTTGGGAAAATATTGCCAGGGCAAAAAGCCCCATCAGATTGGAGGTCCCTAAGCCTGCTGTTGCCATGGGTCTGAATAAAGACCACAGGCTTGAGGCTTATGAGCACAACAGTGAACCAGAACAGCTGCTGAATCAACTGTTCCCCTGACAAATTACCCTGCCACTTGAAGCTGGAGGTCACAAGGAAAAAGGAAATCGGAGCTCAGGCTTTGGGAACAATGGGTTAGATCCTCCACTGATAGGGCTCCCTTCAGCTGAGGCAGAGGGGTTATGCTCCTTTCTGCCCAGCGAGGACCTGCGGACTCATGGAGGAGGCTGGGGAGGAAGGTCCGAAGGCCAGAGATTGTGGTTTGGAGGGAAACCTGGAGAAGGGTGAATATTGCAGTGGGGGAGGCAGAACAGAGACTGCTGAGAGGCTGTGCCAAACAAGCATTGCCTCCCCAGCAGGTCAGTGTGCTGTGCTGAACTGCAGCCGGCGATCAATCCCCTGATCCTCAGAATTAAATTAGAATGAATGCTCACAGCTGGGAAATGAGCTATGCTTTTCTTGTAGAAAAAAGTATGACAGCTACTGCATCTAGAAACAAAATCAGAATTATCATATACTGAAAATCCATTTACTGGACATTGGTCAAAATCAAACATTGTATTTCTTCAAAGGTCAACTGTGTTTTGGGTTGTGTGGTGTACCTGTTGTAAAACTATCACACTCATCAGACCAATGCTGAATTAAGCATTTTTTAGAGCAAGTGCTCTCACATTATGTTGTCACGTTTTATTTTGCTTGGCTCTTAGTCTTGGAAGATCAGTGGCCCCTGGTTCAGTGTGTGGATTTTGTGGACTGAGCAGAGCAATTATTTTGGTGAGCCTGAGTGTGCCTCTGAAAATAATGCTCTGTAGCCCAAACAGAAGTTCTAGGCCTGCCTGGAGAAAGTATTGCTTTAGAGTCTTTGGCCTTTCTTCTGCTAAATCGGATCAGATGGTCATAATGTTCACTTCTGGATTTAGCATCCATGCATTTTCCACCAATATTTATATACATCTTTCCTTTGATCTCAAGGACACTTGTGGGTACAGTTGAAAGCTTGCTTTAGAAACAACTCTCCTTTCAAGCCCTGCCCTAGAACTACTAAGAATTAAGTACTGTGCTTGGATATTTCAGTATGGTATGGGCCTTTGCTTCTTGTCATTTGAAGGCAGTTGACTGGGACCGTTTCTCTGCTTGAACACGTCCATGAAGACAGCTGCGCAGACTGGTCCGGTCTCAGGGAGCAGCCTCCTGCCCACCTCACTGGTGAAAGGCAGCGTGACCTTTCACAGCCTCCTCTGAGAAGCAATCACATTTCTGCTGGTCCCTTGAGCAATTTCTTGAGAAAGGCTTCATGGAGGTTTCACATGCTGATGGCTCCAGCTGGATAAGGAGATTAGGGAGTGAGTTTGGCATAGTGATAACAACGTGTAAAAATGAAACAGGATGCCATAGAAATATTATATAAGATAATTCCAGTTATCGGTTGTAAAGAATGTTCTGCTTGCTTCTGATTGCTCATATCTTCTATTTTTATCGGTTTCCTTCTGCTTGTCTTTGTGACGTTTCCCGTTATAGCAGGTCTGACCCAACCAACTGCAAATAAAGATAACACTGATAACTATAAAGTGAGGAGGTGAAGGAACTCACTTCAGGGTTGCACACTTGGGCTGCCTTTGACTGTAAAGTATTTTCCAAATGGACTACTTAATACTAGGGGTTTGATCTCTCATACCTGCAGCTCTAAGGGTTTCTGCTGGGTATAATGAAAAGCCTGCTGCTGCAGATGCAAGTTCTCTGTGAGATGGAAAATAAGAACAAGGGCCTGAAGCTCTCCACGCTGGCGAGAGAGAAGTGAAGGTTTTGCAGTGAAGGCAGAGGGTGAGCTCTCAGTTTGGGCTTCCTACGAGAAGGTTGCATACATCAGGCTACAGAGTGGCTACAGATCAGCACAGCTTCCCTGAGCTCTGTGCTGCCTGGATGTAAACCACTTCTAGTCACTGCTTAGGGCATATTGGTCTCAACCTCAGCACTGCACCCATGCTTTCCTACAGCCAGAGCTGGCATCTGGACACCCATACACTCTCTGTGTGAACCCATGCAGACATATCCTCAAGTAAACATACTTCCACTCCAGCAAGTGACTGTGTGCTGCCAGAGGGGGGTAGCTGCACCCTGCTCCATGCATGGTTGGGGAAGTCTTCTCCAGTAGAGGCATCGCAGATGATGCTCCTGCATCCTGAGGCTGGTGGGACTGCAGTAGTCACAGAGTTGCCCAGAGTCTGGGCAACCCAGACAGGTTTCCAGGGCAGGCAGGAAAGGGGAGAAGAGGAAGACCTCATCTCCCCATGAGTCAGTGGCCACCCAGTGAAATACTGCCCTGGAGCTTCTTCTTCCAAGGCCTGAGGACTAACTTTCCCCTCCAAGAAGTGCAACACAGAATCTTGTCTGCATTTGTGCTGTACCACAGTTATTCATAAATATTTTTTTTGTTGGCTTTGTACCACACAACTAGTTTGTTAGTCTGCAACTGTACAAAACAGAATCTCTCAAAATATATACAGGAGAGACCTTGTTATATTGGGCTTTGATTTTGTTTGAGACCCTTGTGCATTACCATCACATCGCTGTTAACAATGTAGGGCTGAAATTCAAAACTCCGTTTCTATATAATGCTGGCATTTCCATGTCATGCGATTTCTATTATAAAAACCATAAGTAGCCAGAGAGCAATACCTGTGCCTGGAGGTATGCTCATTAGGCCAACCAGCAGCAAGGCTACCGACTAGAATAAGCCATAGCTGATGAAGCCAGGGACTTTAGCCATTGGGGACTGGAGAAAAATAAATCTGACAGTCTCCCTGACTATTTTGTGTCTCCTGGGCAAAAGACTTAAAGTTTGGGCCAAAGAAAGTGCAACACTTGCCTAATGAGTTTAAGATTCTTCTGTCTCCCCAACAAGCAGGAAATTGGAAAATGTGAGCTCTGTGTGATGGTAATTATATGACAGGTTTGTTGCTGGCCTTTGGTCTATGGCAAAGATGATGAGCGAGTCAACTAATCACACATTTCTAGGCACTTGGTGGCCAGTGAATGCTCTTTCTCCTATTGCATGAAGTCAGAGATGGGTCCCATGTCAGCCATCCTGCATGAGTCAGTGGTAATGACAGAGGAAGTGGGAGCTGTGTTTACAAGCCCTGGAGGATGCTCGGCAATGCAGGCTGCAGCTTGGCTCACACTTTAAATCTCCAAAACTCTTATTACATAATCCAGAGCTATATAGAAAGGGATTTCAGAGCCTTTTTCAAGGAGTGCATGCAGAGGGACCTGGCTGACCTGAACCCTTAACATCACTTGTTATGTACTCGTACCTCTCCTGTGATGAGAACAATCCTTTCCAGCCTTAAAAAATCTGCATCAACAGAGCATCCCATGAGGGCTAGCTACCCAACTGATGTCTTGTGCAGAGCCATTGGGCTCCAGCTGAGACAAAACCTTCCTCCCTTGTTGGGGGGACTACTACCCTACAGTTATTTCTTCCCTTTTGCTGGGCCCAGTGTCTCTTCTGGGGGGTGCCACAACAAAATCCAGGCTCCCCAAGGGCAGGTGCCGCAGTGGACAGCTGTGTGCAATGTGTGCCCGAAGCCTGCAGCCAGGATCACTGCACCAAACACATGAGACAAGCTTGCCTGGGGTATTGCAAACCCTGGGAGTTTACTCAAGGTGAGGAACTGTTCCTAACATTTTGATATTTCTCCAGATCTAGGTGTACCAAGAGATATCCCAGCACCCAGGCCTGGCCCTGGTTAATAGGGTGTAGAAAGGGGACGGGTGAGTGGGTGCCCGTCAGGTAGTATCAGCACTCTTTCTGTGAGCTTGTGCAACAGGTTAGGAGAAAAAAAACATCTGAGGCCACAAGCACAGTTTGTAATTCATATTTATTGCTTTGTACAAGTGAAGAACTAGGGAAAAAAAGGAGAACTACAAGACTTAAAGGTAATATGAAAGCCCACAGTGGGAGTCCACAACTGCCACTGAAGGTTGATTTGCAGCCTGGTGACAAGGGAAAGTGTTATGACTAAGGCACAGTGGTTCCCCTCTTTTTTAAATAAATAAAATGACATAGCTGAAGAAAAAAAAAAAGAGGTGGAAGCCAACTAATGCTGACAATCACCCTTGTCACAAATAACTACACCAGAGCTATTAAAATAAGGTGACCAGCAAGTGCCTAGATCCAAAATACCTGAAAACACCTGGGGTGGAGAGGGAGCTGCAGGAGGGAGCCCTTTTGACAAGCTTAATGTTCCAAAGTTTTAATGTAATTAAAGGCCATTTTTGATGCAAGTTTAAACATTGTCAGCAATGCTGCAAGGGCCTGTCTCTGGAGGACCAGCAAGCAAGAGCATTTGCACTCTCACAGGGGGAGGGAAATAAAAGTAATAAACAGACTGCACGGTGAGATCCCAAAAGAGCAGTGCCCAAGCTGAGAAGTCAACATTTTTCCAAAGCTTGGCTTTGGCTTACATTCCTCTAGAGGAAAAAGTGACTTGGGTAATTAAGCTGATGGAGATTTTCCAAGCTGTTCAAGACACTGAAAACATGTAACTTGTCCTCAGCTTAACGTTAGGCACCCTATAAATATCTTTAAAAAAATTCCAAAACTCTGCATTTTTAATTATCCTAAGTATTCTGGGAACACAAAGATGGCTGGAATATTTAATGAAATTGCAGTGCTAAAGAGCTGCCTATGCATGGAAAGGGGATATGCTGTGCCTGGTATCGCTTGCCTGTCCAAATACTTGGCTAGCTATCTGCCCTCACCTTGCCTTTCAAGCGGCTGCTCTGCATGACTTTCAAGCCTTTCCCACTTCTC
Organism: Strix uralensis; assembly: GCF_047716275.1. NCBI lineage: Eukaryota > Metazoa > Chordata > Aves > Strigiformes > Strigidae > Strix > Strix uralensis. Next base: position 34,419,995 of record NC_133973.1, read on the forward strand.
TTTCCTCTCCAGTAGCTAAAAATGGGATGTGTATCTGCAGAGTAGAAATAAAACTCCCCTCCTGCCCAGACCATCGCTTCTTTGATCCCAAACAAGAAAACAGGCTTCAAGCTGGCGAAGTTGCTATTTTGAGTAACGCAATGTCCTGGGGAGCCCTATTTCTTCCTTTCAACAGAGACAGATGATAGCTGCTGCCCCAGAAGCTGATTTTGGCTGCCATCATGCCCCCACAGCTCGGCAGACACAGCCTGCTGAAGGAGGGAGTAAGGAGGCCAAGGGCAGGAAAACTCTGCTGGCATGGACCTCACATTGGATACCGCAATAGATAAACAGCTATACTGAGGCAGGCTGCTCTTGGGAGCTGGAGGAACTGCTCACGGGCTTTAAGTTAAGCACAGACATAAGCTGAGCCAGTGATTAAACATCAGACACTTTGTGGAACTGCCCTTCACAGAGTGGAAATTCATTTTCCAGTCAAGGGCTAGCAGGTCTTGTTCAATAATTAAATATGATTGAAACTCTTGAAACATAACATACTTGCATGGCATAGACCCCACGGGCTGTACAAGGGTGGATATTGCTGCCAGGATCAACGCCCATCCGTGAGAAGGAAAAGCAAAAGTAGTCGGCAAGGCCGACTGGGGTACCTGCTAAGAATTAGGGACAGTCACTAAAATTTTCCCCCAAAGTGTGAATTTTTCTACAGAAATGGTTTTCAGAAAAAAATTGAAATATTTTTCTAAAATTTTATCTCAAAAAGGTGCATAATTCTGAAAGAAATAGATAATCCACAGCATTGTACAATTTATAAAATTATTATTCTATGCTGGACAAAAATGCAAATGGAATTCTTCAGCTACTTTTTCTTGAAAGAAACTGGTTTTACTTGCAAATGATTGCCTAAACCATACTTGGCAGTTAACACCTCTAGCTTGTGCTTGATCCAATTGGGTTTTAATTACATGGACTACTGCAAGTGTTCACACTGGCAATGCCAACACTTGCTTTTTTTGCTAGGTGAAGCTGATGAGTCCATGATACTCCCTCTGTGTGTCCCCCCTCCTCGACCTTACAGTGACTGCAACAATGCAACAGTGAATGCAACAGTGAATGCAACTACTGATGGCCAGGCACTTTTGCAGCACCAGGGCCATCACAGACCCATCAGCTTCACCATCAGTCCACAGTTATTTAGCCTGGCCAAGGCCAGCACCTGTGGCTCTGCAGATGGGCAAGCAGCTAGCCTGGTTCATACCAGGTATCAGTCAGGTTGTCCCTGTGCAAAGTGCAATCCTTTCCCGTTTTGCTAGGAAGACTTTGCCTCAGGAATCTGCATGCTTGGCTGCTCCACAGCCAACTGGTTTTCAAAGACACAACACAGCTTGTAATTTTCTATGAGCTTGGCTTGAAAATACTCCCTGTCCTTCTTGTGCCAAATGTCTGTGGCAATGTAGGTGTTGTAGGGGTCGCGGGAGTCCTCCAGCCTCCTGGCGCGGATGTTGGTCAGCATGACTCCCACTGTGAAGAAGCCAAAGAGGCCGACCATCAGCAGCACGTAGACGATTTCAAGGTTGTTGCTGGCACTTCTGACTTGGGAAGCTGCAGAGCTGTTCGTCTGCTCCAGGTAGTCTTGAAGAAGCTTGGAGAGGAGTGAATTCAGGGCTGTGTCATTAGACAGCACCAACATCTTGTTCTTCTCTCCTTCGCACTTCTTTCTTCCTTAATTGTTTAGTTAGAAAAGAATAAAAATAAGGGACATGCCATCAGATAAAGATGCAATTCTCTCTGTCTCCCTTTACTGGTTCCCCTCCTCAGGGAGAAAGCTACCTCGGGGCCAGCACAGATGCAGGGTAGTTGGATGGGCCTGAAGGGACCTTCATCTCCTGTTTCCAAGCCAGGCTAGCTAGGCTGAGTCCACCCCCCATAAATGCTTGCCTTACAAAACCTCCTCAGTCTTCACAGATGGTCTGTCATGCTACACATCTGCCCCAGCTGTTGGCCACTCACCCAGATACCTCACCCAGGCCTCCCATGCTGCTGTTTAAAGCCCGTGACTTCTCCCCTGAGCCCCCACAGGCATGAGGAGTGTCTTTCTCCCACTCTGCAGCAACTGATTCTGGCTTTGAAGATTGTGATCATGGCTCCCCTCGGTCCTCTCTCCTCTACTTTCAGCTTAAGGATTGAATTTGGAAACAAAACTTCTGTACCTGATCTTCAATGAGTGGAAATCACTCAGTACCTGCAGCAAGATCCTTCTGTACACCCCTGTTGAGCAGTCTTACCTTCTGCAGCTCTCATAATGATATACACCATGCAAAACCAAGCAACCAAACCTCTGACAGAAATGTATCCCACACTAATTTAATGCAACTTCACAGTGGGCATTTGCCCAGGGAGTGGACACAGATGGAGTCTATAGTAACTGCCTATGTGGCAGTAGAAAGGAAAAGCATCTTCATCCTCCCTCCTACAGGCTAGCAATCCTTCCCCAGGTAGTTCTATGCTTTCCCCTCCAAACTAAATTGCTATGCAACCAGTGTTTTATTGTCTGGTTAGGAGGACTTCCACCGGCATCACCACAGGTCAGGAACAGGGGAGGAGATGGTTACACCAAGAAGCACCTGGATGTCCAAAGTCTCTTAGCCACAGTACTCTATAACGACAGTCTTACACAAGATGCTGAAGGGTCCTTTTCCCCTTTCCAATGTCAGCTGGAAATCAGTTAGTAAGAGTGATCCTATCAGCACTGCAGTCCCAAAACCTCAGCAGCCAGGTAACATGACTGACAATCTCGCTATAATGCCTAATTTTAATGTCTCTAGAAAATTAAGACAACAGTCTCCCTCTGGTTTTGCCCTTAGCACATCTGAATGAGGTACTGTTATTCAAGGTGACTTCTGTGACAGCAATCTTGTAATCATGTAAGATGGCTGTCAGTGCTTTCTACAGTTTTAAATCTGAGAGAGCAGGCCAGCATGTTAGCAAAAGCTCCTCCAGCATACTTACCTTTTGTTGTTTGGGGTTTTTTTTAGAAGGTATTATATTATAATCATTTATAATACATCAAGAATGAAATGAACCTTTGGGCAGAAAGCCACCAAAAGGACTAGGCAGCAATTACACCCCTCCATGAGGGCGACATTAATGATGCATAGATGTTGTGCAGGACCTTTGCATGAGAGGGAGTTTAGCTGTGCACACAGCCTCCAGCTGCCAGTAATGACACTGCAGTAATGAGATGTATCTGGAGGCTTCTTTGAATTGTCTGAACCTTGCTATGGCATAAATGCTGTAAAAGGAGATGCTGAGACAGAGGAAGCAAGAAGAGGACATTGATCTTGTGACCTGCCACCCCTCATACAAAGAGCAGTGATTTACCCGGTGTGTTCTGTGTAAGCAGGTGCTGTTGGCAGCTTAATGAAATACTCAGCTAATGCAGACATGAATATGATGAAACATACTCACATAAATTAATTGCTAATGTAACTGCATGTGCTGATTTTTAGTCTGAACCCTTTTGCTAGACATCCCAGCTGTGCAGTCGTGGATTTGGGGCCAGGTCTCACTGAAAGTCAGACGCTCAGCCCAGGATGATAAATTCTGTTGAGAAAGCCCTGTTCTCACCAGACAACCCTGGGGGACGTGAATGGCACCAGCCCATGCCAGATGACATCAGCCTGCTTCCCCTGATGAGCGTGTGACCACTGGGAGCCCAGGTCAGGCTTCTGTGGGCTCAGACTCACCCTGCTCCAAACAAGCAGGTCCTGTGATGGGGTGCCTCGCCAGCAGGAAAAATGAACACACATGAGAGTATGCCTTGGTATTTTGGCTTTAAATAGAGCTGAGCCTGGGGGTGGCAGAGGGAGACAAAAATCGCCAGTATAAAACAATATTCTGATCCAATTTATTTCTTCAGTTGCATGAGTCAAAGCTACAGGAAATAACGTCTTGGCAGCTTGGGCTTAATAGTTAAAATCTATTCACATTTCACAGCTGTTTTCAGATCCTTTAAAAAGGAAAGGAAGAGAAAAAGAAGTTTAAACCTTTATCTGAGATTACTCCTCCTAAGCATGTAGAACGTGTCGACACTGTAAAATGTAAAGCTGCTAACAAATCATTGTGATAACTTTAAGACAAAAAAAGAAGAATTTCACTGGTGCTCTCGACTTTTTCCGGAAAGACAGGCAATCATTTCTCATAATAATTAGCAGTAGCACTGAAGACACTTCAGGTGCTGATGAACTGACATTTTGGGGCTGGATATTCTCAGCTACCTCCCTATATTCTTTTGGGAAGTTTCTGAGGGTTGAAAGGTATTGCCCACTTCTGGGTTGCTTGCATACCAGCTGGGCTGGAAGCTGTAGGGAACTGAGCAGCCTCATCTTTGTAACCACATCAGATGGCAGTAACAGGAGAGGTTAAAGGAGGGAAGGGGCATGCTCCCATTCCCCAGTAAATCTCCTGAAATCTCAACAAGCCCTGTGCAACTCCAGTGAAATCCATACTGGAACTGGCTTAGAGCTGGAGTACACAGGACTGGGAAGAACCACTTGTGTCATTGGTCTACTCCATGACAGATGGTCACATCTCATGGTCCCAAAAGCTCTCTGTTTTGGCCATAACCACAGTGGCTTTCTGCTCCTCACTACTCTCCCCAGATGACTGGTGATGGGCTGCAAACCATGATCAGTCCCCTCGTGGGGCTTCCCCAAGGAGCTCTGAGTAAAATCATGCTCAGCCCAAAATCAGCATCCTGGTTTACCCAGGTTGCATCCTGGTAAGCCGGGACCTCACTTGGGTTGGTGGTTCCCACCCCACACCATCCCACAGGAGGTTTCAGTGCATGCCGGGCAATCATCCCCTCCTACCTCTCTCGGGAGGGGCAAGCACTGAGCAGTGAACTGCCCGGTTAAAAATGACCTGGGGCAAAACTGAACACTTCAGCAACTTTTTCACGGGCCAGTGATTCAGAGGGAATTCCTCAAGGTTGGCAGCAGTCTGGGCCACATCCTGCTCTAAGATGCATTGCTGCTTCTCCATCCATTACACTAAATACAGGTGACAGATCTCCAAAGCAAAAGCAATGGGCTCAGTGCAGGCTGTTTTCCAACACACAGGCTTCCCAGCAGTGCCGGTGTACTACTGGCATTGCCCAAATTCATATTCCATCAGGTGTCAACAATGACCTGAAGCACTGGCCCATTGGCCATGGTCCATGGTGCCAAGCAGCACCACTGGAGCTGGCCCTTGCTTGCCGAGCCTTGTCCCTTTCCTCACTGTCATCTGCCACTTGCCCTCTTTCTCATGCCAGGGATTTCTTGTCGGAGGTGGAGAGGGACATCCTCTGAGTGATATCTTCACAAAGACTGGGGGTTTAGGATGGCAAACAAGATGCCACAGGCAGGTTTCTGGAGTTGAGGAACAGACAAAAGTAGGACTGTAGGAGACAGATCTGTACCATAAATGTCTCTGTGTGGTCAGTTGGATATGGCCTACAGATTCTACAGTCAGTGGAGGGAGGAAAAGCATCTGAAGTCAACTTAACCACGCTTTCCAAAGTATTTTAAAATATTGCTTATAAATGAACAGGTTCTCAGGAGGTGTAAAACCATGCATTCAATCTAACATCAGTGAATATTTGAGGATCCTAGATAGTGTTTGCTTTTTCTGTCTGTTGGCTGTTATTGCTTGGGATGCCTTTAACCTGGTCATTGCTCTACGCAGAAGTTTTCCCAGGGGTTTACTTACACAGGTGAGTTGTTCCTTGCAGTGGGGACACTCCACTGGTGAGGAAGAAACAACCAAACCCACTACCCCCTTCCCTCATACACCCCAAAGTCCCCTGTGTAGAGAAGAATGAGTCCTACTCTGCTTCGTTCTAAGCATACCAGAGTCTGTTCACACTGCTCAACCCTTCAACACCTCCCACCATCCCTGTAGGAGTACTTGCTGCTCCCCTGAATCTCCATGGCTTGGGCAAGAGCAGTGGGGCGCAGCTGAGGGAAGGGAGACCTCCTAGAGATGGAAAGCAGCTCTCTAGAAAGCAAAAGTGAAAAATAAACCTCTGTCAGCCACTTTGTTCATGGTGGCATCTTTTCTCTGGGGTGGAAGGAAAGCTGGCCCAGCACCAACCCTGAGAGCCACCTCCTGAAGGTAAAGGTTGAGGGTTCTCTGGCAGAGGGCAACTGTCAAGACTGCATTTTCACAGTTAACAGGGGGAATTAGGGAAGAAAGCTTTAAGACACCAAGGCCCCTTGTTTTAAAAAGTCGGGATGTGATGGAGGGCTGTGATGGCCAAGCTCAGGGAAGACCCAGTTACTTCTGGAGCTATAAAACAGGACACGCTGTGGGGCTGGAGGATGGAGATACATGCGCAAGTGTGGATAGGCTCCACGTGCATCGTGTCTATCCGCCATCTCAGAAATCACCCCTGAGTGTGTCTGAGGCCATGTCTCTCCAATATGACCATGCTATGAGAGACCTACTCCTAATCTTAATCTCTTGAACAACCAAATGCTTACAGCTATGGAGTGCTGGAGCTACAAAATGCAAGTCCATGAGACCACCTGTGTAACGTGGAGTTTGACCCCGGTTGGGTCTGAAGAGAGGCCAAACTAAGCCACTGGAGAGCATGCTGTGCCTGTCTGGGTGCTGAGGCAGTCACACTCACTGCTGCTGGGGAGGTAGGACCGTGACAGGCATATCACTACAGAGCTGTAAATTGACATTAGAGTTCAAGTAGAGTGATTAGCAGCTGCAGAGCATCTGGCATTTAATAACTTCTGTCTACATTATAAATGTCAGAACTGACTTACACCTCATTGGTTCCCAACAAAGGCAAAGCCAGATTGGTCTATCTGCTCTTCTGAGCTGCTCTGTGAGCCTGGATGCTGCTGCCAGGGCAGTGGACCCAACCCAGCCGGAGCCGCCAGCTCCAGTACGGTCCTTTCTGCCCCTGTCTGAGTTGGGCTTATTGCCAACAGCTGAGATTCAGCTGTGAGATGTTGTTAAGTCCCAGTTGACTGCTGGGGTTTAAAAAGAAAAAAGAGGCAATTTTCTGTCATGTGTTGTACCTAGAGGATGTGATACTCAACTTTGGACCTCAATGGGAATTTTGTCCTTGAGCGTTTGGTGGGCAAACTGATTTGCTTTGGCTAGCTGTACTTTCCTTCCCTGCTGAGGTTAAAAATGTGATATTTATCATGTAAACAGACGTGGACATTAAATTACAGATGCTCATCTCCTAATATAATTTTCTCAGCTCTCACAAATCAAAGGACCTATATTCAAATTTATACTAAGCAAACATCTTCAACATTCTCTCTCTCATATTGCTGCCAAAAGCATCAGTAACCAAGCACCAGAAACCCAGGGAGTCTAGAGGAATATGTACTGTTAGAAAATACAGTACTCTAGCAACTTCTCATGAACTGACGACAAAAAAAAAAAAAAAGCCTGTGCTGTTCTCGTGGCAGAAGTTAGCACAGCACATTGCCCACTTCCCCACATTTTTTGCCAATGACATGCTTCTCCACCACCATAAAGCAATGGATCTACTGACCTCCCTGGCTCATTTCCCTGGCTGTTCATTACAGGGATGAGTAGGTCAGGCAACCTTCTGGAGACTAGAGCATTGCACAAGACAGACCCACTTCCTCCCTCCAGCTCCTGGAAATTTTGCAACAGTGCAGCATTGAGGACGCTGCGATCCTAGCAGAGATGGAACGACAGCGCAGCCCAGAAGCAAGCAGGATTGTACAGTTAGATTTGCAGTTATACACAAGATGCACACACCTTCCACAGTCACTGCCTTTCTCCAGCAGATCTGTAGTCTCTCCCAAACAGTCCTAGGGCCATCGTCCCCACCTACCTGAGCAACACTTCAGGTCCCTGTGCCGCTTTGAAAAGCAACACTCATGCAGGGGGGTACACTTATTTCTTCCTAAAAGCACCAGTTTTATCTGGTCATAAGACAGAAATTTAGTCCTCTTACACACGCTGTATATGTATCATACTATTTTGAATAGGAGAACCCAGCAACCCCCCCAAACAATACGCAACCAAGTTTATCCTCCCAGATGCAGCTGCCTTGGGCTCGCACCCAGCCCAAAAGTGCAGGCAAACACTGGCACGGCTGTAACAGCAAACAAAACCTGGCAGGCAGAGCCCCGGCTCCCTCTTCTCCTGCATCAGTCCAGCTCGGCGGCTCACCAGCTCCGTGGCTCTTGCAGCCTCCCAGTTCTCCGCCACCCCCCTGCTCTTGTCCCCAGCCCCTCTGCGCTGAGTGTCGGTACAGACCTGGCAGCTAAGGACAGCTGGGTGCAGGGCTCCAGCCCCTCCTGGGGATAAAGAATTAGGAAGATGTGAGCCCTGGAAATCCCCCCGGGTAATACCCCTGGGGTGTGAGCGGGCAGAGGCTGGCTCCTTGGCTCCTGCAGGGACAGCAGCCTGGCTGTCACTGTGCCCTGTCCCCGGGATCAGTGCAAAAGGTAAGAGGCAAACAGGAAAACACCCAGGCTGGGGGAGGGCAGGAGCCCGTGGCGTGGGTGCCGTCGGCCGGCCTCCCGCTGCAGGCTGCAGGTGCCGGCTCCAGCCCTGGGCACAGAGGTGGGAGGCACCTCGGAGTGACACAGGCCCAGCACCACGGGGTGCGGGCAGGGCCGGCACAAGGGGAGCGGGAGGAGGATGCCGGGGTGTCAGGGCATCCCCAGTCCTGCTGCCCTGGCCCCACGCGAGCTGCCCTTGCACCCCGACACTCGCCTCCCCACTGCCCTGCACGCTCACACCCACAAACGCACCGTGTCCCACGTGTCCTTGGGTCTAGACAAGGGACCAAAGCTGTGCAGGTAGGCACATACGGAAGCATTTTTAGAAACAGCAATAGTGTCAGCAAAATCCCCTGGGATTAGGAGCTGTGATGACATAAGGTGAGGTCAGTCTTACAGTGACATTACAACCTTTGGGGTGTGAGGAGGAAGGGAGGAGCCATTTCCAGGGCTGCCCCTCGAACCCAACACAAACAGCTCACAACGGGGGGCCCTGGCTAACTCCTATCCATCACCTAAAAAGAAAGAAAAAGCCCAAACCCTAAAAACCTATTTTCCATTTGAGAAAGAAGTGTCTGTAGACACCACTTAGCCAAAGGGAGTGTTCATTAATGTCCACCTGGGACCTATAAAATGAACTTGTTAGCTTTGCAAGGCAGTTGCATTTAAACTCATTCAGATGATGCAGGTGGTGTGGGATAACATACTCTCAGCATCCCTGGGGCCGTGACAGACCGGCACTGGTGCGTCATGTGGCCCCTGTCAGTTCTCAGCCCACAGCAAGCAGGGACAGAGACGGCCCCTCCTCGGCTTTACCAGGTGCTGTTGCTAGGATGGCTGCTAGGGAGGAGAATTTAGGCAGTGATTGAGATATTTAAATGAATGGATGAAAACAGTATCTTGATATTTTCTTCCATGCCCGCTTTCAGCTTTATTCTGTGTTCTCGATGAGGTGGGGAACGTAGCCCATGTTTTTATTGCCCATGACATTGCTGCATCCAAATGTGGCAGCAGGCTGTTAACAAGATAGGATAATTCCCATTACTGGGAAAAGACACTGCTGTAAGGATGGGCTGTGGTTAATTAGGAAAACTGCACTGTTTGATAAATAAATTGATTAAATCCTCCAGCAATGCAGAAGGATCAAAAAGAGGGCTAGGGCAGCAAAAGTTCACTCCACTTTGGGGCAGCTTGAGCACGCTGGAAGGTGCTGCCTCAAACCTGGAGAGGTTCCAAAAGGGGATGAGAGAGGAGGAGGAGGAGGAGGAGGAGAGGAGAACGTGCATTGTCAGTGACAGCAGAGAGCAAGCAGTCAGGCCCTGCTTCCTCCTTGTAGGGGAAATTTTGGACAAAATTAGATCACACCACTTCCTGGCCCAGCCTTCCTCTTTCCATGGCTGAAGAGCTGTGAAGGTGTTGGGGAAGAGGAGAATGGCTTTGGTGTGGACTTGGCAGCCACACCCTTCCTTTGGAAGAAGGACAAGCATAGGGAGGGAGCTGCTGGGACGTGAGGCAGACTGGGCACCAGCGCCCAAGGAAGGCACTTTGAGCCAAGGCTTAGCGGCAGCAGCCCCATTTCTTGTCACCTCCCCCCAAGGTAGGACTCCCCACTGGCACGAAGGATGATGGGCCATGGAGAAGATCTGAGCTGTGCTGGAGCAGCATCACCTAAACCCATGCTGGGGCAGCATCACAAGACCCACGCTGAAACTATCAAAGAGACTTTTCCCTGGGGAAGGTGGGAGCACGTCATGGGGAGCAGGAGCTGGTGGGTGATGAGTCAGTCCCCTGCCACTGTCTGGGCAGGTGAAGGGTGGGGTGTCAACCTACCACCCCAAATGCAGCAGGGAGGTTACAACCCGATAAGGGGTGTGATGGGCAGGGAGTGAACCCCTTCTGGAGGGGAACAAGGGGCAAGTCTCCCTTCAACCCCATATAAACACCATTGCACCTCTGGGATTTGCTTTATTTTTCTTATATCACAGGAAGTTGATATTTGCAGTCATATTCCTAAAATCAGCAAGAGATCTGTGAACAGGATCCCACTGGCTAACACCCTGTGATGGAGAAGAAAAATGCAAATACAGTGACTAACCCCTGCTTTCCTTCACCCCATAGCCTCCTCACACCACTAAGCACTGGAGTAACCTCCAGCAAAACTGCTCCAGTTGATGCAGTTCCAGAGGGGGCTGAGCTGTGGGCTGGGCAAACCAAAGCAAGGATTGTTTTTAAGAGATCTCAGGGTCTGTGTGGGACCTCATTTCCACTATCATCACACTAGCATGGCTCCATTGCAGCTGAGAGGAGGATTATATCTTCATTAGGCAAGAGCAGATTCATTTTTTTTTAGAAGCATCTGTGTAACTTCTATTTGACTTTGGTGGGACTTGAGAGTGTGTCAGACAGGGACAGTATTGTTTTTACATAGCAATGGTAATACACAAGGGCTAGGTTCAACTCCACAAAACCCCTCCAGGCAAGAAGTTTCTTTGCCCTCATGGATCTGTCAGTAGCCGAAGGTTTCATTTCCTTCAGCACAATGACGACATGTAGAGTGATGAGATCCCTCAGAAGGCAAATGCAGGTTTTCTCTGGAAGGTGATAAGGGACATTTCACAAGCACAAGGATTTTGCAGATCTCCTGAAACCATATTCCTGGTGGAGGTGTGGAGGTCTTTTATTTTTAAATTGATCTTACCCTTGTTTTGGGGAAAGAAATACTGAAGCAGGTATGGGGAAGAGAGAATATAGTTTACTCTTTCAATGAATCGTTGCTCTTTCTTAGAAAGGTTACTGCTGTGGTTCTTGCACATAAACAGATGAAATCTAACATGTTTCTGTCCAGATCATTATCTCTGGCACTTTCCCATACATGTCATGTTAATCCTCCAAAATCAGGGGAAAGCACCAGGAAGTTATGCAAACCCTTGCAGAGTTTTGCTGTTGTCACAAGCAAGAAATGAAAGGGCTGCACAGGGCAGCCCAGGGGAAGGAAGAAATAATTCAGAAGGTGCCTTTGGTCTCCTCTGGTCCCACAGTGAACTGAGCTGAGCTCAGCTTATGGCAGGCACCAGGTTGCAGCTGCCCACTTGCCTCTGCTTCCTTATGGCTGAGCCAAGAGAATGGGAAGATGACTGGGGCTTCAAGCCCTTCTCCAGCTCTGGCCCCCATCCCAAGAATGTCTTCCTACAAAATGGCTCTATGGCTGAAGGTCTTGGCCGGCTGCTTGGGACATGACTGCTGATTCAGCCCAAATGCTGTAGAAGTGACTTTGGATTGGGGGTTATACAAGTCACGTTACAAAGGATGGGCTTTCAGGAAAACCACAGCATTGGCTTTCTGCAGGTGAAGCTTGAGTCAGATAGTCAAAAATTAAAGTAGTCAGAACTGCACATAACATTTAGCGAACCTGGCCAAGAGGGTGACATTAACTGACTTGCTGGTATCCCAGCACTAATGAAAGCACATCCAATTCCTAAAAGCAAGGACATGGACCACCTGCTCCCCTACATTTGCACAACCTCTCCTATTATGCAATTGCAAAATAAAGGTTCACTTGGCTGCAGCGGCAGGAGCGATGCCACAGGTCAGAGACGCAGCTGACACAAGTTGGCAGAGCTGCAGCAAAGTAAGCAGAGCTGTGTGGATTTACACCAGCTGGGGAAACTGGCTTGCAATTTGCAGCCTGCCTTTGAAATACAATTTAGACTGAAAAAACCCACAATGTTAAATTAAAAATGTGCTGACACCTGCAGTGTTTGGAAGAGACACTGTATGGAGATGCTTCTGACCCCCATAACAAGGTTAAATGCAATTCCCTTACTTAAGAGTAATTCATAGAAGCCGGCAGAAGCACAAAGGCTGTAGTGTTATATTTTTATGATGATGATTCAGATGAGTCATCTCCAATCAGCAAGCACTCACTGCTTTAATGACCAGACAGGGGAAATTCAGTTTAGCAGTGACTGATGCTGCATTTTATTCTTCTGACCGTTCACCAGGCGTTGTGGGAAGGCTATACCAGTAGCTACAAATTCATATCCACTCCGGACTATGTCTCCTGAGAGCAAGCTATGATTATCAGCTCCTATAGTACCTGTGCTGTGACTCCTGTCCCTTCCCAGTAACAGCATTTTGGGTGATCAGTGGTGCAGTGCCTGTGGGGAAAGGACCTACTCCTTTTCTTACCACCACTCAGCACACCTCTACTGTCCCCACCACTCAGTCGCCCGGGCACTGCTGCAAACACGCGTGGAAGCAACACAGTTACCTAACAACAAGCAGAACCTCCTTTAAAAAAAAAAAAAAATCACAGTCATGCTCCATGGGTACATAAAGATGGCCATAAAATTCCTGGGCACATTCCTACTGGCTAGCAATGTTGTTTCACAATTGCCACAGTACTGCTGGGGAATGAGTGCTTCCCGGGACAGGAGCACAGTAATCACATTAAATGGTCTCGGCTCAGTGCTGGGTACGCAGGTGGCCACAGCTCAATAACCACTAGTAGCACTGGCCCTTGGAACCCAGCAGCTGGGCACATTGCTCACAAAAATATTCAATTCCATTTTTTAACAAATGGTAGTTATTTTTTTTCCTCAAATGAGTCTGGTAAGTAAAAACAGGATTTTTTTTTTTTTAATTTACCCACCACACTCCCCTACAAACATTCAGTCCTGTGAAAAGATTTTTTTAAAGATGCTGTTTACATGGGTAACAATCCCCCAATCCTTCCCTCACCCTGAAGCCATCCCCAAGAGGAGGCCAAGTTTTGCCCCAAGCAGTGGTACAGGAGCCCAGGTCATGACAGAGCCATCACATTTCTTCTTTCCTGCTCCCAGGAGGAGAGAGCCTGCCTGCGTGCTATTGCTGCTCCTGTCTCCACAGATTAGAAAAATGCATTAACAAAGGGGAGGAATAACTATCACATGTTTCCTTGAGAAAGAGCAGTGATACAGGCAGATTTTTTGCTCTGAGGGATGCTTAGACTGTTTTTTCCACTCTTCTCCAGATTTGCAGGGATAAATCAGAGTCTGCTCTGAAGTTGCTCAGAGTGTGCTGCCCTGGGTGCACTAACAGAGGTATCTGCACGGCTAACAGCATCCCTTCCCTGGCATGCATCCTGCACCATCACAAGTCCTCCATGTGCTGCTCACAGAGCACCTTATGCCGTCAGGTGGTTGCTGCTCAGGGACTGGTTTCCCCCTCCTTTTAGGGCATAGATGCTGCCTAAAAGGTCTGCAAAGGCATGACTATTCATTTCTGACAGAGGCACACTTGTACCTCGGGAGGAGCATGTCCATATGTGCCAAGGTGAGGGAAGACATGACGCAGAGGGGGAGGCAGGTGTTTCCCAGTGGTGCCTCACAAAGAGCAGTTCCTTAGCCAATTTGGAGATTGGGCCAGCCTGCCCTGCGCTCTGCTTTTGCTGGTACCATCAGCTCCTCACCCATTGGGAGAGTTAGGGCAACAAGCCAGAAACAGCTGAGGGGAGATAGCATTGCCTCCCTGCCCATCTCCCCTCAGCATGTATCTGTCAGAGGACGTGTCTGGGGCTTTGCTCTGCAGAATGCTCATTTTAGGCTCAGGCTCTTAGCCTGTCACAGGCAACATGTCTCTGACCATGCAAGCACTGATAGTGGGGGACCCTGTCTTGACACCAAGACAATACACCCCTGAAATGTCACCACACGTGTGCAGGCAGATATTTCTTGGTTTCACTCTGCACTCATTTGGGAGACAAAAAAAACCCCACTACTTTCTCTGCAGAGATCATTTGGTTCTGCCTTCTTCAGAATATTCTGCTCCTTAAAATACTGGGTTGGGACTGAGAGCCCCTTAACCCTTCAAAGTTTCCTAGGTGGTCTTGGCATGTTGCCCAAACTCATCAAAAATTGGATTTTAAAAAAATTTAAAAAACCCAAACAAATCAGAACAAAAAGATTAGTTGCTGCCTAACTGCTGAGGTGCCCAGCCTAACCTGCTCATTGACACTGGGTTTGTTCATGCCCTGGCAGGGGCACATGTGCACACCCAGAATGGTCCACAGCAGCTTGATGCCTTGCTGCTGCCAGCCCCCAGCTGCCCGCGACCTGTGTTCCCAGCAAGGGTCACCTGGCCAGCAGTGCCCCTTGAAGTCACACATACCTCTGAGCAACCAGCCCATGTCCTCCATGTGCCCACTAGCCCACCACACTTGAGGATGCCTGGGAGAGTTGGCCATGCCACTGCCCCAACCCCCATCACTCAAAGCCTTAGAGGTGCAGGAGGCCCCAGGGCAGGTGTCTCCTTGGCCCAAAGCATTTCAAGCCTTCGCCACCCACGTCCTCAGACACAGCCCCACAGAGCAGGCTGCTGCTCTCACCACGCACGTGGTGCTCTCTCCTCCTGAGGCTGGGTCACATCATCCCGCTGACCCCACAGGGGAGTAAAGAGGGTCTCCTATGCTGCAAGCTGTGAATTAGGACCCTGTCCTGGGAAGCACATTTGTCTAAATTTTTGCATTCAGCCAAGTGACATAAGTCTGAGATGCTGTGGAGCTGCTGAGGCACACCTAGGGCAGCCTGCAAGGTGCTGCCTTGGAAAGCAGGTGACATGGTTGTCAATGTTTTGAGGATGTAACCAAATCCTTGTCTTTCATTCCCTACATAATTGCTGTAACCTGTCCATGCAAGCAGCCAAAAATATATTTTAGAATAAGTTCAATCCTACCTGGCCTCTGTTAGGTATATCCTGCAAAAGCCCCTTGGGCTGTACACAAGATTTAGGCAGAGGGAGAACGGACAAGACTCTGGATCCCAAGCTCAGACATATTCTCCCCAGGAGTGCGTCTCCTGGCCCACTCCGGCACACCTGGCAGCAGCTCTCCTTGGGAAGCTGCTGAGCATGCCTGGGCACCTCCAGGGCTCACTTGGATCACCGTTTTGGTTCAGCACACTAGAAGGCCCTGTTCTCTACTGCTATGGAGGAGGGTGAGGACAAGCAAGGTCTGTACCACCTGTGCACAGCCAGAAGGAGCCATCTGCTCAAGAGTCTCACCACACTTTTCCCCCAGGTTGTCTAAGGGGGATTAGGTACATGTTTGCTGTAAGTTTACAAAAAGGTGAGACTACATGCATCTTTCAAAAGGAAGGATTGTCTTGAAAAAAGTACAACTAAAATAACACTTCAGACATATTTTGAGTGAGGATTTAAAGATGCTGTCTGAAGATCTCACTTAAACCAGGTGGAATTACAAAAGCTAAACTCAAAAAAATAAAACATTATGAGAAAAAAGCCTGTGAAAACAGTGCCATGGAAAAGCACCACAGACCCCTCCATACTTTGATGCTGGCATCATGTTAATACTAATTAGTGAGTGGAAAATACTGTAAACTTTCTCCTTTGCAGTACACAGAAGACAAAATCCATGTCAGATTCCATCAAGAAATAAAAATGACATTTTTCCAAAGACAGCACACACCTTAGAGATGCAGGGTTCAGGACATACCAAGTACCAAATGAGAGCATATGCCTGAGCAGGGTTTATTGTCACTTGTTCCGCCCAACCACATAAGGACATGATAGTACAAAAAGGAAAAAAATCCCACTCTCTGTTTATATTTAAGGTTATATCTGCAACTGACCATGCAACCTCTGCTGCTGCTGAAGCAGTAAGCCAGAGGTTTTCAGATATCGTACAATGCCCATCACAACCCGAGCTTAGTACCCAAAAGGACACAGCATATCCATGCTACAGGACAGCACTCAGGGGTTTGTGCCCCCTCTCCCTACAGCACAGCAGCACCCCTGGTCAAGCAAGGGGTACCCAGATGATGCTCCCCTTCACTACTCTGTCCTTCTGCAGTGCCCAGCTCCCCTCACCTCACCTTGGGGGGGAAAATGTGGGCCTGACAAACCACAATCCCAACTCAATCAGGTGACAAAACTTAAAGATTATATTTACAAAACACATCTAATCAAACTAGATCACACAGTACTGATCTCCAAAAAAAACCCCACCCCAATCCCCCAAAACCTGTATGGGCAGCGGAGGGTTTGTGTTCACAATGACCCATGAAGAGTCATGGCGTCAGACAGGAAGGGCTTTTGGAAGCCACCACAGCATCATCATGTTGTTGGAGGTTTATTCATTCTCTCAGTGTTTAAAGTATTGAAAACCTGACAGATTTGCATTGTTCTCCTTTGGCAGTGTGTTGCCTAAGCAAAAATAATATTGAACCTTTGGCTTTTCCTCCACTGAATCCAACCAACTCAGAGAGCATTTTATACCCACATTTTTATCAGCAGATCTTCCAATACACCAAGAAGCAGAGATGTTTTATGCTCAGAAACCAATTTCACTGGCGGTATTGCCAGAAGAAAGAAAGAGCAAAGATCCCCTAATGGTACAGAAAGAGCGAGCTGTCTAAATGCCCCCTCTAATCTCCCAGGAATTTGCACTAAATTGCTAGGTAAGGTTGGGAGAGGAGGGCTCTTCATATGCTAGGAAGGACAATCTCAAAAATGCACCCATTCAGGAGAAGAGCCAGGTCATAGGGGAAAAGAAACCTTGTATCTTGAGAAGCAAAAGTGAAAAATACCTTTCCATTAATTTAGCTAAAATAATGAAAGCTATACGCTCACTCTCTCACCCATGCAACTCACAGCTTCCTGCACTTGCACATCACATGTGGTCCAACCTTGGCTGCATTATCAAGGAAGTCTTTCACAGGCAGCACTAGTTCTGATTTTTTCCCCCCCCTTTTCTTCTTCTAAAGAAGCTGCATGTTTTACAGTGAGGCACAGAATAAACTTTTCTCCAGAAGCAGCCGCACATATCTTCCCGCTGTGCTATTTTTCCCCTTGAGCAAACACCAGATGCGAGCAGTATGAGCAAATTGCCACCCTTCAGAAACCTCCGAGATCCTTTGTGTTTCTGGTCCACTGACCCACAGCAGAGCGAGAGGGCCAGGGCTGCCCCTGGGACGCGCTTTCTCTGGATGTGCAGCTACGCCCCTGCAGCCTTTGCCAAAGCACTGGCACAGATTTGTACTGTTCTGAGCATCTCATCTCTCCTTACCCCAATTTTGCATGGATTTAACCATGTTAGTGTGAGTAAATTTTCTCAAAGTTCAGTGTCAGGAAAGTCAGACCTCTCATATCAGCTTGAGGGCACAGCCAGAGCTCAGTTGCTCCTGAAATACCTTCCTGAGTAGCAGGAGAGGAACAAGATCAGCCTGACAAGGACAAGTCAGTGAAGCAGGTCTCTTCATTGCCGTACCCCGACAGCTCAGCCAGCACAAAACCTGGCTGCCATCATCCCAACAAGGGTCTGCACAACAGAAATACATAGCGCCTGCTTTCTGGTGTCTGTCCTGCCCTCCTCTGCCTCGGGTGAATGCTGGGCACAGTCCGAGCCTCTGGCCATCCTGGCACCCCACAGCCCATTCGCACCTCTCATGCCGTGACTCTGGCTTCCTCATCCCTGCAAATTTGAAGTGGTGAGCAAAAAAATTGCCTGCTGCTCAATCCTTCCACAGGTCGAGGAAAGGCTTTCCATATTTGTAAATTAAACCAGACATCAAAGGCAAGTGTGAACCACATCACCCATATTTTCTTCAACAGAAGTGATGCCACAGGGCCCTGTACATTAGATAGCTGCTCGGGTTATGTAACAACTTGCTTGTAGCTTTATAAACCAAAGGGCGAGATCATTCTTTGGTTAGAACATGAGGATCATACCTTGGTTAGTACCCAGGTTATCTTTTTTCTCTGATCACAACCAAGCAGAAGGAAATTAAATCCTGAGGCTTAGGAACAGAATGTACAGAAAAGTCAGCCTAAGAGTGGTTTTACTCCACCCGGAGCTGGCGTTTTCAGCCAGGTTCCTCTTTGCTTTGACACACACATTTCACGGGAGAAAAAGCAAAAGGTCGTGAGCTGACTCAGAGGACGTGAATATCAGACAGGGTACTCAGCATCCGAAATGCCTTGAAGCAAAGGTATAAGCTGTGACTCTTCTTCCAGGAAACCTTGACCAGCTCCTACATGCAAACAGCCATAACTGGTCGATTTCATTTAACCCAATATTTTGAGTGGCCAGAGCACGTTTAGGGAACACCAGTAAGAAACTAGTGTCAAGCTAAGCAGCCTTTGACACAGCTTCTCAGCTACCAGCAGCTACAGCTGCAATAGGCACTCCTTGCACAACACCACATGTTTTCAGACAATTCCCTATGTCTTGCTGAAATTACAATCATAGAATCGTTTAGGTTGGAAAAGACCTTTAAGATCATCAAGTCCAACTATTAACCTAGCACTGCCAAGTCCACCACTAAACCATGTCACTAAGCGCCACACATACATGCCTTTTAAATACCTCCAGGGATGGTGACTCCACCACTTTCCTGGGCAGCCTGTTCTAGTGCTTGACAAGCTCTCAGTGAAGAAATTTTTCCTAACATCCAATCTAAACCTTCCCTGGTGCAACTTGAGGCTGTTTCCTCTTGTCTTATCACTTGTTACTTGGGAGAAGAGACCAAACACCCACCTCTGTACAACCTCTTTTCAGGCAGTTGTAGAGTGTGATAAAGTCTCAGCCTCCTTTTCTCCAGACTAAATAACTCCAGTTCCTCCAGCTGTTCCTCATAAGACTTGTTCTCTAGACCCTTCATCAGCTTGTTTGCCGTTCTTTGGATATACTCCAGGACCTCAATGTCTTTCTTATAGTGAGGGGCCCCAAATTGAACACAGTATTCAAGGTGTGGCCTCACCAGTGCTGAGTACAGAGGGACAATCATTTTCCTAGTCCTGCTGGTCACACTATTTCTGATACAAGCCAGGATGCTATTGGCCTTCTTGGCCACCTGGGCACACTGCTGGCTCCTATTCAGCTGGCTGTCAACCAACACCCCCAGATCCTTTTCTGCCAGGCAGCTTTCCAGCCACTCTTCCCCAAGAGTAGCATTGCATGGGGTTATTGTGACCCAAGTGCAGGACCTGGCACTTTGCCTTCTTGAACCTCATACAATTAGCCTCAGCCCATCAATCCACCCTGTCCAGATCCCTCTGTAGAGCCTTCTTACCCACAAGCAGATCAACACTGCTGCCCAACTTGGTGTTATCTGCAAACTTATTGGGGGTGCACTCGATTCCCTTGTCCGGTTCATTGATAAAGACATTAAACAGAACTGGCCCCAATACTGAGTCCTGGGGAACACCACTTGTGACTGGCCACCAACTGGATTTAAGTCCATTCACCACAACTCTCTGGGCCCGGCCATCCAGACAGGTTTTTACCCAGCAAAGAGTATGCCCGTCCAAGCCATGAGCAGCCAGTTTCTCCAGGAGAATGCTGTGGGAAATGGTGTTAAAGGCTTTACTAAGGTCTAGGTAGCCAACATTCACAGCCCTTCCCTCATCCACTAAGCGGGTCACCTTGTCATAGGAGGAGATCAGGTTAGTCAAGCAGGACCTGCCTTTCATAAACCCATGCCGACTGGGCCTGATGACCTGGTTGTCCTGTATGTGCCGTGTGATGGCACTCAGGATGGTCTGCTCCATAATCTTCCCTCGCACTGAGGTCAGACTGACAGGTCTGTAGTTCCCCAGATCCTCCTTCTGGCTCTTCTTGCAGATGGGTGTCACATTTTCTAACCTCCACTCAACTGGGATCTCCCTGGTTAGCCAGGACTGACGATAAATCATTGAAAGTGCCTTGGTGAACACTTCCATCAGCTCCCTCAGTACCCTTGGGTGGATCCCATCTGGCCTCACAGACTTGTGTGTGTCTAAGTGGTGTAGCAGATCACTAATCGTTAGAGACAATAATGATATATGTGAATTAAGAACACATTAGAATGATTAAGGCATTTCCCTAACCAAAAATACACATAGAAAACAAATACAGAGGTAGCATTGGGTAAGCATAATGCTGGTTGGGAGTTTCTGCTTTGCCGTTGTACTGAGGCCACTCATTCAGTATCATGCAGAACCTCTGGACCATAAATGCATAGAAATGAGGAGACCATGACCACAGATTATTGTATGGCAGCACCACCATTGCACCTGGTGCTGAGTTCAGATCCATCCCATACAGCATCCCACACCGTACCTGTCCCTGCTGCACCTGAGCACCATCTCCTGTTCTAACATTGCTGCTACCCTGTTTGTTATGCAGTCTGGAGGAGAAACACATGCTGCAGAGGCTTGAGCAGCACAGTCTCTGCTCAACTGGTGGACAAGAAATCCTATTTTTACCCAAAATCAATAACTAATTCCCCTCCCTTTCAAATAAAATCGGCTCTTGTTTAATACCTACCTGGAGTTAGTGTCCCAAGCTGCCTGCAGACTGCACAAGTGCATGCCAACCATCCGTGGGGGTTAGAAGCTGACTGTGCTGGCCTGAGGTGAAGCAGCCTATCTACAAGCATGAGGCTTAACTAGACTTGCCTTGGGCTGAGGTTATGCAAATTCAATTAATCAGCACTTAAATCCTTACCTCAGAGCAGGCCCTGCAACACCAAGGTGAGCAGGAGAGCAGCAAAACAAAGCTTAACACAGAGTTTACCGTTGGGCTGCTCCATTCTTGAAGGAAGTCCTTCTCTTCCTTATCTATATCAGCATCGTGTGTTAACTGTAACTTCCTCACAGCAGAGACCTCATCTCTTGTTTATCTAGAAAACCTCTCACAGAATTTAGGCATGATGTAATTAGAGGCAATGATGATAATAATTGATTTTGAAGTTATCATCCATCTCCAGTGCTTTTAATGAATGTCAGAGACAGACCCTCCCAGAAGTGCCAGAGGCTGTAGCTCCACCTAATGACATTGCTAAAAGAGAACCTCAGATGCATGCTGGAAGAGATTGATGGTGGTAGATAGGCTGTCAGTGCTGCAGTTAAACTTTTATTGTCAGTCATCTGGAGACATAAGCCCAAGGCTACTGAAAAAGGCAGAGCTGGAGAATATATCAGCTAATGGCTCAGGCAGCTAATAGTCAAAGGCAGTGATGGGGAGAATAATATTGAAGCGTAGGCCAAGAGTTTTGTATCAGTCCACTGAAATAAATGCCTTGATCATTCACAGTATCTATACCGCCAGCCTTAAAGCCCAGCCCCTCAGTATATTGTCTTTTTTTTTTTTTTTTTTTTTGTGTGCAGACATAAAAGAAAGAAAGAAAGGGAGACAGAGATTTATCAGTCATGCAAGTTCAGCGGAAAGCTCAGGGGAAGGAACCAGCTCTCTGAAGTTCAGAAGACTGGCTGACACTTGTGATCATGAAAGACACACCCACATAATCTGATGGCTTTCTGAGAGCCGTGAAACATTTTTATTCTACACCATTAGCTCCTAGACTGGCAAAAAAGCAAGAATCTTCTTGTGCTACCACCTATGAAGAGGGGAATTGTTGGACAATTAAAGCTCTGTCTTGCTTTCACCATCTATAAAATTTTCACCTGTAAGAAATTCTGGTAAACGCAAGTCAAAACCGCGTGTGCAGGGAACAGAAACGTTGCACCTCCACAGCACCCACCAGCCATGCAAGGATGCTCTAGGTCAGCAGGCAAGGGGCTGCCTCCTGCCTGCTTCCCACTGCGCTCACCAGGGCTGCAGCTCCTTCAGCTCCCTCGCTCTGCACTCTTCCTCTCCGCCTGGGTTTTTTATATATATATATTTATACACACATGCTTTAAATATGCACATGTGGACACACACTGCATATTTTTGTTACTTTAGGCATTTCTTTTCCTCCTAGGCAAACAAGCCTTCCCAGCTTTTTTAATTCCCTCCCACTCAAAACAATAGGCTAGACACAGAGTGAAACTGTCCCTCCTTAAATCAGGCTGCCACACATTCCTCTTGCTTTAAATAAGGGACTATTGCTATACTCATAATTTCCATTCTTTCTCAGTCAACAAGCAAGGCTGAAGCCCATGCTGGTTCTCAGTCAGGGCAGAAAAGGCAGCCTGTGTTGCCCATCCATTGCTTGGTGCCTGTGACAAGCCATACTCAGTCATAGTCCAGGGACAACACCACCACAAGCAAATGGTGAGGTGACCTTAATCACAGTGGTTGTAGAAGGGTTGGACTTCATTACTGAGATGCTTTAACACACTACTCTATTTTCCTGCTTTTAAAAATTCGTGACTGAACCTATGCCTTCTCGTTATTGAAAAGCAAACAGGTTGCTAGTAAATGAAAAGCTGATAGTTAAAAATAAAGTTTCAGATCCAGGCAAAAATGCTTTGGAAGACGCAGACTTACTATGGGAGAGCAGGTCTTTCATTGAAATCCCTAATTGCTACAAAACTCATGGGTTTTGAAAAAGTTGTCATGGCAGAAGTACCAGCACTGTCAATACATTTGAGCTCTGTTAGCTTCCCAGCAAGCTATCCCAGGCACACTGGGGCTCAGCCCGCAATGCCTTTTGCAGATACATCCCAACCCAGTGAAGTCCAGGGACTCCTTGTTACCGACTCCTGTGGGTCATCCGAGCCCAAATCCTCTGTCACACACAAATGAAGACACTCAGGTGCAAGATACCAAATGCTCCATCTTGCTATCATGTGCCAAGCAGCAGGTCTATTTTATTTAGAAAACTGTATATAGTTATAACAAACATTTTCCCCAAGCAGTGGCATTACTTGACCATGCCATTCATAATGCAATGACTAACAGATTTACTAATTTTAAGCCTACTTTGTTTGTTCCACACTAGGAAATGGAAAATGTGAATTCCTGTTGTTCAACTCTTGTGCCAGATATAGTACATTATTTCTTTTGTTTGGAAAGTTTCATTTCCAAACACCATCCATTACTCAAACTGTATTAATGCAACAAATCTACCATTCAAATAGTTTCCAGTAGATCTCACCAAGAGGATGTTTTTTCTGGTGTTATGACCAGCTACACTCATGTCAAAAAGCTCCACTTGACATCACCTTTTAACCCAAATGCTTTTAAAAAAATAAGTAGGAGTCTTGTCTGTTCAGGAGTTTTAACTGCCAGCAATTTGCTACCTGCAAGCACCACAGGAATGCTCTAGACAGCAAGGACCACTAGAAACTTCTCAAGTGTTTTAGCACCTTAGTCTAGGGTATTTTATCTGAACCAAAAACATTTGGTTCAAGTACTGCAGAGCATTGTAGGCTGAGTCCCCGGATGCCTGTCTCCATCCTACACCACCCCAACAGCAGCTTGATTTCTCTGGGAGGTTTTCCTCCATGGTACATTGATGGGAAAAAACGAAGTGATTTGAGATGCCCCCCAGTGAGTGTTTGGCAAGCACAATCCACACCCTGATGCCCCTGATGCCATGCGCCATGGGGTGCCTGTGGTGACCCTGCTTCCAGTTCTGGCAGCTCAGCCACCACCATCCCTCTTGAAGGCTTAGTGTCATCACCATCATGTGACCAGAGGTAGGTGGCCCTATGATTGCCCTTGACCCTCCTGGCCCAGCACCAGAAGCAGCAGGTCTCACCCAGAGATGCCAAGGAGAAATCAGGTAGTTGCTGTGCATTGCCCCTCACCTTTCTGTCCTTAACCATGTACCCATGCTGCAGCATCAGGAATAACGTGGGGCTTGCCATGACAATGGCTGGGAGGTGTATGAATACTTGAGTCCTTTGCATAGATGCTGCTGTTTATTTGTAACTCCTGCTGTTTATTTGTAACTCTCCTCCACTCAGCTCTGCTCTAGCAAAGATGATCTTTAAGGTCTTTAGAGTTTCTCATCCTTCACAAAATGTAATAATGCTTCTGATGGCAAATTAATCAAACACGCTGACAGCCACGATTTAATTGCTGGAAATGAGACAATCTCTTGAAAAAAAGTCAAAGAGAAAAGCATACCTGAAAGTAAAGCTTTCTAGGACAAAGCAGTAGCATGAAAACAGTATTTTTGCTTAGTCTATCACACCTGATTTCATCTCATCACTACATCTCAAGTTCAAAGTTAACCACTTATGTTTCCACAGAAGAGAAAAATGTTTCCATGGTTTGTTTTCTTTTGAATGTCGTCCAAAAAGTCATGCCCACAATTATATCAATAGGTGTTAGTGATCTGAATGCCGCTGTACCACCCTAGTGAATAAAGCAGGACATCAAAATTGCTTGAAAGTAACAAGAAGCAAAACTCAAATTGACCCAGTATCTATCTGGCATATGGAAAAATAACCAAGATATCAACCCTTTTCTTTTGAAAGCTGCAACGTCCAAACCCTCAAGTGAGAGCGGGGTCCCCTTTGGCCGGGTGCCCTGCGAATGCAGCTCCTTCCCCAACACCCAGTCAACAGAATCAGTGATGCTCCCCATCCTTTGCACCCCATCACCTGATGCCCCACGAGACAATCTGCTCATGCACATGAGTCCCTCCACTTCACAAAATATCCCCTGGTGAACTAGGGCCGCCCAGACCCCCCCCCTTCCTGCAGCAGCAGCAGCACAGGCAGATCCCAGCAGAGGTGTTTTTGTCTCTGTGACACAGGGTGCCCCGAGTGTCGTTGAAGGGCAGATTCATGGCCTGGGAGACCTGTTCTGCCTCCACCTCCTCTCTGGCATATGCAGGGCTTCACGGGGGAAGAGGTGGAGAGGGACTGCCAGGTGTTTCAGTCCCTGGTGCTCAGGGGATCCTTGTGCCTCCCTACTTCTGCCAGATCCAGAGACCCCTGTGCTACCAATTCTGCCATTGCTGCTCCCAGGCAGCACCGCAGTAACTCCCGGTAGCATCCTCGCTAACGAGAGGAGCATCCATACTCAGAAGGAAAAACCGATGACTACGACTTCTCATATATTTGGTCAAAGGCAGTTTTTGTTATTTTTGTACTTTGCTTCCATGAAGTTGTTTTTTGTTGGTTTTGGTTTTTCCTTTTTTTAAGCAAAGATCAATATCAAATCACCTTGCAAATATTTACACATGTAGGAAAAAACATCACCCAAAAATCCTGTTGAAAAAACCCTCACAACTAAAGAAACAGAAGAAACTATGTGCCCGGTCAGACAGCAACACAAGTCAGTACTTAGACATTGCATTAGTATAAAATTCATATTTTAGCCTGCTTCTGAGGTTGCTTTTCTGCATGCTTTGTTTTTAAAACTGAACCACTGGATATCTGGAAGGAATATATAGGTCTTAGGGCATCTGCTTGGGGTAACAATATTAACGCCAAGACCAAATACACACACTGATGAGGCTGCAGATGATCTCTTTGCAATAAGCACTCCAGAGCTGAGGAGGCTGGTGATGGTGAGAATCCCATCCTGTAACATCTCCCACGCCAGGCTGGGTCGAGCCAGCGTACGTTGGTCCCAGCACTGAGGCAATGCGGTCCCAAGAGCTGCTGCAATTCTGCCTGAGCACTTTCACATGACTTAGTCCTCCTGTTTAAAGGTTTCCTTTCTGCTGCATGACCATCATCAGATGTTACAGTTTATAAAAAATACATTTCCGGAGCATGTGTTTGTGTGGATTTCATTTATGAGTTGCCGCATTCAGCACAAGCTCAGTGAGAGCTACCTTGCTGCCAGTAGGCATGACTCCCACTGAAATAAAAGTCACCACAAGGCAAAAGCAACTGTCAAGCCAGGGAACACGGCATGAACCAAACCTTCTGGACAGAGACAATCTTTTTGCTCTCTTTGTACAAGAGGAACCCCAGTCAGAACACTAAGCACTTAAGTACCTCCAAACGACAGCAAAGGCCCTTGACACCACACTTGCACAAATCAATTCAACAGTCTGCAACATATAAAAAATTGATTCCCCCCCCCCCCCCCCCCCCCAAAAAAAACCTGAGCTGGGTGCTTGTGCCAACTGCTACAATGCATGTCTCCCTCAGCAAGCACCTGGCACAAACCCACCAGCCAGCCTCTGGGCACAGGGCAGCTCACAGGCTGATACCCCAACACTGTGCTTTGTAGAGCATGCATGAAGTCTGTGTCCGTTGGGCCAACCTTTCAGCAGCTATTGCTGGTCAGATGTGTCAAACCAAAGCTATTTTTTCTTTCAAGGTGGGTCAGAATTTACCGACCTGCCCAAACAGCAATCAGCCAACAAAGCAAGCTGCATTCAGAGCAAGGTCAGTGCAAATAATTGCGTTTTTTCAGCTAAAAAGGGGAAAGAGTTCTTCACCCCACCACCTCCACCCAGAGCAAACCAAACACAAAAGCCTTCTGTTCTGTCTTTGAAGTAAAAATCCCCTGGCATTTCAGTTTGTTTGATAATATGCTGTTAGCTGAGGTTAAAACCATGGAAATATGTTGATTTGGAACACAAGGACTCTAAGCATGAGTCTATCACCATTTCTGTGGTTGCACATGCACAGGGACATCTCTTGTCCTCTGTTTTCTCTCCAATTAATTATAAAGAGAAGAAAAAAAATAAACAAAGATATGGGGTAATTCCCATTATGATCTTCTCAGTAAGCTTTTTTACCTGGCAGTCAGGACATCACAGCTGAAGTTAAGGAGGAGGGGCTAAGCCCTGGGGCTCTAGCCCTGCTCCTTTGAAGTGCTAAGAAACAAAGGAAATGGATTTTCCCTGGCAGGAAAAGTCTTCAGATTAAATTATCCAAATATCTTTTTAATTCCATCTTTAATAGTCATAGAATTGGATTGCACTGGTGGGAAGGGCAGGGAATAGCACTGTGCAGCTCCAAATCTGCAAGTTACAATTAAAAGGCTTTCAAGCAGTCAAGTTCAGCTTCTACTACCAGAAAAACTTTTGTCAGCACGGCCTCTAGTTGCAAGAGCTTAATACCTGCAGGGTTAAAAGTGCTAGCTGGGGGATCTGAACATGCCAGGGGCCTGACAAAACATACAGCCTCTCCCTTCCACCTCCCCAAGGGGAAAGCTATGTGCTTGCTTAGGAGATAATGAAAAAAGAAAATTTGAGAGCAGCTGTTTGTGCTTGAGCATCCATCTGCTGCACCACATAGAGCTTTGACACCCATTTTAAGATGCACAACATGGGTGTCTGATTTGCTGATAAAGAAAATGATCACAAGAGGCTGGATGCTCACATGCTTGCAGGTTTGGACTTCACCCAAATGAAAAGGTTGGCCTAAGCTGGGGTCAGCTCGTTGTGTCACCAAGCCAGCTAGTACGGACATAATACAACAGTAGATGAGTGCAGGTGTTTAACTTAGTCAGTTTTCTGATGTATTTATGGGTCTCTGGTAATACCCTGGAAATATTACTGCTGTGTTGGACAGACTGGGACACAGAGCTTGAGAAGAATTTGGAACTCTGTGAACTGACCTTGTACATGCATCAAAAAGTCATCCTACATTTTTACCAAATGCTTTAAAAACACTTTAAAAGCTTCATCTCTGCAAAACACTATTTTTACCTGTAACATATTTTTATCTGTAACAGATATTTTTAAATCAATTGTTCCACAAGTAGCAGGATGAAGGAAACTTGCTTTCCTATGGATTACCCACTTTACAGTTGGATTTTTCTTGTGCTCAAAAAGACCCCCAGAAAATGGTAGAAGTGTTCCAGCAAGGCAAGACACACTTGTGTGCATTTCCTTCCTTCATTTTGCTTGCTGGCTCCATGTCAAATTTCTGGTCTCTTTATTCCTTTGCCCTCATTAGAAGCACTAGCAGGTGTCTCTCCTGCATCCGGCTATTTATCATCTTCTCATGGAAGTCCCATGCACCTGGCCAGACAGCAAGATTACCTGCCACATAAGCTCTCCACGTGGCTTCTGTCTGAAGCACTCTTTGTGGAGTTTGTTTGTGGAGTTGGAGCAGAATTTGCTGCACCATCTGGCAGTGTGTAATCAAGTGGAGCACAGGGAAATTGAGACATTTGGAAGCAAAATAGCTAGCATCTGCATATAGCAAGCAGCCTCATAGCCAGCCAAGCTGTGGTGTCATCGGCAAAAGTCTGCCATTTCCAGATCCAGGCTCAGTGATTTTGCAATGTCAGCTGAGGAAGCACTTGTTTTTAGGACGACTGGGGACCATGCTGCTGTTCAGGTTGACTAATGGTAGCAAAATGGCAACCTTCTCACTTCCCACTCACCCTAGGCAATAGGTGACAGCTCTGCTAGCATGTCCTCGGGCTCTAATGAGTTACCCTGTGGGTAACAGACTAAACGTGTCTCTTCAGTGCATTTCTTTTTCTGCCAGCAGCCAGCATCTATTTAGATGCATAAGCAATTCTGCATGACTCAGCTGTCCAAATGAAAGCATCTACTGCAGAGGAAATGAAGAGCGCTGGCACCCGCTGCCTACATCATCCCTCTTACCGCTCACCACTGCCTCACACAGTCCAGCCTGCAGAAGTGACACGACTTCTGAGACTTTAGAACAACTCTCATCTGCCCCAGGGTACAAGAAATTTATTTCCAGTAGGACTCCATTTTTAAAGTGTTCTCTTAAACAGCTGAGAGCTTCCTCCATGCTCATGAGCTCAGAGCCATAGACTGGGGCTGTTTCTATCAGTGCCTCACTTGTGCTCAGTGACTTATTCTTTCTGGCCTCCTCAGTGTCTTCTCTCACATGCCTGGGTGTCTCGTCCTCTGCTTACACTGTAGTTCAAAGTTGCTTAAGACAGAGACCTTCTGGAGCCTGGCGTTTGCAAAGTACACACATCATCGTGAACTTTGGTGAACAACAACTAATCATACATTTTAACCTGTGCAGTTCTTCCCTCCTCCTCACAGCCCACACATCTGCCACAGCCTTCAGCAACCCTGATATCTGATGAGCAAGGTACCCCTGAACCAACACAGCAACACCTTACTTCTGTATTGATGTTCTCTGACATGGAAACTGGGCCATGCATAAGATGAGTCCCAAAATGGCTCTGGCAACGCTTCGGATGTATAAGGGAGGCAAGGGCAGAGAGATCAAGTACTGAGCAGTACTATTACCCAAATGCATTTTGGAAACCTTTGGGAATAGAAGGAAGTTACAGGACATGTGGACAAGTTAATTCATTGCCATGCTCTATGGAGAAGAAAGATTGGGTATTTACTACTAACCAGCACAACACTCCCCCAAAACAGTGCTAGTTCCTTCCCTGGATGGTTCCACAGGCTGACAAAGCATGGAAAGGTCTTGCTAAATGTCTCTCCCACACAACACAATTTCTCAGAGAAATTAACAGCATGATGTACTGCACCTTCTTTCTAACCTCATGTAAAAATTTTGACAGTTAAACCACTCTCCTTAAACCAGCAGCAAGCCATTAGAACCGCTCCTCAGCAAGATATGTACTGGAACACAGTAATGTGCTGAGGAAGCTTTTTGACCTACCTACCTACAGGAGCTATATTACAGCAGCACTACCCTGTAATTAAGGTTGTGTCAAAGTTTCAATTCTATAATGCTGCCTTGACAGGAGAGAGTATCCAGAGTTGAAGGTACCTAGAAAACTCATGGTTACTCATCAAATTGCTTGGGGCTTTTGTTTAATATTATTTAAAAATATTTTTTAAAAATAATACAAATTGTTTAGTACGTCTGAGACTTCAAACTGAATACCTAGCTGTGACTCACCCAAATGAATTCAAGACCTTACCGGTACGTACAACAGCTCCATGTCCCTTCTTGAAGATTTGCCACAGCATAAACTGCATTATTTTCATGAGTCTGAAGTTTCCATCTCACCTTTCCTCAAGAGATCTAAGGCAGTAGAAGTCTTCACTCACACTACTAGTTCTCCAGCATAATTAGGTTACCTTTTCCCAGCTTATTGTGAGCACACTGCATCTAAGTGGACTTTCTAGTGGTACAGCAACACCAGTTATGAGCTCAGCTATATAGTACAGAACATGTGTGTACGTGTACCTGCTATCAGACTGAACTGTGTATTCTCCTTAAAGCACAAAAAAAAAGCTCCCAGAAAATGCTTAAGTCCTTAGCTCTGAAAATAAAATAATTTTCTTTGAAAATAAAGAAACTATATTTGGTTGTACTTTTGAAAACAATCCCATAGTTGTGCTTGGCTGAATCTTGAAACACAGAGATCCTGATCAGCAGCACCATGACTAGTTCAAGTTCAGGTGGTGAAGGAAGGGCAGTGAGACACAGATGTGCAACTGGAACATAAGAAAGTAGAGGATTTCTCTCTGTGAACCTCAAAAATTAGGAGAAGGGTAGGGGGTTGAGATGTACCTGGTGCTGCATAAGCACCTGGTGATGTGGAACGTGTTTTGGGAGAGGAAGGTGAAAAAGGAGCAAAGTTACAAAGAGGATCAGTGTGACAGTCCCTACAGCAGTAGTATTGCCAGTGGGTATGAAGAACCTGGAGGACTGCTGTGCCCACCATGAGGAGCCATACATGAAGGCACTGAGGGGTGGTGAGAGACGAAATCTGAGCAAGCTATATGCAGACTCCTCATCTCTGCCTCAGGAATCTCTTTTGCCTCTCCTTTTCCTAATGAATTCATGCAGGCCTGGCATAAACCAAGGAGCCAGGGCAGGCGTCCAGCTGCCTCGCACTCCAAGCAGCAAGGTGACTCTCTCATGACCGAGAACAACAACTGCAGTTGTTGCTGGCCATCCCAGTTAGGACACAGGCAGAAGCGTAAGCGTGACAGATGCCAGCGCGTGACCTGAGATGCTTGACTCTCAGCCACCCTGCTGACTAGCCCAGACAGGGGCAAATGATGGTGACAGAGTCACAGGTGTGGTCTGGTGAGGCCATCTTCTCATCCAGGAATGACAGACTAGACAAAGGGACAGTGCACCAGCTCTGCTCGCTCCTGTCCCCATACACCTGCCTTGCAGTTCTTCAAGTGGCTCGTATCTAGTCATGGATCAGGTCACAGATGATACAACCACGTCAACTACAGCAGGAAACCAGCAAAAGACACTAGTGACAGCTGCTCTGTGTTCATACTTCCTTCCAGTTTCTTAATTCCAAATCAGTTCACCTGCTCCTAGGACTTCCTTCTGTCCTGCCTCTGCCTCTTACCCCCTTTTCCATCACAGTACGCTCCCTCTCTTCCCTGTGTCTCAGTCTGACTGCCACTTGGTCTTCCTTAAAAGCCCAACATAGAAGATTTAATTAAAAAACCCCAAAACATCTGGAGCAATGGACTTCGGCATGCAAAAACTCTCTTTGAAAGCCTTTTCCATCTCTTTGAATGAAATCCTGTGCATGGCTGAAGAAATACAAGACCAATCCTTTTGGTCTTTAGAATAACGCCAGTACGTCTGAGAAGCGGATCTTAAGGCAGTTTGGGCAGATACCTTGTTTCAGACAGAGCCACCCTACACAGACTGGAAAAGCAATTACAAGCAAGACTACCCTGCAGCATTTTTTAAATTTTTTTTCCTTCCAAGAAGTACAATTCCTTCCAGGTGTTCTTCATCACAGACAAGCTCATTTCCCTTCAGCCAGAATACTGCATGCTATGACATGCAATAGTTTTGACCTTCAGTATCAGAACAAGGAATATAGTGTAATTCCCCCTCACAAGATCTATATTAGCATGTATTTTCTCTTTGCATACTCTCCCTGCTTTGAATGAGGTATGGAATACACACAAAGCATCTAAGAGATACATCTGAGAAAGAATTTGGCTGAAAAAAAATTTCCTTGCAGCCTTTAACGTTCACTGGCTGTCTGCTTCTGCAATTCTCAGGAGACCAGAAACAGCATTTTTACAAACATTTGAACAGGACATAAAATACGAGAGGGACACTGAGAAGATGCTGAGAAACACTGAAAAAATCTGTCATTTTCTAGAGAAGTAAATGCACACAAAATCTCCACACATTTGCTCTGGTAAAGTGCCAGCTGACTGCTGATTTCTTTGTCATCACTGAGCAGGGGATCAACCAAAAAAGGGGTGAGTCCCCCTGGCCTACTACACATAAGTGCTTCAACACCTGAACCATTTCAGTCACCGCTGAGTACAACAAGCACCTCAGCACCTTGCTGCTTCAAGTCATACCAGGACAGTGGGATTAAACTCCATTTCACAGAACAGGCAAAATCTTAAGAGTGGAAAACAAGAGGTACAAAGGGCTGTACAACTACTTTTTATGCTAAGTCATGTATTTCCCCAGCTCAAATAACATCAATAAATTGATCATAAAATCATAGAATGGGTTGGGTTGGAAGGGAAAGGTCATCTAGTTCCAACCCCCCTGCCATGGGCAGGGACACCTTCCACTAGACCAGGTTGCTCAAAGCCCCGTCCAACCTGGCCTTGAACACTGCCAGGGAGGGGGCAGCCACAGCTTCTCTGGGCAACCAGTTCCACCAGCAGAGTGAAGAATTTCTTCCTTATATCTAATCTAAATCTACCCTCTGTCAGTTTAAAACTGTTACCCCTCGTCCTATCCCTACACTCCCTGATAACGTGTCCCTCCCCATCCTTCCTGTAGCCCCCTTTAAGTACTGGAAGGTGCTATAAGGTCTCCCCAGATCCTTCTCTTCTCCAGGCTGAAAAACCCCAACTCTCTCAGCCTGTCCTCATAAGGGAGGTGCTCCAGCCCCCTGATCATCTTCGTGGCCTCCTCTGGACCTGTTCCAGCAGGTCCATGTCCTTCTTATGTTGGGGGCCCCAGAGCTGGACACAGCACTGCAGGTAGGGTCTCACCAGAGCGGAGTAGAGGGAGAGAATCCCCTCCCTCGACCTGCTGGCCACACTTCTCTTGATGCAGCCCAGGATACGGTTGGCTTTCTGGGCTGTGAGTGCACATTGCTGTGTCATAGTTTTCCATCCACTAATACCCCCAAGTCCTTCTCCAGCAGGGCTGCTCTCAATCCACTCGTCATTACTTATCATAACAAAGGCTCAATCCAACACAGCTCAGCTCCAGTCCTGGAAAAGGTCAAAAAAAAAAAAAATCCCTGCTGCTGTTAAAGGCACTTTACATACCTGTTCCTCTTTGTATTTGCCTGACAGTAACTCATATTGAGAAATGCTTTTGGATGAACTCACTTGTGGAAGTTAAATACACCCTGTGAATTAGCATTACTTTATATAGTGGCCACAAAGAGCTGGGCATCTGAACTTCACCTTTCACATATGTAACCAGCCAGTTTTCATTCTCTGTGCTATGTGCCCCTTTTAAAGCAAACTGTTTTAAGAAGAAAAGTTGAAAAAAATAGTTTGAATTTTTTCTCATACTACTTTAAACATGTCTAATGGCTACTAGCAATTTTTACTCTCATTTATGTGGCACAAAGCTAGGCCAGGGGAGCTGGTAGAGCAAATGATAGTGTGATACAAACAGAACTACATTCCAGAGAGTTTCTATCCTCTGGCATAAAATCATACCCCACTTTTAACAGGTAGCTTCACTGCTGGTTACAATTCCTTTGAGCTGGCACACTTAAATATATAAGTTAGATTAACGCTAGTTTGAAAAGGTATGACATGAAGACATGTGCAAGCATTAACCACTGCAAGCCTGCAATGCATGCCAGCCTTCTGTAACTTGCTTTTCCTGTTACGTGAGCACTGCAGTGATGACTTCTTTTCAGCGACGAAAAACTTCTCTCCACTGAACTGCTACACCCCAGCACAAACAGCCCACACACAAAATGCTTCATCATTTGGATTAACCCCATGTTACAGTATGCACACTTACTTGCATGCAGGGATACCCAGAGATGCACAAAGTTACTGAAGTTATTAGAAGCAACCTTGCTGTGAAATACTGGATACACATTTGATGTGCTTTTTAGAGGTTATAAAACACAAACTGCACAAACAGAAACAAAATTATTCAAAACCTGTACTGCATCCTTGTGGCCTCCTAACAAGTGGAGATGTGAAACTAACTGCCAGCTATCTTTCAGTAGTTAACCTGCTCTGAAAATGAAGATTTCTTAGCAGGCAGATGCAAACACTTTGCACATGTGAACATTTTCTCATGAGTGATATCAATGAAATTAAGTAGAGCACAGCGTGCCACATTGCAACTTACTGCAAAAATGGCTTACAATTACCTTTAAGAAGTATTTCGCTACAAAATTTCCTATACACCACAAATATGTTTCAAATCAACTATATTCAAAGGGATCAAAGACAAGGAATACTGTATTTTCATAATCTAATAGTGAAATTATTTCTTTTCCACATCTGCTGTTGCAACGGGAGCCTTAGCTGGAGGTTGAGTTTTGAGGTTTAGTTTTATTCAGTGGCATGCAATGACATTGCTTGATATTTAGCTCCACCTATGGGCACCTCCACGTACCTCTTTCAATTCATTGAAATTAAACGATTTAGTTATGCTTTAAGACTCTAATCATACAAGTCTCCCCTACCCTCCACCCCAAAGAAAAAAAGTAGATGTACAATTCCTGTTGAGAATTGCATTGAAGTTAGGATGTAAGTTATTATTCAGATCATGCAGCACACGAATTGGTTAATGAAAAGGAGAGAAATGAGGGGAAAGGGGGGAAAAGGCAACCCGGACAACTGCATCTTAGAAGTGAAATTAAAAAAAAAAAAAGATTCAGGATCTCTTTTTAGAGAATATACAAGATTACTTCCTTATTTTACAAGGCATTCTTACGGACTGACTCTTTTAAAGTCATGAGAAAGTCAGACTATTTTATTTAATTTTCCTCACAAGAGACACACACTGTAAGGAAGCACTAAGATGATTTCACCAAAATCTATTTAAAAGCCTGTCAGGTTTTGAAAGATGCATTTTTAAAGTTTTAGAAGAACTATTACAGAAAATGTTGAAAAGATCTTAAGAATCAGGAGACATAAGTTTATGATGTAAGGGAGAGGGGAAAGTAACAACAGGATTTTGGCAGAGACCTGGCAGTATAAACTTTCAACCACTGAAATGCAGAGGCAGAGAGCTCAAAGGGGAGCTCCAGAACATGCCTAAATCTAGCAGCATCCCTAGGCACCCCAAAAAGCACAACATATTCCCACAAAGGAAATTCAAATCAAATAATGGTAATGTCTATCTGAATGATACTTAAACAACTAGTGCTCTTATAGGCTTGATATTAGACTAACTCCAAATATTCAGTCAAAAGACATAATGCCCAGTAGCACAACAAGACTCAAAGACAGATATATTTTCTACCTCTTCCTCCAGATTTCTGCAGTACCCCAGTAAGCCCTATTTTGTGAAACCTGT
Source organism: Strix uralensis (assembly GCF_047716275.1). Taxonomy (NCBI): domain Eukaryota; kingdom Metazoa; phylum Chordata; class Aves; order Strigiformes; family Strigidae; genus Strix; species Strix uralensis. Next base: position 34,455,604 of record NC_133973.1, read on the forward strand.
AACTCTAATAGTGAGGCTCCAGATATGAAACTGAATAAAATGGATTTAAAAACAACGGAGTTGTGAGCAAAACACTGGCTACCCACTGAAATCCTCAGTATCAAATGCAAGTACTCTAAGATGTAAGGAGCCTGTCCTAACAAGTGTAACAAGTTGAAAAGTAGTAAGTGATACACATTAAAAAAAAAGAGAGAGACAAGTCGAATTCTTTCCAATACTCTAGGGCTCTTTGTATATTTATCCTTGAACGAGCTCCTCCTCACTGGACTTCAGAAGTGGTAGAGTAGGACAGACACCATCAAAATTTCCAGAGATTTTGACAATGGTAGGTTGCAGCCAGCATCGCACTCATGAGTCTGACTTGTTCCCAGACCTATACAAGTACTGAAGGTATCACAACACACCCTATGAGATAGGGCATTGATTATGGCTTGGCCAGAGTTACAGATACATGGTACTGGAACACAGTACAACAATCTGCACCAGCAAATAAATAAAGGATAAGCATGTATAAATGACAGTAGGAGACATGCAATACAGAGCAAACAGAAAATCAGATATCATTTCATTAGGGTTAATAAAGGCCATGACACTTTGGGCATTAGGTAAATATAGGAAAAGCTCTTAGCTGCACTTGGAGGTTTCATTCAAGTAGAATGTGGTAGTAACGAAATTGCAAATAAAATTAATTCCTGGCACAACTTCGATGGCAAGAAAACATACACACACTCAAAGTGTAGACAGGTCCACACAAAGTTAAAAGTTAAGGAGATAAAGGACCTGCTTGGTATATGGTACAAAATGAGCTGCAATATATAGGAAGGACAAAAGAAATAAAGGTAAAGAGTGGAAGATTTCAAGATGGGACAAAGATACAAACCCAAAAACACCACACCCCAACAAATTCACACTCTGAAAAGGATTGAGACTACAAATTGTAATCTATAAATACCTAATCACTCTAAATATAAAAGTCATTGACAGACTCCAAGTCTAGCAGCAACAGTAGCACCAGACTGAAGATTACTGGAAGATTTCTGGTCAGTGCTCCTCCCATGCTGTGCTACCAGCATACATGACCTTTGCAAAACCTTTGTAAAGCTTGTAACAAAATTCTGAAGCCACAGATAGTGTTCTGTCATCCTTGGATAAGAGAGAAAGTGATTTCATAAAGAAGACCTAGGAAATGCTTGTAAACCTCAGAGACTCTCAAGTCTTTTGGAATTACGGAATAACATCCTGTGGAAGGGCAGGGGTGGGGTCAGGAAGCAACATTAGGAAGAACTGGAGCTTCTTGAGCTGGTCTTTGGGAGGCAGAAAGTCCAGAACAGAATGGGTGACATGGTTGCCAGAAATGACAAAGTGCTATTTGGAGCCTCTATCTCTTCCTCCACCCATTCAATCTTTCATACTTAAATTCCCACCATTTTGTTTCTTTTCATACTTCAGATAGAGAGTACCACAGTAAAAAACAATTGCCAGTTACTTAAAAAAAAAAAAAGCAAAAGCAAGATGACAGAGGTGATATAGTTTTAGATACATAAACACATTTATCAATGTAAATTTTGTCAGAGAAGATAAATCCAGTCCTGCCAGATCCATCCTGTCACCTACTCATCAATCAAGTCACCTCTGTGGTCTTGCTTTATGCACTGTAATGTACAGTACCTTGGGGATGTCTTATCTTTATTATTATTGGTTGTTTTGTTTTCTTCTTTTTAGACATCCAAATATGAATTATGAAAAGCATGAAGCAGGTATGATTTTCTGAAAGTCTCTAAAGTGTGTTGGGCGAGCCAGGATAAAAGCAAAGATGACAGAAGCAGCACAACAGCTGAACCCAAGACTCGGTAAGTGCATTTCTTAACTTAAGTCTACGCCTAGAGTAAAGGTCAAGCCCTTGCTATCATTTTGTATGTTTGGAACTCAAGAGAGGGTTTGGGACACACCAGAACAAGCAAGCAAGCTTTACAGGTACAAATCACAATTTCAAGTTAAAGAACTTGTCTTCCTCAAGACATTCTTTCTACTGCGACAAAGCAAAACTTGACTAGGCAGGTGATTATGCCTAGGGCAAAATCCATGCTGTAACTGTTAACATGGTATGAGAGAGTATTGCTAGAGTTCATTCCTTCCCCACCCTTGACAAGTCTGGACTACACAAGAAGAACAACTAAAACGCTTGTCCAGTATTTCAAATATCAAAGTTACTACACATGTTGCTGCTCTGAAACACAAAACCCTGATTAGAAACACACTTTAGTCTTAGATGTTGTTGAACTCACCTTGGTAACAAGTAAGGTCCTTACTGTAATGCATGCACAAATGCATAATCCAGTGATAGGGATGTGTATCACTAAGCTGGTAACAAGTCTTGCAAAATGACAAATGCTAGTGATCGCTTACAGATTTAAGGAGATTGTGTATGCGATCCTTACGCAGAGGGCAAATAATAAAACATGGGCTCTACTTCCAAAAAGAAAAAGAAATGAGGTCATCTCCATAAAGCAGGATGGCTCAGTTGGAATTACTATTTCACCTTCTATCTTTTGTTAAATCATTCTGTTACTCCACACAGGAATTCCCCTGATGGGCCTGCTACTGATGAGCAGCAGCATTTCACTGTTTCAAACCACTTCTGTGTATGGAACAATTTCTTACAAACATCAATACTTCCCAGTCGTAAGTAGAGAAGAATGATGAGCATTAATATCAATAACTCCTTTTTACCATGAAAGGATTTCTACCCGTATCAAGAGTGAAACCTTCAATGCATTTTTGCGTAACATGCTTTGCAACGAAGACTTGCAGTTACTAGGTAAAGCCATTTAAATGCTGATATATTTTCATATTCCAAGAGCTTTTAAAATAAAATTATTCATGTTGTAGAAGAAAACTGGTAAGGATATTATGAATGCACAAGGATTATTATAGAATAGTAAGATGTTGATACCCTTATTACAAAGGGTCAACTTCAGGCACAGAAGAATTAGTTTTTAACTGGAATATTCTGGACTGTATTTTATTCATTAGTAGATGGCTCATGCTTTGAGATCATGCAAGTCTCTTAAGCAGAAGGCTGGAAAGCTTTTCTCTGAATAAATTCATTTGGTTGGTAAGGATGTGGCCTGGGACAATATTCTTACTGTTTTCAAATCAGAAATGTTTGGAAGCTTAAAGTTTAGATTTTGGCGCAAAATCTTCAACTAGTTTTATGCATAAATACCACAACGTATCTAAGAAGACAACAAAATATTTTAATTTAAATATGCCCCATACTATACAACTGTATAAAATACCAACTAAGCATTCATTTGAACATTAAAAAAAAACCAAAACAAAACTGGAAAAAGCAAGTAGCACACTGTAGTAATGATAACAGAAGGTGGCACAAGCCAGGATATACATCCAGAAACACAGGCAAGTTACCATCTCACAACCTTTTTTCACAATTACCATCAGAAGGGGAAATACAGTGTAACCATCCCAAGACTTCCATGGTGTCTAGTGCCCACCTTATCAGGCAGATGTCAGTGTACTAAAATGATGAAAACCATATTGGTATTTAACATTCTGTTCTTTTTAAGTGAAAGGTAGCACTGTTTTCTTAGGATTGCTAGGAAACAGAACAGCAGCTACCTGGGTTTCTAATGCAACATAATGCTTTGATTGGTAATCATGGAAAGATGGAAAAAGGACAGAACAGGAATTATTCCAACAATTTTCATTTAAATGAAGTGAAACACTAAGTCCAGAAGTAATTTGAAAAATATGGAAAAAAAAATATCTTGAAAATGCTTAAAGGCAGTTGTGACAAACCTACAAAGTCTCTCTCCATTTCATTTATTTATTTAGTGTGTTAATAAGCAGTACATGTATCCAGCTGATTGATACACCTCAGTGACACAAAATACTCCTATGCCATGTCCATAAAACACTGCTTCAGCAATACATGGCATTAGCTCTTCTTAACACTGTTAACATGGAGAGAGTGCCACTTGAGTTAGGTCCAAGACAGACACTAAGCACCAGTGTTTGTTTCAGTTTACAGGGCATACCAATCAAAACAAGATCATAACTGCAAGTATTACTAAAGTTCAATATATTCCTGCTCTCAGTAGTCACAGGATAACAATTTCTACTTTGCTTAGCATAATGACAGGCTTTCAATAACACTGTGCTTACACTGCACCACAGCTTGGGCTGGCTTCATTATACATCTTACTTTTTAAAATATGTATTATATATTTAAAAAACAAGGTGTGAATCTGGGCATTTAACTCATTGTTTGCTTCAAATGGCACAGAATGCATTTCTTTATATTAACTCCAGCTACAACACTCATTCTCAGACCAACTGTGACAAAAGCAAACCAACAAAGAACCATGCTTTGATTTCCAAAACACATGTTGAGAAGCTTCAAACATCCCCTTTCTAAAACTGTGATATTTTCCCACAGATATCAGTTACTGTCTCTTAAAAAAAAATACTAAAATCTATGTCAAAGTGAGGATCTCCATTTTAAAAAACAAGTAATAAAATACACTTCTGTCATCCCTCTTCCTCTGAACTTGTATGTCATGAGCTACTGTCTTTAAACACTAACATATAAAAAACCCTAAAGCTTCTCCCACATATACCCATTACTTCAGTATGAATCATTACTTGGCATTAAGCATTTCTAAATACCAGCTTATTTTGGAAGCAAAGCTAAGAAAGTTTATATTTATGGACATACAAAGCCCGTAGAAAAAGATACAAGTGTGCAGCTTGTAGAACAGTTCACATCAGGAATGAACGAGGAAAAGGCACTCCACCTCTCTTCGCTGTTCTACACACTGTGTACAATTTTTTCAATCACTGTTAAACCTTTGCTCACAACAATGCAGATTCACATACTGAGTAGAGTTCATGTCTCTCCGTTACCATTTTTTTCACTGAAAAATTACATTGTTGTGAATACGCAGCATTAGCTTTATTTATACGTTTAAGAGTACTTTTTTCCAAATGAGAAAGCCAAAGCTACCGAACAGATGTTATTGAAGATATAAATTAAACTTAAATAATTTAAAATCAACTTGTTTAAACAACTTTCCTATTGCACATTTTTCCATTACTTTGCCAGATAAAACCCTATATACAGGCATTTAAAAGGTTAAAATTTTAAAAGCACAAGTTACATAGCACCAAAATAAGGTGCTGAAGAATTTGTATGCCTGCTGGAAAATGAGTGCCAATAAAAACAAATATAAATATATATGTATATACACATCTAGTAGTAAGTCCGGGATGCTGAGATAATAAATACTTTAAACAATTTCCCAGATTTCCAGAAACATGTGAGAAACTATAGAAAATAATGCAAAGTTACTTTAGAAGACCAAGAATACACATGCACAAAATCTATTATAAGAAAAAGGTTTACAATTCCCATACTTTAATCTTTAAAACCACCTCTGTTATCACTATGTACTCCACACAATGACTAGCCTATTAGTTTGAGGACTTATGTGAGTCAGAACAAAGAAAGCTTCCCCCAGTTGCTTTATAATGGAACAGCCTACAGTACTCCCCTGCCCCCCTCCCCCAACAACCTAGTTTGTCCTGTTATGTTTCAAAATGTCATCTTCTGCCTATCTTTCGTTCCCAGTGATCTGGGAATACACTCATGACATCCAGCAACCCGCAGCATCAAAAACAAGGATGAAACTTCCTGTATTTTTTCTGAGCAAACTTATACTGGAATTTCTCCTACTATAACTGCTGCTGTTGCCACCAAACCTGTGACCTGCTGTTACCACAGTAAATGTTTCCCTTACATATGTCTACCAAAAAACAACAGCAGTTCAACTTAAATGGGTAGGAGTATAATCTGGCCTTCTCGTCTGAATAATTTTTGGTTTGGGTTTCTTCGCTTCTTCTTCCACATCGTTTTCCTGGTCACTCTCACATACGTGGACGACAACACTAGGAGTAGTGTCAGTTGCAGCATGTAGCTCATACTTTTCTCCTGAAAGTTAAAATATTAGCAAAACTGGTTAAAAAGGATCCATTCTGCAGAAAAGTATGAAAGAAATTACTAAGAAGAAAGGAATACATAAAAATGTGTAAGTAATACACTGATGACAAAAGCTTGATGCCACAACTCATTAGATAGTGCAGGCAAGTGGATTTCCAACAGTCACATTTACCATCCGGGAGTATTTAGGTTCTGTTTTCAAAGCAACATAGCTCAGCTGTTCTCTTAAAAGCAAGTTTACGTACATCACCCTAAGTATTCAAGAAAGCATTCTACATGAGCAGTCGTAAGTCTTCTTGGTGGGTCCTTGCCATTTTAAAGCATACAAGATTATCTATCTTTTTAGACAGGTATCTTCCTGTACCACACTCAGGAAGACGTTTTCCTGAATGATGGCAAAACCACAGGATCTTCCTTTCCTGCACATGCTTTTAGTGTTAAGAAAGCTGGATGCAGTTCTTCCCACCTCACACAGAGGTGCTCTAACACTGTTCTGCACATTATTTTCACCAGAATCTTTCGATATCACCGACACAGAGTGAACTATAAGCTACTACATAGAGAGCTGATGCATGGAGCTGAAAGTTCTGCACTACTCTCTTTCCCACTCTTTACTACTGGCATAAGACATGTTCCCTAAGCTGGTAGGTAAACAGGTATATAAAAATACTACAGAAAATTGATTCAGACTACAGTTTTTACTCTCTTTGATACTACTATAAAATGTGGCCATTTTTTCTCTCCCTTAAATTTAATAGTACAGTTGCAAACAAGTTAAACCAAGAGTTGTAGATTTTGGGAAATATAATTTGCACCAATTCTCATTAAAAAGATTGTCTTAACAGAGGAATAAAATGACATCAAGCAATGTGATCACTAATCACTGAAAAGCAGAACCATGCTTAAAATAAGAGTTTAGTGGAACTTTACATCTATTTCTGATTCTCCTGTTTCTCCTATCTGCGGTGCTATTTTTAATTAATAGATCTATAAACAGTCTACACAGCACGGTTAGCTGAAATGACAAGCAACTTATGTGACAGCACTAGAAATAAGGGGTAGGAATAAATTCATAATATCTCCTTTAGTTTGGACAGTGGGAAAAAAAGATGATCCTGATATAAACTTCTTTCCTTACCTTTTCCAATAAATGAATAAATTGCAGCAGATGAAAATTAGAAGGAGCAAGGAGTGGCAGAAATCTCTCACTCTTAACTCCAAGAGAAAATTAGGTTGATACTGATAGTTTCCCTCCTACACATACTATCTCAGATGCAGAGGTAATTCTAACACAGCGCTACACAGCTGTTAACTGGTTCATTGTCATTGTCTGAAACAGGACTTTCCCATCCCTTCAAAAGGTGTGTAACTACACAATTGCCTCTTCATTTTTAGGAAGCTGCTTCTTGAAAATTCTGATGAACAAGCTAATATAGTGAAGCAACATTCATACTCTTTACAAATCACATAACTGATCACATTGTGGAGGTCTGGGCCCTCCAAGTGATCCTGTGGAATTACTACATGCATAAGAAACTATACCATTTACTAATACTTTTTCTGATATTACAAATTTAATTGGTAGATAGTAATTAATTTGAAAAGTTCTAGAAATTCAGGAAGTTTAAAAGGTGTTTTACTCAACGAACATTCTAGTGTTTCTAGTCCTTACCTGGTCCTAACTTGGAGATAGCATATAAAAGGTCATAGTTAATGACTGGAGTAGCATCTTCTACTTGCTTCCAATCAACAGGTGGAGAGGCAGGAGGTGAAATCAAAAACTGTTTGTCTGGATTTGGTGGTGCCAAATGTGAGCTTCCAATGTGCAAAGTCTGAAATGAGCATAAAAGCCAAAGCTGTTGCACTATCATCAACAAATCCATCATTTAGGAGGAATTTTAAAGTTTGGATAGATGTTATGCTGTAACAGGCACTCAAGGTGGCAGCATGTAACTATAATATTGAAGAGAGCTGCATGAAAGACCCAGTATACAAAATACAGACAAGCCACCACATTCATTAACTCTGATGAAACATGCAATGAAGTATGCACATCCGCATCTTCTCATTATGGAGTTTTACAAAAATTTCACCAGAAAACATCTGTCCTTAAAATACCGAAGTAGGAGGAAGCTGAATATGGGCTTTAAGGCCTAATGACAAATGGTGTTGAAACTCATTACCACAAGTGAGAGTGGTGAGAATTCTAGAAGGTATATAAATAAACTGGCTCCTTCAGGACTGTCCCTAGGGACATCTGAAACAGACACACATAGATTAATTTTCCCATTAAATGTATGGAGGAAAATACACAGCAGCTACCAAAAAGCACCCAGATTACCAGAACCTGAGAGTTTCACATCTTTAGCAGCAGATGCTAGCCAGCTAAAGAGCTACACTGACAGTGATCTCCAAATACAAACATGCTAAACAAACGATTTGCAGTAGTGATAGAGGGATCAACAGGCAGAGATGTGCACTACAGATGAGCTCTACACTTTGAATTCCCTCAGATACCATTTGAGCGTGTATGTGTGTGTATACTGTTGGCAGAGCACACTTGGCTTCCCCCACCCCGTTAAACTCTATCTTTGACTATGCTGATTACTATCATCTACTCCCTTTTCCCCAAGGTTATCAAAACAATACAGAGGGAGACATAAATACAAAATATGCGACAGCCTCCAAATACTTGTAGCTTTGGAACAACCTGTGATTCTCTAATCGACCTGAAAAACTTAACAGTGTTCATCAGCATGACTGAAGACCTGTGGAAGCTTATCACGAGTAAGTTATGCTTTAGCACCGCGTAAGGATAATCACAAAAAGACTTACCTGAGCAAAATACAGTTTTATTTCCTTTCCAAGGAACTCTGTCTTGTGCAACTGGATTCTAGCATCCGCTGCAGATAAAGGGTTACTGAAATTTATTCGTACTCTTTTGAAGCTCTTAAAATACTGAAAGGTGATATCTCTGTCGTATGTTCTAAACAGCGATTCAAATTTGGCCTGAAGAGAAAGAACCAGAGTAGAAAGTGAATATGCAACACTCTACATTTTCTCTAAAGAAATACAGAAATAAATTGCAGTTACTAGTAGGGGCATACTATCGCTCTTGAACACTGATGTATTTGTAACAGCTTAGATTTAGTTTTCTTCTCTCTGTTATAATTAATTTTTCTAACCTACCACTTGTTTTCTCTATAGCAGCTTCTTCCTGATTAAAAAAAAATATACTGTCGTCATCAATAAGTGTTGGACACGATACTCTGATTTAGTGTCATAATAGAAATAGTAGTATTGTTATATTGGAAAGAAATGCTTGCCTTATAAAATTAATATCCAAAGGCCTTGAAAAAAGTCTGCCAAGCATGCCTTTGTCTAAGTGTGCAATTTTCAAGGAAACCAACACAACAGTTTTAGTAGAGAAAAAAGAAAAAAGCATATTTGCAAGCTAAGTGTAATTTTCTTCAGTGACTCAGCATGCATAATGAAGTTCATGAACATCTCCTGTTCTAATAGCTGCTACTTTCATTTAGGAAAATGAACATATTATTACTGAGCTCAAGTTTAATAGCCTCTTCTATTTCTGGAACCAAATTCTAAAAAGGCTCCCACTATCTTTCCTAAAAAAATTGTAAGTACTAACCATACAGCTCCTGTAGGACCCCTGACACACTTTCTGTTTTGACTGCGTGGTAAGAGTAGGAACTGAACCTCATACCTTCATGAATCCGCAGCTGAGTTACTCTGCTGTCCTATCTGCATGAAAAGACTGAAGCACCTTTGCCAACAGCTGGCTATCTCCATTTCACACTTCAGGTTTATGCTCCTAGGGCATCTACACAAACCTAACTTGGCTATTTTTCATATCATTTATATGACGAGTGCTTCCACTCTTACTTCAGGATGCCAGACCAAAGGAGGAGAAAGAAGCAGGAGGTTCTGAAGCTGCCATGCTCTTGCAAAGTGTTTCAGGCTCACACTGAGAACACAGTAACCAGTCACAAGCCTTATTTCAGTGATGGCAATAGATCAAGCATTCAGATTTCAGATATTTTCTCTTCATAAAAACTTACTAGAAGTTCAATACAAAGCCAAAATAAACAAGTATGTAAAATGACATTGCCTCATTTTTTTTTCACTGTTACATTTTCAATTAGTAGAAAAAAGCAACAAAGATTACGTAAGAAGGCAGCAATTACTTCAAAATTTCATTTTCCTTCCTGAAAAGCTCTGCTTCACAAACTCTCCACAGCTGTGTACAGAGCTACCATGTTTCAAAGACATTTTAAAATCAGAGCTGTCCTGCTTCTTGCTGAGCCACACTTAAGCTTCTTCAAAATGAGCTCTGAAACCAGACCAGGACCATCCACATGCAAAACCTGTATTTGTTAGCCTCCTGTACTCCAGAGAGAGCTGGATACAAGAGTGAAATGTAAGCCAACCCCATGCTAAATTGCATTTCAAAGTTCGCATTCAACATTTAAACTCAGAGAGTACATGCAAGGTTTGTGCAGCATGTATAGTTTTTTAAAGTGTGTGTGATTGTAGAGGTCATATACATCATGGTAGCAATATGACACTAAACAAAATGTTATTTTTGTCCTTAAGGTATCTTAGTCAACAATTCACTGTATCAGGACTGGATTACTTACACTGTATTAATTCTAATCAGTTAAATATAAATCTGAGAGGACTTCTTATAGTTTTAAACATTATGCTCTTAACTATAGTGCCAGCCAAAAAATCCCACAAAAAGTATAAAGTGTACTATAAATTAAAGGAATCTTACTACCAAAATTATAATCTAAACATTTGCTGAAAATGCATATGCAAGTGAAGAATACACTATACAGTCAAGGAAGTCAAGGTAAACTTCTGATCATTTTCAAAAACATTGCTTAAGATCTAATAATTTCCAGAGTTAGAGTCATTCATATCAGAGCATACTGTCGCAGACTTGTAAGACCCAAGACCCTTACATCAAACCGAAATTTTCTTACAAGTCAAAAAGCTACCAAGGCTTTTTAAACAATTTGAAACAGCACCTATATACTTCAGTATTCCAGTAGTTCACAGAAATAAAAGATAAAGCATACCCTTGTTTCTGCTTGATTGAAGACATCGCTATCTGCCACACAGGCAATCAAAGAACTAAAACTGTAGTTAAAATTTCTAAAATGCATTTTGCGCTTTGCCAAAGCGATACTTGCTGTTCCACAGAAACCAATGACTTTTAAGGAAGCTGTTGGTCCTGCAGGCAGCGTTTATAAGGGAAACAAGTCCTGCCCCTCAAAAAAAAAAAAAAAAAAAAAGGTTTCAGAGCATCCTGTATGTGACAGCGAATTCCTGAACAAAGTCCTGCATGCTTTGAGGCAGTCAGGAACAAAATGTAAGCTGCGACTGGAAAGAGGTGACGTCAGCACATTAGTCAGCTTCCCTATGCTAATTACCAGCGCTCGGGAGGATGGAAAAAACAGCTGAGGTTTGCACAGCAGCTGCTTTATCGAGCCTCTTGCAGCATAGTTTCCACTGGTAGTAATTCCATTCAGCACTCAGACAACATGCTCTTCACTGGAATGGGACAACCCATCTTAAGATGGAAAATGTTACTGCTAAAGGACCAAAGTCTAGAGTAATAGGCTGTAATTAGCCAGGAGGAAAATTTCAAGACTTCGGAATGGAAAACAAATCCCTCAGGTCAATACCTTTTGGTAATTTTGTGGAAAAAATACACGGACTGAAATCTAGAGATTAGGAGGAATTGATTTGGGAAAATACTTTTTCCCCCCATTACAGGGAGAATTTTGTTTTGAAGATTTCTTGTAAGCAGCTATATGCACTAATTACCTTGCGCAATTTATGAAAAACTCATTCCAAACCTCATAAACCATCAAAGTTTTTTGTTTTGGGATGGTTGGGGGTTGCTTTTGTTGGTTTGCTTGGGTTCTTTAGGGGGGTTTGGTTTGGGGTTTTTTTTGTTAACAGGAGCTTCATCAGAAATCTGCTGGCAGGGTTTTAAGAGACAAGCTGAACTACCAACAGCAGTGACGAGGTATGAAAGCTACATTTCTGACATTTGCTGGTTTATTTGTATTCCAGTTTCTGAACTTTTCCCAGAAAGTAGCACAGGACACAGGTTTTTAGGTGAAGTTTTTTGGGGGGGGTTTGTTGGGTTTTGGGGTAGGGTTTTTTTGATTTTGCTTTTGTGTGGGTTTTTTTTTAAAAAAATCAAGAACCATTTAAAAAAAATCATTAACATTTAAAGTAATTCATTAAGCTAAGCTTTTACAAGCTATTTGGAACTCTCCTACGCAGCTTCAGATCAAAATTTCTAATGAAGTCAAAATCGTTAAGTGCATTTAGTTCATTTTACTGTAACACAGGGTTATGAGAGAAGCATCAAGCTTTATGAAATACTTGCAAACAATAAACAGTCATAAGTTTAAAGCCTTATTTAATAAATATTTAATCATGTATAACTATTCACATGAATAGCCTTCTCTATTTCCATGGGCTCTACTTACTTGCTTAAAGTTAAGGATGCTTATTGTGCCACAAGCTAAAATCCCTATTTAATAGTCAAACTCTCTGCTATTGTAAAGTTACTTTAGTGTAAAAGTTATGTTAGCATGAAAGACTACTCGGACCAACTTCCTAGCACCTCTTCTTAGAGATCCTCGCTTAAAAATAAGCTCAGCTTGGGAAAAGAGAAGGTATTCTGAAGGACAACTCAACAACTGGTGTACATGCTGCCAGTGAGATTAGACTAAACTCTGAAAGAAGAGTAATATGTAACAAACCTCCAGTGCTCCAGAAGCACCTAACGTACTGGGTGCCTGAAGGACAGAAAGACAAGAAGAAACAGCAGCTCCTTTCCTCTCTCTGAACTCCCAGGAAGATGGGATGCAGTGGCTATCCAGCCACTCAACACAGCCAAGAACAGGTCTGACTTCCCAAGCTCACGACCTGTACCCAGAAACACAGATACCTAAGAGGAGGATTCATAAACAGCCATCATGCCAAGCAGTGAACCACCTGAGCTCACACAGAAAACCATGCCGAATATGTCTTGAATCCTGCCCTTGCCCTGGAATTAGGTCGTCAAGTGTCTTAAAGACTTCGGAAGAGGAAGCACCAAGCATGACTCCATAGACCAGCAGTCAGGATGCTCATCTGGAAAATATGGTCATGAATCACCTGAGCGTAAAAGGAAAACAGGCTTTCTACATCTGAGGTGAACGCTACAGCTACTGATAAGAAAGTAAAGAAGGTCCCCCCTTCAACCTGCTACAGCATCAGAGTCATTTGGCATACTCTGAGGCTACCAAGGTGACTGCAGCATCTCTGTGGATAACAGGTGGAAAGAATATTTCTTTTGTAGAGCCTCATAGGGCCTACACAGGAGGCAGTTTGAGCTGCTCAACAGAATGAAGCCTTTGGCAACTTAGCTGCAGACCTTTATATAAGAAGCTTTGACACACTTAGCTAGCAGTCCAGTGATCGTAAAAGTCTTCAAAAGCCCTATTTTGGACTTCACTGCTTAAAGTAGGACAGGTAGATTCTAGGCACTTGCACCCCTTTGTAGCTCTAGACTTAAATTTTTATGCCCAGATCCCATGAAGACATTAAAAATACCTGATTTCTATCCTCAAGGCCACCTACACATTACTGAGACCCAAGGAAAAATGACTTTACAAGTCTTACTACAGCCATCTTTCAAATATAACTTTGTAATCTAAAACAACTATAGCCTGCTAAATTACTGTGTTATCTGTAAACAAACCAACTATTTTTGACGTTTAACACCTCACAAAACAATTTTTTCACACTGTGTTCTCCAGATTTAAAAATAAACATTGAGTCTTCTACTGATACACACTAGGTTTTTACTTTGTCCGTTTAAAAAGACAAAGAAAAAAAATCAGTCCTAGTCTGTTCCATTTTATCATTATCATTATTTTTTGGTAAGGTTATGTCACCAGCCACTCTTAAAGAAACAATTCAGGCAAAACAAGATGATTGCATATTGACACTCCATTCGCAATGCAGAATAAACTGGGAACTAGTAGTCTGGGAAAAAGAAAATAACAAAAACAATCACTTTGAAGTGGTCTAACATCCTTACTGCTATGCTTGAGTAGAACAAAAATGCAGTCTGCAATGTCTCAATTAGCTGACTAAATAAACTACCTTGAATTATTAAAAAACAGAGGACTTACTTTCTCAAAAGGAAAACAAGTTTTCACTACCCCTGCTTAATTTAATGAAGTGTTATCTAAGGTAGCAGCATTATGTTGAGAGCCCTGAGATCTATTGTGGAAACCAACAAAGTTACAAAACCACCATTACAAAATCCTGACAGTGTTGCAATGTTCCTTCTGTGGTGTTCAGGTCCTGTAACATTTGTTAACCACATGCTAATGAACTGTCTGAAACAAGAACAGGGCAAGACTATCAGAACTTCTGGATTTGATGTTCTGATATTATCAGAGTGCAGGTTTTCTCCTCCCTTGTCTTCAGAGAGTTTGCTGCTTTCTGTCTTCTCTTTGAGACTCCCTAGTGACCTACAGAAAGAGAACAAGGGCAAGGAGATCACCTGCTTAATGTTGTCATCCAGATACCAAATAATGTCTGATACTAAGGAACACAAACTTCATCAGTGCAATGGGATGCAGCTGTACTTTGGGCAACAAGAATCAGGGAAACCAAACAGGTAAGAATAGTATGACATGACAACAGTCTGCCCTACTTTCTCAGGTTTCATCTTTCCCTTGAAAGGTACAGATTCTGGGGCTCAAGTTTTAAAAGTTGAGTTCTAAAAACTGCAGACAAGATGCTCGATGAACACCTAAAGTACTCCCTAACATCAATAGCACCTGACAGATCCTCCACTAATAGCACTTCCCAGGCAGAGAAATTTAACAGAGAGCATTTTTTGATTACTTGGGGATGAAAGGAGGAACAAGGAGTCAAATGAGTATATGGAATAGTGGGAACACAAAGTGACTGAATGCCATAAATAGTTCCATAATTTAATCTCCACATGCAGTAAAACAGGTAAGGCACAGAAGATGAGGAAACGAGACCACAGGAGTAGAAAAAAAAAGGCAAGTCACAAAAATGACTGTTCATTGATGATAACTACATTAGCAAAGCTAACAATCTGGAGAAGAAAATTAACATGAAATTAAATGTGTTGGTAATTCTGTAAACTTAAAATTATCACCTACGAGCTATAAATCAGAACACTATAGTCTATTATTTTCTCTCATCCCTGGCAGACTTTTACATTTGCCCTTGGAGGGTGCTCTTTATGTAATCCCTGTACTCCCACTATATATACTTGCTGATCTTTTGCTATCAACATATAGTTTCTATTTCTGTCTTCATGTTAATTATCTTGCCTTAGACCTTACTTATGACAGGGATAAACATCTTCAAGTTATCTAGAATGAATAACCATACTGTTTTCATTTTCCTAGTGGTTGGGAAAGGAGAGGAAGAGGCAGACAATAAAGTATAAATAGCTTCCAGAGCTATCCATGCAAGCCCAGGATCGGTAAGCTCTGCTCTGTGTGCACTAGCACACACCTGAATCCAAGCAACCTTCTAACCTGCACTGTTCTGTCAGCACAGGAACAGGGGTGCTACATGTCTGCATGGGGCAGGCGTGCTGAAGGAGAGAATGGGAAAAGACAATAGATGTTCCTTCCTTGAACTTAACAGTCATCTAGAGCATAGCTTCAACACACATTCAGGTAAAAACAAAAAATTCCCCCAAACTCAGACCTACTGAAAGACTAAGGAAGTTTAACATATGAAGGGCTAATGAGCACATGTCCTTGACAGTTATTTAAGGGTGTTCTGCAAACTAACACCACCATCAGGAAATGGTAACATTCTCCATCATTGGAAAACCTTTTCCCTACCCTTGGGATTCAACAAGTGTGTCATTTTTATGTGGAGGTTTGTATTGTGGGGTTTCTTTTGTTTTGAAACTTACCTGATGAGCAAAAGAAGTCACACCAATGCTGTCTGGCTCAACCAAAGAGCCAGGAGTGAGGGCAGTGACTTAAGTCACTTGCCTTAAAGTGTCTGCACAGTTCTCAATCTCATTTTACCAGTCAAAAGTGAACCAACCATCCCCCCCAAAAAATTCCCCCTGAAACAATGACTGAAGGGAAACCTGCACATGATTTCATTTTGCAAGTCTAACAGAATTTGTTATGAAGTAAAATTAACTGGCAGACCAATCATATTTTATACTTTTCTCCTCAAAATCCTTACAATAGCCTGAGCACTGGGAGACTGGCAACCTTGATGTCTGATCCAGAACACTGGCATGGCTATACACCTACTCATGCAGTCAAGCAGTAATGCAGCCCTTAACTTCGCCATACAAATGTCTCCCATGCCAGGCAAACCCAGATCAGAAACACAGGGAGAAGAAGGGAGTCAGAATTATCATATAACTGAACATGTTAATGGACAGTTTCTTCTGCTTTGTGGTTATGAAAAACTTTGTGTTTTCCAAAGTTGCATACTCATTGATTTTTGTATTCTACATGTTCATCAGATCAGAAAAATATGACAAGCAAAATAAGTATATATACACCAAGTTAGTACACCAGCAGAGAAATAATGTGCAACAAAACACCTTTTTAACAAGCAAAATAGAGCCTTTAGTATTACGGAATAAACTGCACAAATATAATCTGAAAATTTATTTACAGTAAAGAAGTCACACAGAGCAGAGCAATGCAGGCGCACAAACTGGTTTTCCAAATTACACAGAGCTACGTGCAGTGTACTAAGTCAAGGTAACACCCACACAGTGACAAAATGGAAAAAGGGGCATGAAGCATGGAGTTAAGACTGTCATCATCAGCTCCTCTCATTAACTTTGTTTATAAGGTGGAACAGCAAGCACATGACCATTCACTATTTCATATGCTTACAAGTATTTCAGTCACTGAATTTCCAGTCATAAAAATAGAGACAAAAATTTGTACAGTTTTAACAAAATTTTAGCATCTGATTCCATATAATAGGGTACACGAAAGAAAAGCCTACCTATACTACATGAAGTTATGTCAAGTACTATATAGGAGTACCATTTGAAAGAAGTATTCAATGGCTATAAAACTCTGAACTACTGGACAATATTTTCATATCTAAAAAAGAACTTTTCAGAATGAAAGTTTGAATACTTGTCAGGCGTATTTATCAGAGCACTAGTTCAGCATAATTATCACTAGCATACTTTGTACATTAGCGTAGATACTTATTGCAGACACGGCTAGACTCAGCTGACAATAAAAATTAAAGGCCATGCATCAGGGGTGCAGTGCCACCTCCATTTTAGACTTTTAGCTGTTCCAAGAAAACCTTTTCCTCTTCTAAACACAAACCAGAGCAGAGGAATGAGTGACCATTTTCTAAGATGTTAGGGAAAACATGTAAAAACAAGCAGAAAAACTATGAAGATTTTGCACTTTACTAAGATAGTACACATACTTAAGACACAAGACTCAAATACCTTTATATACCTAAAATGATAGAAGGATAAATGCCAATCAAAACAAGTTTTTCAAAAAACTATGTATTTCTCCTGTATTTATTTCTGTTTAAATTCATTAACTGATTCACTTCAATTACAAAATCGTCTATAGGTAATATATTTAGAAAGAGCGTATCATGAAACACCAAGTCTTTTTGCAGTAATTGGTAGGGGGGCTGAAAAAAGGAAGGAGGAAGTTCTTGCAAGGTCAATCATAAACATTCCTGCCACCACAGAGAGAGAATTTGTTTCAAATAGTCAAAACAACCTTCAAGAAGATGAGATGCTTCTTAAAAGTGTATGAAAATACCTTAAAAAGATTGTCCAGCAATATTATAGTTCAATCTATTACATGTTGGGGGCAGTGGGGGAGCAGGGGGAGGCCTGCAAAAAAAAAAAAAAAAAAAATCCGGAAAATAAAAAGCCAAAGACCAAGATGATAATCTTGAACCAAGGCAAACGTAAACAAGATCATTCCCATGGCCACATGTAGTTGCAGTGTCAATTATTTATTTCTATTTAAGGCATAAAGGGGAAAGAAAAGGCAACGGGGACAATAGCACAGTCTATAACTCATCACGGAAGCAGTGCACATACCACACTAGAAAAGGCTAACTATGGAAAGGGAAGGGCAGGAAATCCTTAAACAACTCCTCTCTTCTAACTTAAACTTGTTGAAGACTTCTATAAATATAGATATTTATATAAATCCTTTACTCAGAGTGGAAATTAAAAACGTGGAAAGAGGAAAATTCTCCAAAGATCATCTATATTTATTATGAACTAAAAAAGAACAAGGGCTTTTAAACCAAAATGTGTTAATAGGCCATTTTTGCATACTATAGAAAAAGCATCTTTAAACTATTTACAGCAGAACTGAAGGAAGTTATTTATTAAAAAATGTTCCTGCACCCCCCAAGATAGAAAGTAATCTCTCATAAGCACTGTGTAACTATGAAATAAAGGAAGCATGTATTCTTCCTACCATTATAACTAGGAAAAAATCATCAGCAGCCTGACCTTTTCAAGGTTATTTATTTGCATACCAGCGTGGGGGGGGGGGGGGGGGGGAAATCTATACAGTAATTAACAGATAGGTGGATTTGCAAGATGAAACAATTTAAGAAAGGGACATGCTCTACACATCTGTTACTAAAACAAGAACAGCCCTTCAGATAATTATTTCTTGAGTGAGGGGGCACCTTCTGAAGATGATGAACATTTTGTTTTGTAAAGAGGGAACAGCTGTAAAGTTATTTATAAGCTAGATTCCACAGAGGGAGAGGTCCAGGGGATAGGGCACATGCTTAGATTTGGATTCATACATTCTTTAAGCACGTCACACATATTCTGACACTTACCACAGCTGGAGCACTGCACTCTGATGCTGCCTCTGCACATCACCCATGCATTAGGGTGAGCTAAGGGGCATTCACGAAATGTTGGTGCTGGGCTTGTACGCTGGTATATAAGAGATACCATGTTTGGAGACTGAACCAGAACCAAATTTCAGAGAAACGGGCCTTTAGTGTTAACCTAGATATATTTAAATGTTGACAGTAATGTAAATAGAACTATCTTCAGCAGCTGAAACAAGAAGTGATGAGGAATGGAAGCTCTTGCAGAAAGACAATCATGTTATGACAGCTTACAAGAAAGGATGTAGAGTGAAAG
The DNA here is from genome assembly GCF_047716275.1 of Strix uralensis. Lineage (NCBI taxonomy): Eukaryota > Metazoa > Chordata > Aves > Strigiformes > Strigidae > Strix > Strix uralensis. The sequence continues at coordinate 34,474,863 of NC_133973.1, forward strand.
ACACAGAAACCAAAGTTCCCCAAATCTCTGTCGTGGTAAGAGGGAAAAAGACCCCAGTAAGTGATCCTGCAGCATGTCACAATCCAGTCCCACAACAGAGTATTTTATTCAAACTCTATCAAATTGAAGCCAGTGTGGTCAGAGCTCCCCAATATCCAGATGTTCCAGTAGCAAGCACACACTTTCAAAGCAGAAGCAGCATCCACAACAAATGAAAACACAAACGGAATACTGAATCTAAATTTGGTTTGATTTTAAAAACCCAAGCCAATAAGCTGTGATCTATTTTGACAAATACATGTATCAGTACAGTGATGAAGACACGATATATTTTACAACGGTTTTTAAAAACTAAATTTTGAGATGATTAGGCAGGGTTATAACCCAGATTCATATATTAAAGACAATGTCTTCTAAATATATGTTAGAGTAAAAGCTTGATGTCAGCATCTTAGTCTTTTAAATATTGCCTGAGAAAAAAAAATTGTCCAGCTCTCTGGTTTTATGAAACACACCCTGATCATCACTGCAGGATTAAACGGCAGGTGGCATTTTTCGTTCAATATGCTTCCATATCCATTGAAACTTTTTGGAAAAGACCAAAAAAAGTCAAGATATTTTTATCTCACTTTGTACATTCCAGATAATGAAGGAGATAATAGTAAAAGGTCAGTACAGAGGAGAAAAAGCAGAAGGAATGAATCTGTGTCAGCTTATCTTTAGTCCCTACTCAAAATCTAAATCAAGAGTTACCATTATAAAGCATGAATCATTGCATATTAAAGCTTCAGATAAACCAATTTAAGAAGCCTAACTACTTTTTCTTTGAGCAACCAAGGTTTTGTTTTCAAATCTGTTCTGGAACAGTAAGATCGTATTTTAGTGGTTTCCAGACCTATGATCAAGGATCTCTGATGGATATTTCAGATCAACTGGTTAAACAAGGAATTCCAGAGGTCTTTAACGCAAGAAAACCATGAAGCCAGATGTCATTTCTACTCATGATTTTGAAGGCTGCTAGGAGCACGCCACCAACCTGTGTTTTGGTATGACTTGCAACATTACCTCTACTCCTCGATTCCACAGACTGCATTGCAATATGACATGTCTGTATCATGTTAAGATAAAATTTTAAAACAAGTGATATCTGATGATGAAAATCAAAACCCAGTCATTCCTATCTGACTGTACTCAAACAGAACCAGAGCTTTTGAGCTGAAATGAATCTTTTGTGATCACACTTGGGAAAACAAATCAGTTCACCATAGCTGGTTAAACAAAACAGTAGTAAGTAGGAAAGGACAATGCAGTATTCACTCCTCAGTTCCACCTGTATTTTCCTATTGGAAGGTCTTGAAATTCTGTAATTTGGAGTTTCTCCAGAACAGATGCACACTCCTCAAGGCTAATGAAAGCAAAAAAAGGCAACTTGGGCCATCACTGCAATAAACACGTTATTTACTTCCCCAACATAACAGCAAAGTGCTACCTTTATTCAAACCAGTGGTCTTGGTGGTCCCTCCTCCCAGAAGCTGTTTCTCAACATTACTCTGGTAAACTTTTGAGAATTTGGGTATAGTCTTACACCCAAAGATAATACACAGGTGCCATTCTGTGGACTACTCCCACTCACAGATGGAGTACAGCTGATTCAATATCTTCAAGAGCTATTATTACTCTTTGATGACATTTGCTGAAGTAGCATACTGGTTTGCCTACAGTCCCATTACTTTACAGCAACTCTGGAGCACTTCTTTCTGAATAAAAAAACCTGAGGAGAATGGTTTGGAACAGTCAATCAGTTTTTCCTCACAGGATCTCCAAAACCTGTGAGACAATTTTGTTTACCATTTAACCAATAATTCTTGAAATTACAACCTTATTTCTTCTCCCTTCACTTAAAAATTTCACCTATTAAAGATGTGTGAATTGAAATCCAGGCTTGCTCCAATGAATGCCAGTTAACTTACTAATAATTCAACAGCCTTTCACATGACAGAAGAAAAAAAACTTCCAGAAGGTTATTTCAAAAGGAGAATAAAGAAGAAATCCCACTCAAATTAATGCAATTACAAACATTTATTTGAAGTCTAAAACTATAGACTGTGCCCTGAAGCTATATGTCCTTTCAGCATAAAGCCATAATGCCAAGAGATCCACAGTTCTGACCACAGAAGTGTGCATCACCTATGGACGTCAGTAAGGTTTCTATGAAGCCAAGTGCTGAATTCAGCCATTTCTCTGCACACAGAAGCTATCCACTCCACAGTTACTCCACTGAGGGATTAAAAAAAAAAAAAAAAAGACTCAAATAACCCACTGTTTTGTGTTGGTTTTTTTTAAAACACAGATTCCAAAAGCACTGCCAAGAAGGAAAGTAGCTGTTTTTACTGAATAGACACTTACAAGATTATTTTTTTTTTAATAGGAGCTTAAAATATATGAACTGTTGTCATGCTTGCATTATGTAGCCTACATATGTTCAAACAGAATATAAAGAGCTGTGCTCTATCACAGAACGGCTATTTACAGATTCAATGTGCGACAGTTTTCCAGCCAACCATCTGAAAAATAAATACCTACAGTGTGCTTATTCCTTCCTTGGAAAAATCCATGACTTACACTTCCATTTCCAAGCATTAAACATTAAATTCCTGTTCACTGACTGGTAACATAAAAGTGGTAATTTGGAAATTCCACTACAGAATATTTGAGTAACCAACTAGACTCATTTAGAAAACTTTTTAATATGGCAAGTATATGCCAAAATTTAAAGTCTTTTTTCAACATGTTTCCACTCCTGCAAGGAATCTACTCAAATGATCCACAGTAAACGGATTACAATTTTGCCCTCATTCAAGTATTCTGGAAGGAAATAAGCATTTTCGTACATTATATTTACTGGCAACTATTTTTCTATTCATATTAAAAACACCATTTCACCTGGAAAAATAACTTCTAAGTGCTAAAAACCAGAATCCAAAAGTGTGCAAAATTACAGTGACTAAACAGAATAGTGGACTTACAAAAAAATTATCTGAGGATTTTATATGCTGAGAGCATTTTAGAAGACATAAACAACTTCTGTTTAATTAAGTTTGCTTCATTGAGAAAAATATTTTTAGTAAGAGGCAAAACCAGAACAAGTAAATAAGAACTACATAGCATTCTGTCAGTCCATATGGGAAGATTACACAAACAGAGTCTATTCAAATACTCCAACACCTGTGCAAACCAGCATCTTGAACTGATCATGAATAAACCTGCTGAGGAAAGAACGGAGCCCTCTACAGAAAAATCTTTTTTGGATTTTGGAACAAAGGTGTTAACCTGAACTAAGCAACCATGATGCTCTGTTATCACCAATTCATGTAATGCCACCTGAAAGCCTGATCAACACTAGAATTCCTTCCCACTCATCTGTAACTCAAAGCCATCCTGTGCTTGGGATCAACAAATCATTAAGTTCAGAGTAGCTGGTGTCTCTCTGGAAAACACAAGAAAAGAGCAAAGAATATTTATGATCGCTGTATACCTATGAAGTATGTTAGAAAGCACATAAAGTTTGTTCTCTCCTGGAAAACAGAACACAGTCATTAGCAAATAGCATCTTAAAAGGTTAGGGAATTTCTGAGGAGGACTCTACATTCACTTGAAGGATTACTAAGAGCCTATAACCCTATATTCAGACATCACTCAGGGATAATCTCCTCAGGACATTACTCAATCTTTTAAAGAATGATCTAGAAAAAAAGGCATTGTGTTTTACTTTGAAAGAGCTCCTTCATGCAAGTATAAATCCACAGAAGAAAAATCTCCCTTAAAGTGATAGGGAGAGTTTTCTCAAAGTCATCAGACACGGACATCAGACATGGACAGTCTTGAGCCTCTTAGCAAGTTTCAGTCAAGTACGATACCAGGCCAAAGGGTTAAAGGATAGCATTTATGATAGAGTTGTGTGAAAATATCAGCGACCGGACAGAGTAGGAAGGCCAAGAAGCATGCAGAACTCCGTTGTCAGCAATTTTGCTTGGCAGAAGCAAGCAGCTTATGTGGGCCTCCAGACAAGCTAGAACAAGTATCAGCATATGCCGCAGGATGTAAAGAAAGGAGAATTAAGAACTTTGTAGAAGGTGACAGCCAAGGACACAAACCCAAAGACAGACAGACATTTGTTCCACAATCTGTGAAATATGCTTAGCGTACAAAGGAATTTGCAAGCTTTAGGGGCTCACTTAGTCCACATGCTATAATAAGATTTTAAAAATAAAATCACTGAAGTTACCCTAGCAAGAAAAGTGTCTTGGTTTACCAGGAGTTTCCAGAGCTCAAAACAAAAGTTACAAATGAGTGAGGGCTAAGGATAATTTAGAAGGACTACCTCCTAACTTGCACATAAAAGCTGAAATGCACACTGAGCAAACAATGTGACTCTTACAAAGTATATTTGGCACAGTATGCATGCTTTTGGTTTTAAGAATGAGAACACAGTGGCCAGAAAGAATTATGAATGGCTATTTAGGGCTCAGTAGATTGGTCAAAAATTGAGGAGAAAAAAAGAATCCAAATGGATGGAGAAGTGCAGTGATAGGTTCAAGCTTGTTCTGTATACCAAGCAGGTGACAGTGTTCAGCTCAGTGGTATCTTGTATGGCTAAGAATTAACTTCTAAAAGCCCTTTCTTGTCATTAAATTTCTTCAGATGTATTTAACTCAAAATGAGGCACCCATCCACTTTACAAAGAAATTCAAAGTTAAAGTTGTCTAAGCACCATTCCTTTACATGCCCTCTTTCAAAAATAGCCCAGCAAGTTAGCAAGACACAGTTCAGTACAGCTGAACAGGAAAAGTGAATGCACCAGTTTTCACTTACTAAATTACAAAATATTCAACCTATTCCACTAAACTGGTCTAATCAAGAATATATCCATGCACAAGCTGTTGCCGACAAAAAAAAAAAAAAAAAAACCAAACAAAAACCAAAATGCAAACTAACTTCCTATGCAGCCCCCTAAAAGAACCTGGATGCAATTGTCTGGCAGAACCAGCTCTCATCAAGGAAGAGGAAGCAATGAGAAGTGAGACTTGTCAGTCATTCAATACTCACAGCTTCATATCTATGAAAGGATGTCACTAAGTCCAAGCAACTCCCTTCCAAACACCAAGAGCCCCCCATGGCTTTTGGATCAGTAACTTGTGTCACAAAAACTACTGCAGGATTCACTCCAAGGAAGATTGAAAGCTGTACTCCCTCACCCCACACACTTCCTTCTGACATTTCTGATATATCCTTCTTAGCCTCGTAATGCCATAATCATTATCATTGTTCAGATCACACTTGCCAGTGCAAAAAGCATGAAAGTTCACACACTTCAATGCATTTGCATGGGTAAAACACACAACTGTAGAATTTGCCTGATAATTACACTGATAACATGGGAAAAAAAAATTGTCATCCAGTAAAGAAATATTTGGCTAATTTACTGCATGTGAGGACACATTTTCCACCAGTTCTCTGAACAACAGTTATCAATACTGCAGGATGTACATTATCAAATAAGTACCTTGTGGAGTACCGATGCAGAACCTTCATTTTTATAGTTAAGTGGTTTAAACCGTGCAGTCTTTGACTTTGCTTAGTTGTTACCCTGAGTAAAAGCCTGACAAAGGAGAGAAGACAAGTAACAGTTTCAGAAGAGAGGGAAAACGCACAACCCCCTTTTAAATTATGCCAGCAGGAAAACATAGGTAGAAGAGGCAAGTTCAGGGGCAAAAGTAGAGAAATTCCCTGAACATCTTAAAAACTTGAAGATTTCTCCCAAAATACCCACACCTTTTGTCTAGTATTAAATTTCATATTTATTTCAAAATAAGCATTTTTAGAAAGCTATGAGAAAGTCAAAGAGCAGAATAGCAAGCAATTACAGTTGCTAACTATAGCTTTTCTTATTTATGCCACATGATTTGTATAAAATCATGGAAAGCTGCACTATTTCCTGATAGCAGAGGCAAAGGGTGGTCACTCAAATATTTGACTAATTCATTCCACTGGATTTTCCATAAGTGATTCATGGCTGTACTCAACTTTCCTGGAAAACATTTCACAAAGTCTGCACAGTATGTAAAGCAGCATATTCTCATTGTCTAGTTTCTAATTATGAATCTTTGAGACTCTCTCTTTAAAAGCAAACAGCATGTTTTAGTGACTTCATTCTATCAAATACGATTTTGTTAACTGAAGCACTCTTATGCCCAGAATAACTGCCATCACACCAAAAATGCACACGCTTGTTTTCCTAAACAAGTTTCTCCAGGCTTACACACAATTCTACTTCAACATGTAACTAGACTTAGTACATCCTTTAATAGTCCGTTTTATCCTCTCTTGCCCATCCTGATCCTGACATCACTATTTTATGTCTTTATTCTGTTCCTAGTTAAAGTTAGTGACACTTTCCTAAATGAAAGGAGGATCAAGTTCTTATCTATAAGCTCGTCTAAGAAGAGATTTATCACTGTTTAGATGTTGCTGCCAAAATGAGACAACAAAACCCCTGAAACTATCATAAATACAAAATCACCTGTTTAATACAATTGAAGGAAGACTATGAGGACAGGTTACAATTTCACTTTACGGCAACCTCAAGAGCCAGAGGCTGTGAAAATACAAACAGTTCCTGCAAAAAGAAGCCTCAAAGAGCAGAGTTGGGCAGATGTAACGCCCTTTCCATTAACCCAGAAAAGGCTACTGTGTTTAAATAGCAGGACACTTAACGCTCTATCAGTGTGTATGTGGGAAAAGAAAATGAACAGATATATACATACAAATCCCAAATCTATAGACACACTCATAAACACAACTGGAGTTTCCCAAACAATTCTTTTTGCTTCTTTATAAAGGGTGGTATTATAGGCACTGGCCTGATTCAAGATTTAGGTTAAAATGATGTTCCACATGGTAAGAAATTTACTCAGCCTCTTAAAAGGAGTATCTCCGAGGAAACCTCCTCTGCTAAATCCTCCGAGATAGAAGTCTTGAGAAAATGGGAAAGAGGGTAGGTTGTGGCTGGAGGGCATGGGGGTATGTAATTTGATTTTGTTTAAAAATTTTGAAAAGAAATCTAAATATTTATTTTCAATGCTTATTCTTCCCCAAAAATATTATGAAAAAAAACAAAACTTATGAATATTTTTCACTCCATTTCCTATATATCCCCATATACCCCCATATCCCCTATATATCCCCATATCCAGCCTTAGATGCCCTAAGAAACAGGATTTTTTTTTTTTTAATTTAATTTTTGGTAAGGGAATTTAGAAAGAGCCTCTCTGAATACCTGCGTCTTCTATTAAAAGTCTGTTCTTTTCTTGGAAGTCACAACACTACAAAGAGTTTGTTTACATAGAGGGACTGTGAAATAATTACAAGTTCCCTGAAACTACTTGCCCAACTGGTTTCTAAAATCCCTTGTGGTGTCAGTTCAACACAGCACACACCAGTGAGGCTGACTTCAGTACCTGATCAAAGTTCTGGTTATCCTGTCTGATCAAGTCTGAGTCAGGAGGGTACTACTTAAACAAATGAGTCTTCAGAGTAGTTCCCAGGACCCTCATCTCCTCTCATTTTCATTATGAAATTTAAGAGAACCTGATTTTCTTTAGTATGCAGATAAGCTCTGGCTATAGTGAAACTACATATAACATCATTTCACATTATTTATACCTGCGTTGCTGCCTCTGTGCAATTCAAAGCATAACAGGTTGATTTCTCTCACCCAACATTCTTTCCTACTTAAAAGGGCAATCGATTACCCAATTCCTCCTTTCCAGACAGTCTGAAAGACCACTGCTCACATTTCTTGTGGATTGAATATGACTGACAAATTTCGTTTTGAGGAGAGCTTTACAGCCCTTGCTTCAGGTAAGTTCTGCTGGACTTCCATTAAGTCCCTATTTGAAATGACTTCAAGTGTTTACACTCTATGCCCTATTCATTTTTACCAATTTTAGAAACATAGGTTATCACACATGTAAGTAAACCAGTACTATCAAAATAGGCTTTCAGTGTTATAAATTTATTCCTATTTCCCAGCAAACGTTAAATAATAAAGAAATTTCAGTGTGATATTAAACATGGATATAGTTTCTCAGGTTTCCCTACTGCTTTCAAACTTCTTGTTTACTTGTTTTTGTAGTCCCCCAAACCCTGTTTTGGAAAATACAACCATGAAGCCTTTTCTCCAGCCAAGGAAGAAAGGCAGACAGCTCCCTTCAGGGCGCTGCCCTGAGCTATTCTTAGTCTGTTTGCTATTAATGTCACTCTCCAAGGTATTTCCGAGGAACTTCATTAAGTTACTGCAACAATAACGTCCTAATCAAAGGAAAGACTGTATACTTAGCCTTTAAGTAAATACAGAAATAAAGACATCTTTTGCATGTGAACAGTTAAGGCTTATCATTTCTTCCAGATGAACTGGGTTTTGATGGAACTACCTCTGTAAAACACTTTATCTCCAAGCTTTTTATTTCACAAGTTTGACTATGAGGAAAGCACAGTAATGTTCTCAGGTGTTCTTCATAAAAACAGTTTGTGCATGATTAACAAATACTCTTTGAGGAGGCAAAGTTTCATAAACAGTGTATTTTTAACCACCACAGACTGGTCACTTCTCAAAGTCACTTGATTCTGACTGACTCTAAGGAAAGTACTACCTTGGTTGTTTCTAAAGCCAACTCAGAAAATTTTAGCTGACATTTCAAACCTGCCAAGCAGAGCAAAAAAGGGCTTACAACAAGCATTTCCAGTTCTACATTATGCAACCGAATGTTACAACAAGTTTTTTGCAGATTTAAATGCAAACGTATTACACAGTCTTCAAATAAGACCATGTGCAATGCAAAGTACTAACCAGAACAGTCAGCAAAAAAGGGATACTTAAAACAAGCAGGGAGGGAGGGAGGTGGGAAAGGAGGGCAAGAGAGATTAAATAATGTGCAAATACATGAAAAGATTAAGTGTGTTGGAAAAAAGAAGTGGGGAGGAAAAAGAAATAATCTTACCAGCAGCTCCCTTAAGAAACCATGGTCTTGTGAATTTACAAGAGAAGCCACATTGTCAACTACCAGAAAGAGTTAGCCACATGTTTTGAGGCTCAGAAGCTACCAGTTACATTAAAGATAAATCAACTTGCAATAACAAAACTTTCCAGAGTATGTTCTTCCTTACAGGGGATGGAAAAAACCCAACCAAACCACCCCACACTACTAAACTAGGAACATGTCTTTCAAACTGCTCTACTGCACACTGTTTTATATGTAATTAAACACAACTGCAGGACATAGCAATTACAGTAATTTCTTTTCTGTCCCATATGGATGAGGCTCCAATATACTATAAAATAAATACCATCAGATCTGTCTGTTCAGCAGTAAACTTTGGTGTCCTACATCCAATGTATTAAAAAAAGATTATTCACTTCAAGATTTAAGGTGACCTGGTTGAGTTGACACATTAAGACACATTTTCAGCACGTATTGCATACAGTCATTCTTTGATTTTAGATTTTTAGATCCAACTACTATTTCCCACTCAAACCCTCATGGTCTGTCACACTGCTAACTTTTTGGTCTTCCTAGCCTTTACTCTAATTAGTAGATATGTCCAACTGTTCAGAAAGAACATGGCTGACCTTTCAAGCTAACATCACCCCTCAGCGTAAGTGTTCCCAGTGTTGTGCCAATTCCTCAGTGCCACAAGCAGCAGGTTCTCCTGCCAGAGAGCTGCCCTGGTACGCAGGGGCCTTGGAAGGGGCCTCAGCTCCTCCGCTGACACTACCTCAGCTACCTTGGACTATGTTAGCACAAACTGCTGATAGCTTATCTGCAAGTGGCTGTATTGCATTGCAGTTTTGAAGCACTGAAGTGTTGCAGCTCACTTTTAATTCTCCTGTTGCTTGGCTTTCACAAGATCCTTTACCTCATACTTAAAGCTTATACTTGGGCAATTTTTAAGGATAAGATTATGGGGCAACAGCCCGCCTAACAATTATGGTTAAACTACAGGTTCCAAACACTGAGCTGTAGGAGTTTAAACCATGTTTAGTCTAGGAAAGGGAGACATGGAAGCAAAGAGCACAGATGCACAGATTAAGTAACTTCTACTTTCCAATTTACGATCAACCACTAAGTGATCAGAAGTTAACTCTTATCATTTTGCCTGGTTCTCCTATAATCGAGGACATTTAAAATTTGTTTAGAAGGGATATTAGACTTTACTTTTTAAAGCATCACATGCCTTCTGTTTCATTACTCACCGTGGCATTTAAAAGACTGGGTCTACTACAAATAACTTTAATAGTTGATTAACTGTGGAAAAGAAACACCCCTCAAAAAACAGACACCAGTGTCATCATCTGTTTCCCAGACCAAAGGACTCTCTAAATAGCATTAATTCAGGTCCCAAGCTATGTCATACAAGTCTCTTCATCACCACTGTATTGCAAGTTACAATGGGGCTTGACTGTTCAGTATTTGTTTACTTCCTGCACTGACTTCTACAGGAATTTACCATGAGACAGTCACTAAAATATTCTTAATTTAATGAAAGTCCACTATTAAATATAAAGCTAGTTCAGAACATGTTCAGAGATAAAAGCTTAAAAAAAAAAAATCAGTGTGGTGTTCCGTAACACCTAAACTTCTGTGCATTATGGAGGGGAAAAATGGACTTACAGCAGGTCATAAGAATTAAGCAGCTGCACATCATTTTATACTGGTTAATTCACTTTGACTAACAAATTTTTTATGTCTTTTAGGCTTCAAACACATCTTCAGGACTGCATCATCTATGGGGTCTGAGATTTATTACAGTAGGTATTATTATTTTCAGCTAGCAAATTAAAATTTGCTGTCATTTACAGTATCTAGAAGGCAGCTCTTCAAAGGTTCCCAAGAAAGAAGCTTGCAATTTCATTTCCATCAAACATGCACAGATCTCAGAATTGTCAGCAGCTTTAAGAGTATGCTTGGCATTTTCAGAAGGGAAGGAACAAATACAGGAGACAAAGGGGCAACACACTCACACAAAACCAGTTCATTCACACCAGAATGCGATGATAGTTTGACAGCACTGGACAAGGTCATGTGTATGTATAATCTAATGCCAGGAACACTGCAAAATCCGATGACAATTCTAAGGTGCGTTTCCTAGAAACTGTGAACTGTGCTATTAGAAGCAACTCACAGCCTGCAGCAGCTACCCAGCTAAAGCCTTGTTATCTCCTTGGCACACTTCAGAGCCTTCAAAAGCCCTGCAAGTCCCTGCCTTAGTGATAACGGCAGTAGAGTGCAGGGCAGCTGCTCAGAAAGAATGGCCTCTTCCAAGATTGCAAGGCCGGTGTTGCCAGGATGCTTCCACAGTAGCCTAACTTATCAACACTTCCCTCACCACACCACAGGAATAACCTCCTACTCTCACTTTCAGTTCTGCTGCTTCTGTTTTTCTAAAAGTAAAGTGGGAGCTTGGGGCATTTCTGCTCATACAAATATGCTTTGCTGCACGTTGTCAGCTATCATTCTGGTGCACTTAATATAGCTTATATTTAAAATTCAGTCTCCATGTGTGCGCCAAATTTTACCCAAGATACTCAGTTTATCCTTTAAATGACAAAGATGGTTAACAGGTGAAACTAAATATAGCTATTACCTTGGGTTTTTTCCTTTTTTTTAAAAAAAACCTTGCACCATTTTGGTTATTTTTTTTTTTTCTTTTGATCTTTTGCTGTCATTTCCAAGAAGTAAAGCAGGAATTGTCCCCAAAACGTTTTTCAAAATTGTTACGGTATTTTTTCAGCTATGATAGGTACATGAACTGTCATACTAAGTAAAGATGTGGCCATAATCCTGATGAAATTTAATGAAAAATACTTCTGCAATTAACTATTTACTATCATTAAAAAATGCAACTATATTATGCCAAAACTACTACTTGAGGGAAGGCAAAGTCAGAAGGAAGATAAGGTCTAAACTGTATGAAAACAGCATGTATTTTGGGGTTTTTTTAATGACTAGCTCTTTATAGCATGACAACAGTATTTGTTTAACTTAAGTATGAAAGGTATTATCATAGGCAAGTTACAGTGTTCATCTTCTGACACATTCTCTGTGCTAAGGAAAAAATAAAAGTCAAGTTAAAAAAATAATTATACTCTAACACAGGAGTCTTTAGAAAACCACAGTAGTTGTTCAGAAGCAGGCTGGTATTTTTGTGAACGTTAAAGAATGACATTTTCCACTGGAGTCATGGAAGGAAGAATGGAAGATAGTTTCAAAATGTTTTTAAAGAATGTTCTGGATGTGTAGCAGAAGAACAATGTAATTGTAATTAGTGATTGTACTTCTAAGAGCATATTAAGCACACCTAGAAAATTCAAAAGCGTTTAAAAAGTATACTAATAAAGATAATAAAAGGAGCCACAGAAGAGTCTTGATTTTAACATACATCACATGTATTTTTGGTAAGGTTAATGTCTAATATGCTGTCATTTTCTCAGGCATGTTGTCAGTGACATACTAGATACTGTGACAGATTGTATAACCCATATTTGCAAACATACTACAATGTAATCAATTACAGTTTTTTAACAGTTTTGCAGACAGCCTGTCTTGCAAAGTTTGTGAAGCTTCCTATGTAACTAATCCTTTCATTTCAGCAGCCACGTAGTAGCAACACGAGGGCTGAATTACTTCAACTGCTGGTGGCAATATCTTGGCATTAAAAAGACCCAGCAAAATAGACATATGACCATCTGACCTAAACTGAGATGCCTCAGGGTACTTTTGCTGTTGAAACACTACTAGTAAGAAAAAACACTGGCATTTAAAGCTTTTGAGGTACTTAATAGTCCAGCTTTCAGGATGCATTTAATTTCTTTGTTTATATGGCAAAAACACATCTGTTTTGATTGAAGGGGAAAAAAAGGATCAGTATTAGAAAATAACTCCTGAAACCATTACAATTTCCTGAATATTCAAGGCAAGAGTTTTTGTTTGTGAACTTACACTTCAATTAATATTGCTGAAAACCAACGAAGTTTTGCATTTCACTCCATCTTCTGCTTCCCCTGCCCTTCCCATAGAAATTTTTGGTTTTCACTATTTTTCAGCAGGGGAGATGAAAACTTCATCATTGCAGTCTAATATTGATAAGAACAGTTTTATTTTGGCAGCTTACTAAGGAAGAAACAAGAGACACAGCTGCATCTCAAGTAGTTAATTAAGGAACAATCTCTCCTGAAATCGTCCCCTGTGAAGAATTACTGGACTTAATCTGCTATGGGCTAGGTTACTAAAGTCCCTTTTAAAGTTTGCTTGGCATACACCAAAGAAAAAAAACTTTTAAAATGTGTTCAAAGTCATTATACACCTCTCCGGCAAATAACCTGCTCTCCCACCCCTTTCTCGAGATAAAGATATCTGACTCCTGATATGAAGGCTTTATCTAGTCATACCTAACAGGTGGGCTCTAGCATCCTTAAATTATATGCTGTAATAAGGCGTGAACACATGGGCTAACAGCATTTTTAATAGAAGTCACAACGATTTAACCTAGTCTCTGATCTGATTATTCTTTTGGTTATACAACCCCAGGCAAGAGTTATTCATACTTTCCACTGCCTGCAACAGCAGCTGTTTCACTATCACCCTGGAGCCTCAGGAAAATTCAAGCCCTTAATCACTGTTTCCATTAGCCAACTGATCTTTGCTATCAGCTTGATGCGATATAGCCAAAGTGCCAAGCAGTCTAACTACAGGAAATTTATTTAAAAAAAAAAAAATCCATCCTGCAAAGAAGCATCTACATACCTCAGAAGTTGGACAAATACCACTCATGAGTTCCCACTGAGTTCCCGCTCACACAAGCCACGCACATAAGCGTTCTCCACAATACTTCACAAGTATGTATGTTCTGCTTGACACAAGAAAATATCTCTTATTACTTAATATCACATCCTGCAAGATATATGCATGTTAGTTCTCATCTCACGTTTTGTTCTTTTGCCCATACTTAATTTCATCCTCCTCCCTGAACTGGGCAAACCAGTCTGCAACATACATATTCCCACTTTTAGACAAGAAGCAGGACTAAAAGTACCATCAGCTTCCTATAGCAATGGATGTATTAGTACTGCAGCTTCCTAGCAAAGCCACCAGTCCTGAAATATTATCAAAATTCTATAAACAAATATCAGAGATGGGAGTTGTTCTAACACATAATATTATTTACATTTGTTGGATACACCTTCCCTTTCTCATGTTTTCACTAGAAGCTCCCAGATGTGTTTTATTTAACTATATGGATTGTGACAGCTTCTTCACCTACAAAAACTGGAGTGAGGAAAAAAGCAATTTATTATAACAATATAGCTTGCGTCTTCTGGCTGTTCACCAGCTCAGTTACCCTGGCTTCCTATCCCTACACAGAGAAAGGAAATAGTATCTCTGAGAAAAAGAGAAGCAATTCTCCATGCCTTTCAGCCAGCTTTTATTTGTAAAGCATTCTGATTTTTAAGAGGCCTTTTCATCCAGACAATCCCTTGTTTTCAAAGCAGGCCCAAACCTTCACAGAAGCTTCCAGAATGGTACTCCATCAATGAAAGAAAGTAAAGTGATTTTGTTTTACCCACCTATACAGCATCTAAAAGTCAAAGTCTGACCCTTTTAAAGATACCAAGATTTTTTTTTTTAGAGCATGATACAAACACACATATGTATCAACCTATTTATCAAGCAATCCTCATCTCACCATAATCTCAACTCAAAGCCAACATGCAATCCAGCATATTTACAGCTAAAAAACTGGACATATACCTATCACAGCATTAAGATTTTAAGAGTTTCTATGTGTGCCTCAAGAAAACTCTCTACAGCTTCTCAATAGGGCAACTACAATGTAGCTTCAGGAGAGAAGTGCCAAAAGCACCTTGTTCATCTCCTTGCCAATTGTCTGCCAAATGACTCAAGTTCATTCCATTCGAAAACATCCTTCAGCCAGGCTGAATATAGATAGGAAAAACTAATCGCAATACTTCTGACTCACTCCTTCAGTCTTGTAATAGGGCAGTTTGACCACATTTACCACTCCTAAAACCACTGTTGCAGCACAGAGATACACTATCCAGTCCACGGTGTTCACTGTGTGTGCGTGTGTTGCATTTTCATACCTTTTGTATTTCAGGAACAAGTAGTAACTAAAATCCAACTCATTAGGTTTGCAATGTACTCTCAGTTCAATAGCTAAGAGTGTGTTTACCTTCCAGGAAGTCGGCCAACATGAAAAAAACTCAAAAAAGAAAACATCAAAAAGTAAAGCCAATTTAAATCCAACTATTAAATTCTGAAGTATCTGAAAATCTGCAAAGCGAAGAGGAAAGTTTATCTTGGACAATGAGGTTATATTTTAATAAATTAACTGCACAAGCTATGAATATTGATAATTCTGCCTTTATGAGTGAGACCAGTAATAAATAATGACTCACATAGTTAACGAAAAGAAGAAAGCCATTCTTGTTATCCCTGGCAGTACAAATGCTTGGAGGAAGAGACAAAAGGTATAAAGCCAGGTACATATAAACTACTCTTTGCCCATCTAAACCTGGCAATAGCACTTCACAAACTCTGAGGATTAAGTTATACCCTAATCACTGTGCTTGACAGATAGTACTCATGAATCAGTCCCACCCCTTTTTTAATATGAGGCTCCTGGATTCCCAAACATTCAAGGGCAATGACTTCCATGGTATAATCATACACTACACACACAAAACTAAATCCCCCCATATTTTAGACCTGTCCCAACTTCAGTTTCACTGAAGACAGCAAATTTTTCAGGTTCACTAATGCATTTCCAACATTCTCATACTGTATGAGGAAAATAAGAGTACAAACATTCCACACAGTGCCTCACTCCCACACCTCCCTTCTCTCATGGAAATGGCTTTATGCTTCAGACTTTTTTGGTAGAATTTGATAGAGCCAAAGGAAGTTTGTTTGCTTGGGGTTTTGGTTGGGTTTTTTTTTTGGAAAAAAACCCAAGCCTGAAAATCCGTCAGAAATGCCAGGTTACAATAATCGGTGCTGCATGAATGATCTCTTCAGACTTAAAAAAAACAGTCTCCCTTGGGGGGTCGGGGCAGGTTCTGGCTATCTGAATGGAAAAAAACTGTAACTAATTATAAAGTCATTCCTAGTTGCTTTTAGGCCAAAGGTGTCTAGAAACTTCATCACAAAGTGAAGTCCTTCTGTTACTGACAAGAGTCTCAGTTGGGTCTATCTCTCAGATACTTCTATAATCGGCTGTATCAAGTCTTAAGTGGGAAAAAAAAAAAAACAACAAACAACTGAAAAACCCACCCACAGTCTGCATGTCATGGTTGTGGGACTTCTGTTTTACCAAGCTGAAGCCTCAGTGAAAACCAGGACTTCTGAATTATCTTACATTTTTTATAAATTAGTACATAGAAAACATTAACTACCTTCACCAACTCTTCTTTTGCATTGTTTTACCTGTCACATTGGTGTCAAACAGGCTTGGATTATTTATCAGAAGATACAGCAACAGTAACAACAAAAATTTCATTTTTCCTCACTAACTTGAGAAACATCTCCATGAAAAGTCTGAAGCATACAACCATGCTTTGGACCTGGTCATACTTAGAGCAAAAAGAAAAAGCCCAAACCAACAGCAATTAAAACTACCTAACAGCCCAGTTGAGGAAGGTGGCACATCTTTGTCAGAATACCATTAAAAAGCCCAACAAAAACAAAAACACACATCCAGATCTCCAGCATGTTTTCACACATGTAAGAACAAAACCCAAACTACAATGCCATTTCTATTTAATGTACCACATATGACCTTTGTGTAACCATTTAAAAATTATTTTCCTCATTTTTCATTTTCAGTTCTTCTGACATTCAGTTATGACACTAAAAAGCATGTTCTTTACTAATGACCAATATTACTTATAAGTTTATAAACATTGCTTATTAAAACTTGTCCAACTGAATAAGCAACTTCATTAACAAACTGCTGTAGAATTAGTATGACTGGTGTCAAAAAGACTGTCTTTTTATCATTTTAAACCTATTCTGCATAGGACAGCTCAGTCATTGCTGAACTTAACCTTTTATTAATGCTTATGTTATTGAGAGCTGTTTGGGATAAGTTTCAAGTTAGTATCACATCTAACATTCTGTAGTTATTTCCATATTTTTCTTTTTACATGGGTACGTATACATCAGTATTCCCGGAGAAGAAAACTAAACTTGTTCCTAACCAAAGAATATAAGGAAACACACCCCATAGCGTTATAAAGTATATTAGACTTGGTGCGACCAGAGCACAGTGATTTACACCAGACAAAGTTCTTCCAAGTTTCCACTTGATTCTCCAGGAAGATTAAAGCACTTAATCTTGCTGTAGCACAGATCTTGCCTAAGATCTTTTTTCATGACTTTGAGCTAATGATTAGAGCATTGGATCATATGGAAATATTTTTTGTTAATATTGTCATTAATAGCCTAGATTTTGGAGATTTTACGATATTTGTTTTTATTTTTAAGGTATTTTTAAGCCACCCAACAACCATCTTATGCAGCAACACCAAAACTGTCTCTAAACAAAGATAAATTTTGACTGCTCCTTATTCCTATTTTCACCCCATACGTATGACCTATGTTAGCATATTATATAAATATTACATACTTCCATTTTATTTCTACTTATAAAGGTATTTGCATTGTTTGCTCGAAGAATGGAATGATCAGCACACTTTAAGGACTTAACTAGTAGTGGATTTTTGACATAGAAGTAAGTATTTTGTTATTTTCACCTGACCTAGGAGACCTACAGAGGGTCCAAGTGTGATAGAAACCTGAACCTGCTCCCAAACACCTTCTCTTAACAAAACCAATATACTCAAAGCTGTAGCATGAGGGTTCTTATTAGCACCTTATTTTATCAAGGCCTCAACCGGTTATGATGCACTTCTAAATGCCCTGAGCAAAACTAACAGTTACAGAAATAAAAATAATCCTCCCTCCCCTTGTGAAATCAGCTTTTCTACTACAGTGTCATGGTATTATCTGTACTTTCACAAGAAGTATAACATACGGACAATAGTTAAAGGAAGCCACCTAGATCACTATTTAATTCCTCAAAGTCCAAGTATATGAAAAAAGCAGTCAAGCATTGCTTGACCAAAAAATTTTATACTGCACAGTCTTCTTCAAAATCCTTCTACTCCAGCTGAAAATAAGAGTATTCAGCTCAAAACTTATTCAGATCACCTTTGTGATTTGAATTTTATTGAATTATTTATTTGAAGTTTATTCAAATCACCTCTCAGCATCCCACATGAGAACTGGAAAGGAGCAACCAGAAAACCTACTCTGGGCTCACAGGCCAAAAAAGGCTACTCAAGTGAGAAGACTGAAGACGCCATCCTTAAACTAAACAGACACATTGAGATCGAATACAACTTTAATATATGGAACAGTATTCATATTTTAATTCCATTTTCTTATTAAGGCATAGGATAGAAAGAATGGACAAAACCCAGCAGGACAGCATCGTAACTAAGCAAACTATGGGCATTAAAATATCTATTGACTTTGAGTCTATAAAGTGTATAGCTTTTGTCTTCAAAGTGAGGAATACTCTAATTTCACTCTCTCTGGATATTTCACCTCTTCATGACCAACTATTGCTTAGGTTTCCACACAGAATGCTTATACAGTATAAAGTGTTAGAGCTCTTCATATTATTCATAAAGTATGCCATCTTTTTTAGACAAAAAATATTTTTTCCAAAGACCCTCAGAAGCTGAGGGGGTTAAGCATCCCCATCCCAACAACTCTCAGGAGTTCAAGTTTGTCCTCAGATGCAGAGATATGAACAAGTTCTGCTTGTGCACTTGGCAGACTGGAAGCATCCCAGGAGCCGTAAAACTGCATTAGCGTCTTATTATGCTCTACTGTAACGTCAAAGATTATTACGTCAGCCGTAGCATTATATTTATATGGCTTCCAGACTTCAAGTCACTCAAAAGTCTGCCTTAACCTGTTAATAGCTGCAGAATAAATCTGTATCATCTGAAAATATAGGAACTAAATACTTCCAGAAGTTTTACTGCAAAAATTTTCATGATGGAATACTTTTAAGTTTCAGGTTTTTTGAAATCACCCTTAATCATTTTACTGTTCCTGTTACCAAAAACAGGTTATTGGGTTATGATTTTGAACAACAGTCTTAACCCTGGGCTTTTTTGGAAAGCAATAGCATAGAAAGAACTATAGATACTGCCACAAAATATTTTCAAAAAAACAGTGGCAGAGAAAGAATGAAAACCTTCAAAATATAAGCAGAAAAGTACAGATGCCATTAGTAATTTTAACATTCCCATTAGGGAATATTTCACCAAAAACAGAGCTGTGGTCACAAAAATATAAACACATAAAAAAAATTCACCTTTTTGAAATTTACTTTTTAAATATTTTTTTTAAAACGTGATCTAAGAGGATTAACCAACTTTAATTAAAAGGATTAATGAGGCATGTGACTGAGACAGGAAGAGATTACCAGAAAACCCCAGTACTATTTTGTAAATACTCCCGAGAAATTTTACAAACTTCCTGTAAAGTACAAGTAATTCTCTAAGTATTTAAAAAACAGAAAATACATTCAACATCTCATGATTATTCCAGTAGGCTGTAAGTCAATTAAAAATTTCTAAAAGCACGGCTCATTTAACAGCAGCTTTATTTTCAGATCAGTTCACAAACAAGTTTTTCCATACTGAAACTACCTAAAGCTAAAGGAAGAGTAGAATTTTAAAGCTATGATAATCATTAACAAGATTCAATACACCTGCCATTACTCTTTTTTCCCTTGGTTATACTACTGCAGAGATTTCTGACCTTATTTAGGCCTTATCTTCAAACACAATTATAGTCCTTTTTTTTTTTGAATAAATAATCACAGACACTGTTTCACAGCCAGTTCTACTTTTGCTTGCCACTGGAGGTTATGTGAGGACACAGACTACTGTAGAAGACTGGCTCACTCCTACTTCTAGTGCACTTAAAAGCAATCAAGCTAAGTTTCTTTAAAAATCCAGCCTTCAGTGAAGTTTTCCCTAGTAAGCTCCAGAGAAAAAAACTATTATCATGATTTAACATCCTGTTTTCAAGAGTTATCTATGAATCTAAGTTTTCGTTAATTATGGAAACCTTCTGCTACATTCATTAGTTTGCAGTAACTTGCAAGATTTAGCAGATTAAAGCAATTAAGGTTTTAAAGTAATTTTAGGTACTCAACCCGTTCTAAGCAAAATTAGCTGCATCAAAAATCTTTCATCTCTTAGCCCTAAAAATCAATTCTTTTTTCAGTAGCCCAAAGTTGAATTATTTCTAGATACTCTTTATGTTCTTTTACTCTTCACAAATTAAATGAGTGATACTTGTCTACAATTAAGCTGAAACGGAAACCTGACAGTTAGAACAGACCTAGGTAACCTACTTAGCAAGAGACTACCAGGGCATAAATGAAGTTATTTAGCCCCCCTGTGGCTGTACTCAGAACTTTAAAGTCATCAGTGAAGTATGCCACATCCCTTTAGGATTACAAGATACAGCCAGTGTATTACCTACTGGACTTGCCATTTCACAGTACAAGTTCTATAAAAAAAATGAGTGTCCTCTACTGACATAAAAAGGCTCTTAAAAATTGAATACCAGTTGAGGAGGATGGAAATACGCAAAAGCATAATTGCTGGCTCTGGTAATTAGCTACTGACACTTTTTTTTTTTTTAATGGGTTCACAGGAATACAGTTACAATAGATCAAACTCATCTGCATGTTGTATGAAGAAATACTGCTTTTCTCTACAAAAGAATTACAATTCCTCAAACACAGAGTCAACATTAAAACTACCAAAAAGCTGGCAGTTAGAGGTAGAAGACATTTCAGGAAATCAGAACAGAGTTTTTCCAAAGTAATCAGCCAACATGAAGATCAGATAAAGGGTTTTCATTTAAGATGATTTCTTGTACTTCAGTAAAAGCAAAAGAGGATGAAGAACCTATAGGTATTCCTCCAGCTGTGCTTTATTAAAACTTGAGAGTAAGTCTTTAAGTGTTCTCTGGAAGATTTTGGAACCAACATTGAAAAACTAGCCATGAGGTATTTAAGCAAGTCAGATTTTCTTATGAAATTAAAACAGAGAACAAATTGCCATTTACTAGAACTATTACCTTACTTGATAGGATGGTCTATTTTTAAGAGATTGATTGCAAACCCAATAAAACTCGTTCAGATTTCTCAACTGTGACATCAATACCTTAATTTTTTATTTTTTTTTTAAAAAAGAGGAAAAGCAAGAACATACAACCAGCATTTCAAGTACAATTCACCGTTTGGGCAGGGGGAGGGCAAAATAGAAATAGTTGTTGTCGATAGCTGTCTTATCTCACCTTTAATTGGATCAACCCTCCTCAAATAGGGCAATCCAGGATTATTAAGGGGCCTACTGAGGAGAAAAAAACACCAACTATGTAGACAAGGTATTTTAGGAGTGTTACATACACTGAAAAAAGTAGAAAGTTCACAGAACAGAAGAAAACACACTGCACACACCAAAATTCATAGAATATTTATAAAACACTATTTCTGGTGATGTCATATTTTACAATACCTTTACTCACTATTTTATCATCACAGAAACAAAGTTCCACACAACTGTTTGCTACACCGATAAAAGCAAGTTTGATTTTTCTTTATGCACTCTATAGTAAATTAAGTGAATTTTCTTAAAGTTAACTCCATAACAAAGCATAGCCTTTTAAATTAATATCTTAGAATAATTTTCAGATGCTAAGTTGTCACTCTACACCAAAACACCTTCTTTTTCTTGGATACCAGAATCAGTAAATGCTAAGGTAGAGCTGGATGCATGCATGGAATACTCTGTAATCTTTTCCCCACTTTTAATATAACTTTGTTCTTTTCATACCATCCAACAGCAGTACGCTGAAGCCACCTCTCAGGTATCCAGTCTGAGATCCAGTCTTAATGCCTCATCCCACCTTTTCTCTCTTCGCAGCTGTCTTTGCATTTGGCCAACAGAACACGTTAAAAATTACCCAGCCCATGAATCTGCTATTTTCCTACACAAGTCATACATTTCCAGCTTTAAAGAGTTAGCTCTTGCCATCTCTACAGCTGTATTAACTGCAGCTAAATTATGTATTTCAATGGCTGAGATTCAGTTAGCAAAAACCTAAGCCGATTTTCCAACTTATTAAAAGTCTGTGTACGTCTATCACATTCATAAAACACCAGGTCCCAAGCCCCTCAACTTTTTATTTTGCGTTATTTATAAAACTTTGAGAAGGACTTTTCTTCCCTCTTGGATACACATATCTATTCATGTTCAATGTAATTCTTCTATTCTTTGCCTTAGGAATTTAAATTTTAAAAGCAACAGCTATGCTGCAGTAACTGTACATGCTGTCATCCATGGTTAAGATAACACAGTTTATGCTGAGATGATTAACCTCAAATTAATTTATTATTTTAAGTAATCCGCATTCCTTCCTGCTGCAGCTCTTGGCAAGAAAAAAAAAGTACTTAAACCACTTTTTTATGTAGTGTTAAGGATGCATAAGACTTTGTCCCGATCTAAATTAAGTGTCTGGAGACAGACATGCTTTGAAATCAAAACAGAAAGAAAAATGATTTTAAGTGTTCAGCTACCCCTTGGCCTTGCATGGGATTATGTGTCTATGTTGTCATCCATCTAACTGCTGTTTCAAAACATGCACTTCAAGGTCACAAGAATCCATCTGAGAAAATACTAGTACTACATGCAACTGATGATACTATGTAGAACCGATTATCCTAAGCATAAGAACTGTTTTCCTAAGCATACTTGGAGTGAACTTGAATTAAAGTCAATAGCGTAAATCCCAGTAAAGGTGGTATTCCCATCAATCACACCTGCAGATGCCCCAAGGGATACAAAAATGTGTTGCCATTAAAAGTTACACAACCTTAGAAAGTAACTGGAATACAGTGTAGCTGCATCTCCTATTTCCAGCTCATTTTTAATGCATTATAACTGTTACCAGGGTTGAGATGTTGGACTACTACAACAACAACTCTAAGCTGTTTTTCACAAAGAGACAGCCAATTATTTTAATAGGATTTTAAACCAGTACAATTATTGACTAATTTTTCAAGTCCATTTCATTTCAATCTTTTTAAAAACTAGACATCTCCGTATCGGTCACTAGAAAATAAGAGCCTGACAGCAAAACCAACTATAAAAACCAAGAGAACAGTTAGCTTCACTCGTTCATTAGTTCTTGCCAGGGCTGAGACAAGTTAAAAGAAGGATGAAAAATTAAGATTGATTTGAACTCCTTCATCAAGAAGGCCACAGATAACATGAGAAGCCATTCTCAAATATTTATATTCACTTATTACACCTGTAGTTGCAGTTTACCTCAGACACGTTCAAAGTATTCCTCTGACAGCTACTGTTACCCTTCTCTGCTCTGGAACAACGGCTGGTAATTTTGATTACTTTTTAAACAAAGTGGTCCTCAACTCAGACAAGCGCTGCAGATCCGTGGGAGCTACCCAACAGCTCCCTTTGCCTGCAGGCAGGCAGTTTCTGCAGCCACTCGGCCCCCTGCCTGCCTGCCACCCTCCCGGGTCTCCGAACGCTACCTTCCGCCTCGCGTCTCACCGAACGCCTTCGGCTGCATCAACGGCCCCTGCCTAAACCACAACCGCAACGCTCGGAACAGAGGGGTCGAGGGCAGGTTGTTGGGTTTTTTTTCCCCTTTTGGTCTATGGGTCTACGGGTTCAGGTCAGAGGATCAGTCCCGAGGACGGGGACCCGAGACTTCACACACCGGGCCGGCGGAGGGGCCGGCCCGCCGGGGCAGAGCCACCGCGCCTCCGACCCTCGCTTCGCGTCAGGCGAGCGGGCGGGGAAGCAGAGCCACCGCCTCGGCCCCCCACCTCCTGCGGGAGGGGCTGCCACGGAGACCAAGGCGCCCGCCCTCACACCCACCCTCGCCGCCGGCCCGCAGCGCCCGCCCCCGCCGCAGGCCGCCGCTCCCCACACGAGCGGCCCGAGGTGGCGGCGGACCCGGCGGGCGGGGACCGGCCGAGCCGAGCGGCGGCAGCTCCTCGCCGGCAGAGGGAGCCGGCCCGCGGCCCTGCCCGCGGCCCCCCGGCGCGGGGCGGGCCTGCCCTCCGCGCTCACCCGGCACGGGCCGTCCTGGAAGACGCGCGGGTCCAGGTTGCAGGCGATAGTGGCGGTGGGCAGGTCCCGCAGCGCCACCGCCTCCATCTCGCCGTCAACGAAGCTCCAGTCCGTCTCCGCCTCGGCCGGCAGCAGCAGCAGCGCCTCCTCCTCCTCCTCCACTTCCCCGGGCGGCAGCTCCTCCTGCCCCGCCGGGCCCCTCCCGCCGCCGCCGCTCTCCATGGCCGGGGGCGCGCGGAGCCCCCGCGGGGCGGGGCCCCGGCGGCCGCGGAGGCACCGTCGATCGCCTGGCGCCGGCGGCCGTTTCTCCCCGCTCCTCCCCGTTTCCCCCCCGCGCCTTGGCGCGCGCACACAAAACTTACAGCGCCGCCCCCCCCCCTTTTTGTTTCCTCAACCCCCGCGCCAGTTCAACCGGCGCCTTCCTGCTCCCCCACACCCCGCGCGCAGGGCGCACGGCGCCGCGTCAGCCAATGGGAAGCCGCCGCCGCCGCAGCAGCAACAGGTGGCCTGCCCGAGCCTGGCGCTGCTTCCGCCATCTTGAGTGAGGGCAGCGGGAGGCTGGCGGGCTGTGAGGGAGCCCGAGGGGGTCGTGGGGCAGCGGCACACGGACGGGAGGTGCGAGCGGCGGTCAGGGCCCGGTGGGGAGGCGGGGTGAGCCAGCAGCTGAGCTTGGACACACGCCTGGTGAGCGCGGCCGCCCGGTCACGGGTAGTCGCTGCCACCCAGGGCCAAGGGGACTGGCCAAGGCCTGCTGCGGTCGCATAGCCGTGTTTTGGTGCAGGAATGGAGCACGGAACAACACGTCTTCATTTAGAAGACAAGGAATATTATGCAACAAGCAGATGAATAAAAAACCCCTTACTCAGACACTTGTAAATCAGCCGAAAGTTGCTGTCGTGTACATCTTAATTCTCTTATCTGCATTAAGGAGAAGCCAACCAGCCCTTGATGTTCTGCAAACAGTTCACTGAACAGGCAAGAAAAAGGAAGCCTAGAAGAGAGGGGAAAAAAAAAAAAAAAAAAAAAAAAAGCCGTAACTTTGGACACTTGCATCGCCTCCTGCTGGCAATTGATGCAGCTATTCTTCACCCTTTATACTTTTTTAAAAAGTAGCCTATTGCTGGGCCAAGACCAAAAGTGTTTTGTCTTTAAAATTTGTGAAAGCTGGCACATAAAGCCATGCCTATGTCCTTTACTCCTCGCTTTGGATGTGAAGGAGGCATTTCCTTACAACCTTTCCTTTTTACCTGTTTCAATAAGGCCATAAAGGACAGCTGCACCTTCCCAGGCTACACTCGAGGAGCTGCTTGTGTCAGACATTACTATGTAGAAGAATAAAGTTTACCTAATGTGCTTAACTGGTTAGTCCAACCTAACTGACCTAGACAAACACTTCTCTTACATATGTATACTTAGCATAACCTTCCCGGGACAGGCCCAAAAGTGAGCTTTGGAGGTCATGTTTTTTTTAAAAAGTTATTGTGACATTCACACATCTACCTCAAATGTCCTATACTAGTACAAGGGTAATGAAGAATAGTAAAAGGCAGTGAGGAGTGAGAGGATGCTGGACAGTGGTTGGCAGAGTACTAACCTAATATTCTACCCCTGCAGGACTGCATAAGAAAGAATGAGGTCTGAAAAGTGGAAAAAAACGTAAGTCAGAAACCTGTTTTCTCACCTGAGACCTGTTCAATATCAAAAACATGGCTACTAGCAAAATGTACTTGAGTTCCTGTAAAGAATGAGAACTGGTGATAAAATATGGGTGTTCCTTCTTATCATGAGAAAGCTTCTGAGGGGTTAATCCTATTCTCATTTCCAGTTACAAGAAACTTCTCAAAGACATGAATGAAGAGACAGTTGTAATTTATAATATAGTTCAGAGTCCCAGGGCTTACTTAGAAAGCATAGTGATCTTGTCATCTATCCAGAGACTGGAAAAAAATTTTCATTTCATAATATCTGGTGTTCCAGATCACGGGTTTTTACCTGTATTTTTGTAGCTAACACGTGTTAGTGTGCACTTGGAAAACTACTGTGCCAAATATGGGAGTGTATTTTGTAACCAGACTATAAACATACTGATACAGGCTATGACAGGTCACTTCTGATACAGCAAATATTTTCAATGGTGTTCAAAGTAAAATACTCTTATAGATATTTTCTTCCAAAATGCAGCAACATGAAAATCTAAACTAGGCAAAAACCTAATTTTGACAGTTGTGAATGCTGTACTGCCTACTAATCTGCACTGTGCAAAGTTTACAGCTGAGGCAGCAGCCCTACTCCTTGAGATACCACTGTTACCTTATCTTAGGTTAGCACTGCTGACCTTTTTTTCCAACAGATTAAAGACTTTAAACTGATGAATTACTGGTCTTAGTCAATTTTAATGAGATCTTGCAGGCTACAACAAGAAGGAGGAAAATACCACATGAAGAGATAATAGTTTTCCTTCTCCCTCCTCTTCTGTTAGAAGTTTTTTCAGACTCTCTAATCTGATTTGAAGCATTTAAGCCTTTTTCAGAGAGTTAAGATCTCATCTTAGATACAGGATATTTCCATGATCAGTTGTTCTAAGTGACATAAGTCTTTGTGTTCTCACACTAGTTTTCACAAAAATTCATACAAATGGTATCTTAAAAGAAAAGTCACATATGTGAACAAGCTGAAACTTTTCAATGCTAAATTAGCATTAAAACCTCCAGACAAGCTAACACCGTTTTTCTTAGAGTTGCTTCTTGACAGGAGCGGTGACACTTGCCTCTTTGAGAAGAAGCTAGCTCTCTGTATTCTCTGCATCAAGAGCTCTAGCCCCCTACAGAAATCCCACCTGAGGAATCTGAGTGGAAATCTGCTGTTATATATATTCAAAAACTTAAAGTCAAGAAGCAAAACCTGCCGACAATAAATTCCTGTAATTGCAGCCTGCCATTTTAACTATTATGAAAGCCATTGAAAAATATTAATCTACCCACTACTGGTCTAATGGCATAAGCCACCTCAGCTGGTTATTGTAACTCAGGTGTCAGATTTGTGGGTGAAAATAAGGTATTAATTATATTTGTGTCATAACAGCTCCTAAAGCTCAGCTGAGATCATTATCAGATCCTATCAAGTGCTGCAGTACTCCACAGTCAAAGGACCTATCTGCCCTAAGAGCTTAGAAGTTCAGACAACCACCACCACCCCCGCATTAATTTAGTCATAGACTTCGAAGAAAAATTAAACCTGATTCTCCCTAATCTTAGGGTTTAATGACAGATCAATCGTTTCTTTTTGTTACATAGGAAGGGAAAGCAAAGTACGCTTTGACAGGAAGAGCTGGCAAACCAAGAAAAAAATGTATCTTCACCTCCAATGTTCAGGTTTGGGGACAGAGTGTATCTTTCAATGTAAGTGACAATGATTAACGATAATGTTTTCTTTACAAGCAGGAATAAAAGATTCCTGGGGTAAATAGCTAAATGCACACTAGAACAGTGCCATTCAAATGTTTTACACAACACACACTACCATCTAGTGGTAGAAGGAAAAGCACGATCTCAGAAGGGCTACTTTTATTACATGCATCTGCATCAAAAATCCTCACTTCTCAAGTGAAAAGTAGCTAACCAGAACGAAAAAAACCCACAAAAAAACCCAACCAAACAAAAACTATACAGAACTTGATTATAATTAAATGGAAAATGTTTGGAGAAAGAATAAACATGTGGCCCTATAGGTAACTATCTCCTAAACACTCATTTAAACCACTGGTTTATTTAATATTCCTCAGAATAGATTTTCATTGCACCTATGTAATGGCTACACATGGGCAGATATAGTTAGCAGTTTAAACGCATGGCACTGGTATCAGTGACAATACTTCAGAAGACTTGAGGTTTTTTCCTGCATAGAAGCCTATTCACAAGACAGTACTGCAACAATTCCTTGGCTGTAGACTTTAAAAAAGGATTATGCATATCTAAGATATGCATATATTAACATTGAAGATTAATTTTGGCTATCAATAACACAGTTTTCATTAAAATAAATTTAAATGACTCCCATATACTGCAAGTACAAAAGCACATTCTCAGTTGCTTCCTTATATTGACATTGAAATGTTTGTACTATCAGTTATTTGCATATATATGCAACAGAAAATCTTGATTTCTTAAACCTGAACCAAATAATCACCTAGTTTACAATAACGAATGTCCAACACATTCACAGACTTAAAAGCTCAAAGCAACCCAACCATCCAGTTGAATCTAAAAGATGATCAAAAGAACTCAATCCCATACTCACACTTTACCCACAGTCAAGCATGGCAAACCAGTGTATGATACGGCATTTTAGATATTTCTCTTCTTAGATTATACAAACTTCATAAAAGCCTGACTGGTTCAGCAACACTGACTTGTGGGGATCTTCTTCATCAACAAGGTTCAAGGAAGGGCTTCTCAGAGTCCTGTGTGGGAGGGCACACTTTAAGTGTGCCAGTCACTTTTCAATCCAGCTCTTTTGTTGGAGGGGAAATGCCCACCCCTGATTCCTTCCCAGAGCCAGGAAGATCTTTCCACACAGTGGTGGCTCCTTCACAGGCTACCCAAAGAGCTTTACCTCCTACGTCTCCTACAGCCATCCTGAAGGCCTTCTTTTCTAGGAGGTTTCACTAAAAATTCTACTCAGTAAAGTCTTCATTTTACCTCTTTCAAGTGCTTATTATTTGCCAAGCAGCCTCTCTGGGTTAATTTCTCACAGATAGACTTGTTCCCCTTAAAACAGCCTCCCATAGACAGAGAGAGGTCTGACCCTCTTTAAAGCAAGCCTATCATCTTAAAGTGAATATATAAAGTACACAAAATTTCACTACTTTTACTTTAAATTCAGCTTGAGCAAAGCACATGCCTCCAAAAGAAAATAAATAAAAGGAAAATTCCCATCCTTATTTAACAGTTTGTTCTGATGTTAAATATTGTTAAAGTTATGTTTTGTTCCTAGCTTAAATTTGCCTGGTTCTCACTGATAGCCATTTGTTCTTGTTACGTTTTTCTCCACTGTAACAAAAAGTCTCCTGATGTTTAATGCTTTATTTGGAGTCCCTCCTCACTATTCTTTTTGTTCAGCTAAGCAGATCCAGTCCTGCAAATCTCTCAAGAGTGTTTTTCCTCTCAGAACTGCTGAAAGTGGTTTCACGCCTGGTCATACTTCTTCCCATTATGTTCCCTTTCCTTCCCTTGACTAATCCAGATATCCTAAGGGATTCCCCTTTCACAGTATCATCACCCTTGCCCTCTGAGGGTTGGATGCCATTCAGTGCTACTTGCCAAGCTCCTGCCATACCTCTGCAGTATCATGCCCCTACCCTGCCTTTCCTCCTGGATGCCTGCGATCTTCACAGCTGCTTGCTCAGCTTGGCCTCTGTCCACCGACAGCTGCAGCAACCACAGTAACCAGGTGTCCTGAGCGCACTTACTCAGTTTGATAGCCTTCCCCAAGCCTCACCAAGGCAAACATACATCTTAAAACACCATTACCACAGGTTTGATTTTTTGTTGGCTTAGAACAATTTGTATAGATCACTTTTCTGTATTTTTGGTCTTTGTAGTCCACAGCATTCAAGGAATTGCTACAGCCTGTATTATATCAACCATCTACATTAGCTATTTCCAGCTGTATTGACTGAAAATATCTCATGACTCTGGCTCTCATAGCAAAATGTCTTTAACAGCACAACCTAAAGGGTTGTTTCTGATAGCAGTTTGGTGCACTGCATTTGTCAGTACAATACACCATCCTCTCTTTTTTTTTTTTTCTTCTTTAACTTGTGCAGACCGATCCTCTTCTCAAAACCACAGTAGTGAGAATGAGAAAGCAGATAGCCTCTCTGTCCCATATTGTGTAGATGGGTCTTTTATAGAAGGACCTGGCACCCACAGGAGAGATGGAATTAGCTGGAGTGTTTTTCAGAACTGCTAGTATTTGGGAGAGTAGGAGTTGTCCCAGGACAGAGAAGAAACATACAAATAAAATGCTGTTAAATAAAATAAATACAGCGAAGATAAGGTTTCTTTACCTCAGTATTGGTAGGAGGCTAAAGAAAAGTCTTGACATGCAGAAGCTAAGCATTGTTAAGGAGTCTTTAAAGTGGTGGGTAATGTACAAAGCAGATCAGTTGCTTTGTTAAATGCCTATCAGCACAATCTCTTCTCATTTACACTTATCTCCCCCTTCTCCCATGGTTTGCTATGCTCCTACCCTGCCGCTGTTCTCAGTTAGATGGTTAAGTTGTTCTGGAATGTGTCTTCCTATGTTTGTATTGTGCCTGGCAGGGTTGGACTCCCAAGGTCATGGCCACCTTTGGATGCCACCCCAGATCTCACAATGATACGCTTTTCATTATAGTCATGCAGCAGGTTACCATGTGCCTCTTACTGATTTTTAAACTACGCTCTGGTAAGTCAGCTCCTAAATTAGTAGAAAAGAGTAATACATAGTAGAGGTAGAAGAGCCATTTATTTCAGGAGCAATCAGTAATAAGCCTGGTTACTGATTTACCGTAGAGCTCATTTACAAGAGCTGTAGAATAAATGGGTTTTGTCAGTAAGCACTTCTGAAAAGGAACAATAAATATCATACAATTTCAACAAAAACTGTGTCAAAGCTGTTAATAGAAAGAGTATGGTTGGGTTCCTAATCCTGGGGAAAAGAAAAAAGGAAAAATAAAAGAAAAAGAAAAAGAAAAAGAAAAAGAAAAAGAAAAAGAAAAAGAAAAAGAAAAAGAAAAAGAAAAAGAAAAAGAGATTGTGGCATAACCTGCATGCAAATAAAATGAAATGAACATCAGTGAAAAATGGACCTGGGCCCATACAGAACAAACTGTGTATAATTCTATCCCAAGGCAGATGGTGCTTGCCTTTTTCTACAGTTTCGTCCCCTTTATCATCACTTCTAGAGCATTATTCACCAAACCCAGATTCATTAAACACCCCCTTAAAAAAAAAAAGAAAGAAAAGAAGTCAGCTGCATAGATGTCATGGGAATTCCACATTCAAATTAACCAAAAGGAAAGTAGGACCGAAGAGACCTCTGGAGATCACCTATTCCAGCTGCTCACTACAAGGCTGCAAAAACATCAATTCCTTTACTGATAATACGAAAAGCTATTTTCAAGACTATTATTACAGCGTATAAAAATATTTCAGAAAATTCTGTACTAGTGAAAGCTATATATTAATTTATAGAGAACTACATAGAGATGTGATCTTTTTCTAATGAATTGAGTAATTTAAGAATCAATCTGCAAATACTGCAACGCTGGTAGTAAAAGACAAATGAGCACTGTACCTCTGGATTACATGTGTAACTTACTTCTGTATCAGCTAGGTATTAACTCAAATAAATTTATGACTATTTAGAACTATTCTAAGTTTTACTCCCAAAATCTATAATTATCTTTAAAGCTATAATAATTTTAGAAGTTCTTTGAGTTTTGCAAAGAAGAATTGTATTAAAAGCCAAGTTCAAGTGGAAATGGCACAGAATGTGACCCTCCTTTACATGGAAAAAAAAAGCTGTTAAGAAATATGAAAAGTAAACTGAAATTTAAAACAGAAGCAAGAGTATGAAAAAGGTCAAATGAGGTGTGATTAGGCATTATATTTTAAGAAACTATTTCAAGATGCAACAGGCACAGTAAAATAGGAAACTAATTTAAAATAAATGACAGTTTAATGTAATAGGAATTAAAATAATAGAGGAGTTCAAGAAAATCTGGACACTTTATTAAAAGTGAAGAAAATCTCTTGGACCTTAGCAAAAGCTTTGAGTTATTTCCAGGTTCCACAGTCAAATGCTCTGATGGATCTAATTAGGACTTCATATACAATTTTGTAAACCAGGTCGATGTGAGAAAAGCAGCGTTTATAACACAGAAAACATGAAACACTATATGTAGTTTATCCATTTAGTTTTTAGTATAAATATGTCCTGGACACTTTTCAAAACAAGTAAAGCATGTTGTCTTCGTCAAAGGTCTTATATTTTAAGGACTAGTTTTCAGATGCCTTGAGCAGATGAAATTCAGCTGAAGTTGGAGCAGTTCATCATGTTTGAAAACTCACACCTCAAATGCAGTGCCACAGTATGTGTCAGAAAATGGAGGGAGGCAGGAACGATGAGGATGACAATAATGAAATCACAGTTACTTAATAGGACCCAGATCCTTGCAAAGACTCTTAGCTTTAAACATATCAGTAATCCTATTGAATCATGTGCAAATCAAGATGCTCCTTTAAATAGTATTGTGTGCATGTCCTTCCCTAAGCAATGGTGCATGAGGTAGGGGACAGGAATGGCTGAAAGGCATTTGAAAGTGATGGAGAAGAGGGAGTTCAGTGAAGTAAGTTTATTGGGGATTTCCCAAGCAGAATCAAAAGCCTGGGCAAAGACCTGGAGTTGTCCAAAATGAGAGCAGGTCCAGAGTTCAAGCCAGACATACTGTTAATAGCAAAGTGAGAGCTGAGCTGGCCTTATTTAGCTAGTAAACAAGATAATAAGAGGCTCCAGGACAGTCATCAGACTTTCTAGGAGCTTGGTGCTTCTGGGGCATGTTCAAAGTTAATTCCAAACCACTATTTTATTGAATTAGATATCATACTTGGCAATAAAAATCTACATATAAGGTCTTTTGTTATCTCATCTGTGGCACATGGAGGACATTATTTCTTCCTTAAGATAGTACTGCTTATCAAAAAGAAAAGTAAAAGATAAGAATAGGAAAGTCAAAGACTTTTGGAGAATGAACAGATTTTAAGTACTTTAAAAAAATAGTAAGCAGTACAGTGTTCATTTTTTGAAAGCTTTGTTATTGATAATTCTTCTATTTTTTTAACACGCTGCAGAGTGATTCATTCAGAATTTAAGTACAGGCTACTTTGGTGCCTGCAGCTTTGTGGGATGCTGGGAATTTGGGGAACTGAGTAACAAATAGAAGGAAGAGAGGGACTGGTGGTATCTGGCAAGAAGGTGCACTTACTCTTCCTCTCTGCTTTTTCAGCCTTGGTTAGAGGTAGCTTGGCTTTCTGTGCTTCCTAGCCCATCAACCAGGCTTTTTTTCCCCTTGCATGTCTACATTCCTACCTTCTTCCCAAGCAGACTGTCTCTAAGCAGCTGGGAAAGGAGCCGATTGCCCCTAATCAGCTTAGTGCTGGGAAGCTCAGAACACTAAATACAAATGGCATCACCCCCCAACATGCAGCATGCCGCTGCAATTTTCAACAAGGCATCTCTCCCTCTTAATTTTGTTTGTGTGGACTGAACACTCTCTAACCATGAAACAGCAGAATGCCACACTGACTTCTTGGCAGAACTTTAAGAAACCAGGGACAAACATAGCAAACATACATGTATTTTGAAAGTGGTAAAAATTATAGTCCTCTAATACCATTTTTTCACTTGCAAGTTTGTCTTTTCCATAGTTGAAATAGCATATTTTAAATAGGATAATACAGCACTGGCTTACATACAGATGTTAATACAGTTTTGGGTTTCTTTTTTTCGATCACAAAGGGCTGGTTAGGCAGTCATATTTTTAATTGGGATAATGTTTTATACCACAAGTAATTTGTCAAAATTCCAGTTAAACCTCCAGCTGCAATAAAAATAATGCAGAAAAAGTAATTGGGCTTTGACCCACAATTTGCTGACTGTCCATTTTCACATTTCAGTCTGTAAGGGAATCACCTGGGACAGGATTCATCTCATATGAGCTTAGATATGTCCAGCACAGACGTCATCCTCCTGAGCCAGTCACCCACAGGTCCTTGTACAGACAGTGCAGAGAAACAGTCACTTTTCTGTCAAGGACCATCTGGTCTGCTTTAGACATCTACCTCAGGATGAGAAGAATCATTTCACTGGCTCTGCTCACTAGATCTCTGTTGGCTCTAGGATCTGCAGACATGCAGTTTCTACCTGTCTACGTTTACTCTGATAGATTCCTCCCTCCATCCCATGGTGGGGAACCCCATAAATGCCACCTGATTTCTGGAGGCTCTGTTCACCCCTATTTCCCACTGAGTTCAGTGCAAAATAGCAATTACTCAGCATCTGGCAGAAACAAGGAGAATTCAGACCATGTGCAGACAGCTTTTGGGCTGGGGATACTTAGCTTCACTTCTGAAATGTGACAAACCCTGGGAAAAGCAGACGCACATGCTTGATGAAACAACACAACTTCAGCCAGAGCAGGCAGCAGGAAATAGGCAGCACAGGCTTCTGTGGGAGGCAGCAGCCAGCACAGGGAGGCAAAAAAGCCTTGTTGACTCCGTTACCCCAGTTCACTTAGGGCAAACTGTTAAATATTTGACATCTGTGTATTTGGCACTGCACAGGACTGTGAACTGGAGTCGCAGAGGCATGAACAAATACCTCCGTCTGCGGTGGGGCTGACATTTCTTCCTTCCCTTGAGCTGCAAAAACTCTATACAGTCAGGGAAGAAAAAGAAGTTACAATAATCCAGGTAAGTACAGCCTAACTGATAACCCCCAGGGATATAACTTGTTTGCTAACAAGCTATAAAGGGATCTTCATGTTGTCCACTAATGTCTAACATCTGTGATATTTAATTACCTGCACTCATCTTTTAAATGAAGAAGGTGTGCAGTAATCTTTCCTGAAGCTGAACTGAGAAAATATTTATTAGCTGAGGGCCTATTTTAGAAACAGATGGGGTGTAAAGAGCTTGAAGGTAGTGTACAGGAGGAGCGTGGAGCAGGAAAGATTAATTGTTAAGTAACTGAGGTAGAGGGGAAGAGTGTTGAATGCAGAGAGCACAGAACAACAGATATTCAAAGTTCTGGGATTTCACTGGGACAGATCTAGTTTTAATGGTGTATTTCCAAAGCTGCCTTTGTGAAACCATGATGCTGAAGAGTGACAAGGAACAATGTTGGGCTGACTGGCCAGCTCTCCTCTGAGCTGTGCCCACCCCATCCCTCTTTACTCTGTCCCCTGGCTCTCTGACCTCCTACTTTGCCTCTCTTGCTTGCACAGAGACCTCGTGGCATAAGCACCAGCAGGGCAACCTGCTAGAGCAGCAACATTAACCCAGTGTCATTGCTAGGTCTCAGTTCCAGCAGAACTAGAAAATGTCTGTTCCTATACTTGAGGAAAACCACAGCAAGATCTGTTACAAACTGCTCAGTCATTACTCCATAAAAATGGTAACTGTATCAACCACTATACCTTAAACTTGTCTCTATCCTACAGAGGTAATTAACAACTTGGCTCTATCAGCTGTTAGTCCTTTTCTGCTCTGCCTTTGTCAGACTTCCATGAGTATTTAAAGAGCTAATCTTTTGTTATGCTTAAACATTGCTCGGTGTTAATAATCAGGCAGTGTTTATCACTGAAAGCTTTTTTTTTTTTTTTGCCAGCCTTAAAATCCTCACCTTGTTTTGTACTAAGAGCTACAGAGCAGGGAATAGTCAGATAAAAACAGGATACTGGTGTTAATGAATAAGCTCTGCAATGAGTAAGTGTAGGTGAGAGACAATCATCTCTCAGGTAGTTCCATCAGATCAGTAGGATGCAAGTCCCATGTCAAACTCACAACCTGAGCAAAACCTGAAACTAATACCAAAAGAAGTATTTAGAGAAGCGGTGCAGATCCAAGGGACAGATGAAAGGAGGAATGCTCCAGCACGGGCAGCTCCTGTG
Source organism: Strix uralensis (assembly GCF_047716275.1). Classification (NCBI taxonomy): domain Eukaryota; kingdom Metazoa; phylum Chordata; class Aves; order Strigiformes; family Strigidae; genus Strix; species Strix uralensis. The sequence goes on from NC_133973.1 coordinate 34,510,910, forward strand.
AGCCAGAGGTGGCAGTGCTGCAGGGGGCTGCAGAGGGAGGGAACCCTCAGCCCAAAGCTGAGCAAAGCTGAGCTCATGGGGACTGGGAGCAGGAGAGGGCTTCTCAAGGGGTGCAGCCAAACACAGTATTCATACAAACATAGCCAGTTGACTTCAGTAGTTGTGTCTATAACCTGCAATGATTTCTCCTGAGAAATTCCCACCACTTCTATGCCATGGATATTGCTTTGCTATTCCTTCCCACTGTGGAAACCTAAGGTGAGCCTTCCTTCCAGCCAGTGTTCTATTCACCACTGGACAGGAGACAACATGGCAGTGCTGGTGGATGGTCTGCATGGCTGAAGACCGTTCTGTCTCATATCTGAAAGCTTTGTAAGATGGGACTTGTATGGCATCTGGGGGATATGGCCAGCTTTCAGGCCAAGGGTTAGGAACCCTTCAGCAAGGGTTAGGACAAGTAAACCAAGAGATGACTGAGATGTGTCATTCTACTGATGTCAGAACCCCTAAGACAGAAGTGAAATAATTACCTTACAATTGGTCCAGCTGCAAGACCTCCATTGCCAGATGCTGAGCCTCCATTCCTAAACCTTCAAGAAACATCCCTTCTGAGCATGACTGCCCCTGGTTTTTTTTCTCACTGGCAATGCACCTCTGGGCAAGGATAAATTCTATGAAAAATATCTGCAGGATAGTCTATTTATTTGTCTGTTTATTTTTATCAGAGCACTGACTGAATGATTTATTCTGTATTTCCCATCTCATTGGCTGCATTTTCTCCCTTCCCACCCATTTCAAAACCCTGTGTTCAGTCTGTCCCTGCTCTTTCCACTCTCAAATATAAAAAGGTGGGTTTATATACACATACATAAAACTGTTTAACTGCATGTTTTTTAATATGATACCTCACTCCTGTCAGCTATTTTCCATTCAAATAGCATAAGTAGAGCTTTCACATAAATCACTTCTGAGAAGGGTGGGACTAGAGCGGGCTGCATCTCCTAGAAAATGACTTCTTGCCTACAAGCAAAACTACTGCAGCTTATCCTCATACCAGAACCTGCTGATTGTCCTTTTCTGTGTAAAATGCCTCCATAAGACAGAGGAATTACCAAAAGTGTGAAAAGATGTCTTTTATCTGGAACAGAAGAAGGCCTGCGGGATGAATCTGCAGCTGTCTTACCCAAACTAAAAGTTACCGCTTCTTTCACACCAGCTGCCTGCTCTGAACAGAACGCTGTATTTCTCATCACATTTAAATGCAAACTCTTCCAGAGGTGCAGAGCACTTGACATGCTCACATATGAAGGAAAGCTACTTAACAGTATGCAAAGCTAGTTTTTTTACACAGAGTGTTTCAATGTTCCCTCTTACAACTTTTGAAAGTTGATAAGGATACATTTTCCCTCTTAACAATGTTTGGTGCAACCCAAAGACGGCTTGGGAATATGTTTGAGATGCTATGTAGCTGCTGAGATGAGGTATTGGTTCATCTGTATTTTTAAGAAACCCAAGACTGTCGGGGCTCTGCCAGTTTCAGTGCGCCAGCAGCGGTGGGGGTATTAGTGGCTCCCTTCGTAAACCTGGTTTTGGAAAATGGCATCTCTCCTTGTTCCTCTCCCTGTTCTGATGGCTAGCAAGCCCTCAGCCCCTGGGTGGCTGTCAGCCCCACCTGCCAGTGGCCCAGGCTAGTGGCTGGGGAGGGCAGCAGGGTGCCTGGGGGTCTGCGGGAGACAACACGCCTGAGGCCCTGAGCTGCAGCGACGGGAAAAAGTGAGGGCAGAACTGGGGCTCGGGGGGCTTTGGGGGGGGAGGCGAGGCCTGGGCAGGGCAGGCAGCAGGTGCTTGCCGGGCATGGCCTGCCAGCCCCGGCGGGACCGCTGAAGGTGGGGGGTGCGGGGGGGGAGGGCAAGCTTTTTGGCCACTCTGCAAAGACTCCAGTCTCTCTGAGCACCTGCAAGCAGCCGGCAGGTCGGGAGGAGATAGCTGAGGGGAGGCCTGGCAGCGCTTGGTCCCACCATGGCCACGCTCTCGCCACCTTCTCCTGTGCCAGCTGCACCCAAAAGGCATTTAGTGGAGGGGGGAGGGACCCGCTGGTCTTGTCCTGTGCGGGGCTGGCGCAGGAAAAGGAGGAGCGCGGGCACCTGTGGCTGCCGCCCCCACGCACACACACACACACAGACACACACACACACAGACACACACACACAGACACAGAGACACACACAGACACACACACACACAGACACACACAGACACACACACACAGACACACACACACACAGAGACACACACAGACACACACACACAGACACACACACACACAGACACACACACAGAGAGACACACACAGACACACACAGACACACACACACACAGACACACACACACACAGACACACACAGACACACACACACAGACACACACACACACAGACACACACACAGACACACACACACAGACACACACAGACACACACACACAGACACACACACAGACACACACACACACACACACACAGACACACACAGAGACAGACACACAGACACACACACACAGACACACACAGAGGCACACACGGGGGCGGCCGTGCGCAGGCGCCGCCGTCCGTTCACCACCACCCCCCCCACCCCCCCGCCGTCGGTGCCCGGCGCTGATCCCCGGCGGCGGCGGCTCCGCTGGTCCCCGCTGGTCCCGGCGGCCGGACGCGCCCGCCCGCCGCGCTCTTGGGCAGCGGCCCCGGGGGAGGCCGACATGGCGGAGAACCCGGGGCGGCCTGGCGCCCCGCCGCCGGAGGGGAGCCACGTCCCGCGGGAAGGAGGCGATGAGGAAGCGGCGGCGGCGGGGGAGCCGCAGCCCGGGGTGTCCCCCGAGGGGGCGGCGGAGTCCCCGGACGGGTCCCCCGCCGACGAGGCGCCACGGCTGAACGGGGAGGCGGCGGTTGGGCAGGAGGCGGCCGCGGCGGCGGTGCCCCCCGAGGGCACCGGCGGGACGGGGAGCGGCTCCCCCGAGGAGGCGGCGGAGACCCTGGGCGGGCCGGGCGCGGGGCAGCAGGCTCCGGCGGGGTCTGAGCAGCCAGAGCCCGACGGGGGCGGCCCGGGGGGCGAGGGTCTGCCAGGAGGGGAGCCGGTGGCGGCCGCGGGGATAGAAGCGCCCGAGGGCTCCGCGCCGGAGAGGGAAGAACCCGAGGACACGGCGGTGGCCCCAACGGGGACGGAGCCCGAGGAGGCAGCCCCGCCGGGGACAGAGCCCGAGGACGCGGCCGTGGACCCGACGGGGACGGAGTCCAAAGAGGTGGAGGCGGCCCCGGCGGGGACAGCCCCGGTGGGGACAGACCCCGAGGAGGCGGTGAGGGAGAAAGCCCCGTCTGGGACAGACCCCGAGGAGGCGGCGGGGACAGACCCCGAGGAGGCGGTGAGGGAGGAAGCCCTGTCAGGGACAGACCCCGGAGAGGTGGTGGGGACTGACTCCGAGGAGGCGGTGAGGGAGGAAGCCCCGTCGGGGACAGACCCCGCGGAGGCTGCAGCGATAGCGGACTCTGAGGTGGTGGTGAGGGAGGAAGCACCGTCTGGGACAGACCCCGAGGACGCTGCGGCGACAGCCCCGTCTGGGACAGACTCCGAAGTGGCGGCGGGGACAGACCCCGCAGAGACAGACCCGTCGGGGACAGATCCCGAGGAGACGGTGAGGGAGGAGGCCCCGTCGGGGACAGACCCCGGAGAAGTGGCGGGGCCAGACCTCGAGGAAGCCGCGGCGACAGCCCCGGCGGGGACAGACCCCGAGGAGGCGGTGAGGGAGGAAGCCCCGTCTGGGACAGACCCCGGAGAAGCGGCAGGGACAGACCCCGAGGAGGTGGTGAGGGAGGAAGCCCCTTCTGGGACAGACCCCGAGGAGGCTGCGGTGACAGCCCCGGCGGGTACAGAACCCGAAGAGACGGCGGGGACAGATCCAGAGGAGATGGTGAGGGAGGAAGCCCCGTCTGGGACAGACTCCGGAGAAGCGGCAGGGACAGACCCCGAAGAGGTGGTGAGGGAGGAAGTCTCGTCTGGGACAGACCCCGGAGAAGCGGCAGGGACAGACCCCGAGGAGGCGGTGAGGGAGGAAGCCCCGTCTGGGACAGACCCCGAGGAGGCTGCGGCGACAGCCCCGGCGGGTACAGAACCTGAAGAGACGGCGGGGACAGATCCAGAGGAGATGGTGAGGGAGGAAACCCCGTCAGGGACAGACCTGGAAGAGCTGGAGGCGACAGCTCCGCCGGGAACAGACCCCGAAGAGGCCCTGGGGCAGGCAGTCCCAGAGGGGACAGATCTCGAGGAGCCTGCGGCATCAGCCCCGGCGGGGCCAGCCCCCGAGGATGCGGTTCTGGAGGCAGCCCCGGCGGGGCCAGCCCCCGAGGATGCGGTTCTGGAGGCAGCCCCGGCGGGGCCAGCCCCCGAGGAGGCGGCGGCCCCGTCGGGGAGCGAGGTGTCTCCCGAGAGCGGCGGGGAAGCGGAGGTGGCATTGCCGGCCGGAGGGGAGGCCGACAGCGGAGGGCTGTCGCCGGGTGTCCCCGCCGGCGAGGACGGTGGGGAGTCTCCGGGGGCGGAGCCGGGAGCCGCTGCCCCGGCAGTGGCAGGAGCGGGGAGCGCGGTCCCGAGGGCAGGCAACGGCGGCGCGGCGGCGGCGGGACAGCGCGGCGGGTCCCCGGGCCCCGAGGGCAGCGAGTGGGCCGCGGCAGGTCGGAACCTGAACGGTGTGCGGGGCCGGGCGGACAACGAGGAGGACGAGACGGGCTCGCCGGCCGCCCTGGAGGAGGAAGAGGAGGATGAGGAGAAGCAGGAATACGACATCTCCCTCTTCGTCAAGGTAGGGTGTGAGGGGGTGCTGGGGAAACCTGGGTTCGCGACCCTCCCCTCCTTCAGGAGCCCCGGGCAGCTCCTGTGATGAGTGGCATTTAAATCTGGCGGGCCGAAGTCCAGCCTGACTAAGATGATTTGGTGATTAACACCCCAAATAAACTTGCCTCTGGCTCCTCATTCCTGTGGCAGACGGCAGGCAGGACAGGACAGGGCTGCCCGTCCCCTTGGCCCTGGGAGCTGGTGGTACTGCTCAACCCAGAAAGCATAGATCTGACCTGCAAGGTGGTCTCTCCCATAGTTTCCCTTGATGGGCCCAGTGCTGGGTTACCTGAGGTTTCTCTGGGTTTAAATGGGAAGGGTACATGGGCATCTCGGTTTCCAGGGGCTCTGCCTGTGCCCTCCACCCCATGGGGCTGGGACCTAGGGCAGGAGTGGGAATGGACCCAGCAGCATCTGTTTGGAATCACTCACTGTGACTTGTGCTATAAGGAGTTCTCAAGGGATTTTAAGATCTTCAGAGTGCAGTAAGAATGGTACACATCACAAAAATAATTTAAAATGTGATACTGGAATTTTCCAGTATGAACTGTGGTTGATATTTAGGTAATTGCCCCAAAGTTTGGCAAGGCTAGATTCAGAGAGCCAGTAAACTGCCCAGCAGTGTAGCATCCCTTGTAATTGTACAGTTTGTTTGGGGAGGGAACATTAAGGTTAGAGGGAAATGGACAAAAAATTGTAATGCTCTTAAAACTACTTTATGGTATTTTGTAGTATAGAGCTTTAGAGCTGCTTTCTAGCCTGTGCCTAGTATCCCACCAAAATCAGTGGGACTTGGCATGGAAACAGCATCCATCCACACAGACAAAATATCAGATGTTAAATTTTTGTGTGTAGAAACCATACTAAGGTGTTTTTCTTCCCATTTCTCTGACCTCTCTGGACTAAATAAAGTGCGAAGCAGAGTGGGATATTTTTCTCAGAGTAGATGTAAAACTAAGGAACTAAAAGTAGGGAAGCAGAAGGTGTTTGGGACCTTCTCCACTACAAGCCATAGCTCCCATGCAAATACTGTACCTCTTGAGCTGGCTCAGGCTGCTTCTGTAGCATCCAGAATTATCCCTGAAAGAAAAACTCATTGCCAGCTTTCTGCGTGAGGGGGGTTAGAGCTGAAACAATGTTTATGCCTTGATTTATCCCACCTCAGTGCACACTCCTTTTTTTCAAGTTTGAGTCTCCGTTGAAGTGTTGTTACTTGAAAAAGGCTGAGGAATGCTCTGAGGCTTACATGTAGTAGTGTCGGATGTGCTGGATGATGCCATACTGGAAAGATGAGTGATAATAGCGGCTGATGTTGGTGAATGTTCCCCAGCCATTCTTCAGTTTAAGCAATTCTTTAGCATGCAGGCTGGGATGGATTCTGTGGTCCAAAGTCAGCTCTGCACATCACGTTGGTGTACAGTAGCTGGATGGTAACACTGGAGCCAAAATCTGATTTTATGTCAAACAGCAGGAGCTATTACTGTTGAGCCTGGTAGAAGTGCTTTATGGATTTTCTGGCTCACAGATCAACAGCTCCCTTCACAGGGACACTTTTGTAACTTCTTTTATTCTTGTTTTATGCTCTTATATCCATCAGGGAATGCTGGAGAGTGGCAGAGACTAAAGTCATAATGGCCACATGTGCATTATTGCACTTGGGTGCACGCTTTATGGAAGAACAATGTGGCTGAAATTGGAGAGCAGTCTATAATAAGAGCATATGTTGAGACTCTGTAGTCCCCAAATATTAGGATTAAGCATGGTTTTTGAAAATATTTGTGAATTAATAAAGACAGAAGAAGGAGCATTTTTATGATTGATGTAACATTAGTAACTTAAGAATGCCTAGAAAATAATACAGCTGCTTTTCTAATGATTTCAGTGGAGAAGTATAACAAAGCTTGAATATTTTACTTCATCTGGAGCTAGATTTTTTTGAGTTTGGTTTAGTTGAGATTGGATTAGGTTTTTTGTTAGAGATTGGCATGAGTTTCTCCAGTTTAATGGAAGAAAAAAACGCCTACTGTAGAGCTCAACATCTCCCCACTCACCAAAATGTGCCAGGGCAGCCATGCTGCGAAGTGAGAAGCTGTCAGGAGAGTTCATGTTCATGCTGCTCTTGCTGTCACCTTGAGACATACTTGCTATCTTTCTACCCTTCTTTTGGCAGCAGGAAAGGGGCTATAAACAGAGGGACACTGAAAGTTCTCTGGTGGCTTAAAGTAGGTTTTAAGAGCGCATACATAATACTGTGCTGATGCATTTTGATGGGAAAAAGGATTCCAATGTGGGACAGTGTGAACTCTGGCATTTGGGGATTATTGAATGTTTATGACCACAGCACGTGGTCCACAGACATGGTGTTCCTTCCTCAGCAATTGCTAAAACTCAAGGGTTAAGGAAGTGAGAAAATGATCCAAACTGAATGCAAACGTTTGTTTCCAGCCTGAAACACTTCCCTTCACACGCATGTCTCTAATGCATGTGACCACCCCTCTTATGCTCTATTATATCACTGCTCTATGCCTGCCTATTAGCTCTTCTGTGCTTTTGAGATGTTGACACCCACCTCTACTTTGCAAGCGTCGCTGACCTCTTTCACCGTTCTGCTGCATTTCTCAGCAAGCACCTTGTGTGCTTCCTCCCATGCACCTGGGGGCTTCCTTGTGGGTATATTATCCGTTAGCTCCCTGACCTTCAAACCTCGATTTAAAACTACCCTTCTGTAACACTAGAAACAGTGAAGTGATTAGGCTGTTTACAATACTGAGATTATTGTCTGTCCTGTTCCTAATTTCTTTGTCATGCCTATTCATTTCACCTGCCTATTGATTTTTGGCTTATTTGTAAATGGTCAAGGTGGGGATTGTCTGCCTGTTGTCTGTGCCTGAATGCTCAGTGCTAGAGATAGGAGGTCCGTGCTGTGATTTGATAGCACTATACAAATACAGAGAAATGTTAAAAATAAGTCCCATAATAGGAGAAGACTCACAGGAAAATCATACAGTAGTAGTGATAGAATGTTTCTCACAGTTTCCCTGCTAGGGAACAGAAGCATCACTATCACAAAGAAACTTTTTGGATGTAAGCATATGAGCAGTATTTCTTGTTTTTACTGTTGCTGACCAGGCTTGTTGTTTTTAGAGGGTTTGGGATGGTTTTTGTTTGTTTATTTTTTCTGCTTCCTGCTGCTTTGCATTGGTTCATTTAGTTTTGCATGTATGTATTTGAATATTGTGCGTATCGTGTCACCTCATGCCTCCCACAGTGAGGTGGGTGGTAAAATTCCTGCTAGCTCGACAAGCATGGGTACCAGCAATTGTACGTTTAAGTTGATCTGAGTTGCTATGCAGTGCTATTTAGTTTGAACTCAGACACCCAGGGTTCAACTTTGAGATCTCATGCTATCTGAGGTATTTAGCAGGGTTAGCAGCATCTATGGAGATAATGTCCTCTTGACCAGCAGCTCAATGCCAGACAGGATACAGTAGGGCATCTCTAAAGACAGCAGACAGCAGTGTTTGGGCATCTGTGCCCTTAATGAAGCTGAACTACATAACACTCCTTGGCTATAGGCACAAGACCGTATCAGAATTGCTTTGAGGGTTTCACTAGGTGCTTATTTGATTTCAATTTTCCCATGAGACAACGTGTACCGTGTATTTCCTTTAGATAGTAATACTTTATGTTTCTGTTTTTTCAAAGTCAAATGTTTGCAAAGGTTATCCAGATATACTTTCCAATCGCTCTTTGGTAATTCACCTAAGCGTATCTGGCACCTTGGGTAGGACACCTTGTGGTCTTCTAAGGTCAATGGTGTTATGTATGTTGGGTTTTTTTTCCCTTCGGTGGCAAAGCCCTTTGTTTGTCAGAAAACTTCTGTAAATGTCATAAATTTTAATATTACCATTTCAATACAGTGGAACTCTCACTAAAATTAGTCAGCTAATTTTGAGCAATTTAAACATTTATGTAGGACTTAAGAGTTTATTTCTAAATTAAAAAAACCCCGAACCCCAAAACCTCCAAGGTTACCTATCAATGAATTTTAAATTTTCTTAAAGGTAGAAGATTTGAACACCAGAATCACAACTGCAGATTTCATCATTCCAAAGATTTCTAGGGATAGTGATTTATCTGTAAGTGCTGAACACAAACAGTCAGCCAAACAACCCAGCTTGAGGACAAGGCCTTCTCTGACATTGCTTATCTTCCAGAACATTTCTTGGTTAGCTTCTGGGTTAAATGGTGTGTAGTAAAAGCTGACCATGAACCTAAGGTAATAGATTTTATCCAATGAAAAGTAATAGGCTTTATTAAGTTTTGTGACATTCTTGTTCTCTAAATCAGTCATTTACTTTCATTCAGAGAGTTATTTAATTCCTACCAGGGACCAAGGTTACTTTACTGAAACAGAATTTCCTTGCGCCATTCCTGAGATCTGCTTGACTGACTTGAGATCCTTAGAGATGTGCTAAATTATCAAAAATGCTAATAAATAAGAAAGTAAAAGCCTTGCTGTGAGTAGAGACATAGGAATAATGCATGCTAGCATCTGTGTCTCCAAACACCACAGATTAATGTATCCAATTTAAGTGGTAATGGGTGATTCATACTAGAGCATAAAAAAGAATCTCCTTTTCTGTGATGTGATGGATCTGTAGTTTATGTATAACTTACATTTGAAGTATAAGTTGAACTTCTAGGCTTTGAGTGCTGTAGATAAGAAGTCCATGGGGCAGCAGGAGCTCAGATCCCTGGAAAAACCTCCCAGCCTGTATTCCCATTCAGTGACCTCTGTGCTGTACCTGATGCTTAATGTAAACATTTACAGTATAATCACTGAGTAGGTATTTGTGCTTAAGATCTTGATTCTTGCTCATTGGTGCAATCAGTCTGCAGGGGCTTTGGAACTAGATGATCTTTAAGGTCCCTTCCAACCCAAACTATTCTATGATTCTGTGATTCACCATAGGAGCCCAGTATTTAGATGACCTCAGGAGAATGAAAGTAAAGATTTGTATGTGCGGAGTTACACTAGCTTCATATTTATGGATTAAAAGAAGTTTGGGGGGAAGTTTATTTGCTGTTTATTTACCCAAGGAAAGGCAACTACCCAGAGCTCGCCAAAGGTGAGCACATTGCATTTGTGTGATGCTACAGAAGGGCAAACTGCCGTGAAATGAGCAGGGGAGCATTTGGTATGGTTTGGGCAATAGTAGGAAATGGATAGCTTCTCTTTCACCCCATCGCAACCAGCGCTGCTGCATTTCACTTTCTATCAAAACCATGCTGCATTTTCCCTGAGGAACACGACTGCTCCTTTCTCACTCTGTTTTTATTCCTCTCAAGCTCCATTTTGTGTACCTTCTTTAGAAAGCAGGACCTTTTCTCAGGTGCCACATTGCTGCCACTAAAATCCTGTCATTTTTTTATATGTTGTTTCCCTCCACCATTCTTTTGGATATTCTGTTTTACAGTTGGTTATGAGACCTGTCTGCTTTTATAACTGAGTAGCTATGAAAGTTACACCAGAACAAGGAAAAAAGAAACCCCCCTCCTGTGGAGCAGAGCACGAGCACTGCGTAGGCTAGATCTGCTGAAACCAGAATCAAACCGAAGCTGGTCAGGACTGAGCCTTGGTGGGGCAGCCCAGCAAAACCAGCATAGTCCCGCTTTTCTGGCTGCTGGTTAATTAGCTGTTTGTATGGTGTTTTTGGCTCTGACTACATACAGCTGTACAAAAAGTACCAAATCAGCAGAGGTGTGTTTGTTCAAAACCATTTTGCAGTTCTGTTCCCAAGACTGTTGTACAAAGCAGGAAGCTGGCTCCCTTCCCATGGGTATTTGCCCTTTCTCAGCTACTTTTTTTCAGCTGGAATATGGCAATTTCAGGTTCCCTAATGCAGCTTAAGAGGACTGGCATTACAAATTCCTTTCATAACTCTTCAGGTTATTGTGCGTGCCGGGTGCACCTGCAGCAGTTCTTCTGGGGGCTGAGTACTCTTCCAACAGTCTTCAATAAAACTGTGCTTGGGAGACTTTGCTTTGAAAGGCAATAATACCAATCTTTTTCTGAGAGAGCTATGCACATTTTTTGAATGTGCAGCCTTTTTCATTTTTACCTCTCAATACTTTTCTTTCTGGCCATTCAGGTTGTCACCTTTTTAGAGCTTAGACTGCTAAAAAGAAACAAGGTTCCTTGGAGCTGCTGAGTAAAGAATAATTTTGAAAACTACACCAAAATTAGTTTTGCTGCTTTGCTTCTGGAGGATGCTTAATGGAGCAGTAGTGTGCTCTGCTGGTTTATGCCAGTGTCAGTTCTGACAGGCCAAGTCCTGTTCCAGAAACACACAAATCAACAGATAGGCATAAGTGATCAAAAATACGAAGTTGCATCTAATTTTGGGTTTTTTTGTCGTACTTCTTGGAGTCATCTTTTTGTCCATGCTTTGAAAGCCGTAAAACTGCATGTGCACATTGGGCTTGTATAAGTCTTAAGCATCTACGTATTCTCAGTGTGACTGCAGATCTTCTGCGGTTTGAAGGCTTGTTTTAGGCAAAAAAAGTTTTGAAATAAAGTAAATGTCTTCAAAGATACGTTCCTAGACCTTTTCCTATTTTTATTTACTCTCAGCTCGCTGCTTCAGTAAAGCACCTCACCATGTGTTTTACTTTAAGCACAAGCTTAACGTCACATGCTATTTAAGCCCTTTGCTAAACAGGGGACACTTTCCTGATTCAGTCCTAGGGCACGGTCTGTATTTCTTACTGGCTGAAACCAGCAGAAACTCCTGATGAGATCAGCCTGCTGCCCAAAATTCAACCATACTGCCTCTGCTCCTTGAGTTTTGTCTTCATTAAAAGGCTGATCTTACCTGTGATTGTTACAGATCAGGGCGAGGATGGAAGTTTTCCATGTCTGCTTTCTGCCTTCAGTCTCCGGTTGTCTGAAGTGAACCTTTATTTCATAAATCCTGTTGGAGAGCTGCAGCCTTCTTCGGAAACATTGGTGATTGCTGTGTGAGGTGATTGCCATGCAGCTGTGCCTGGGAATTTTCATGCTGGCTGTCTGTTTCATTTGAGGCTTGACTGATGTTTGTATACAGATGAATAACAAACCAGTCTACAGGACTCATGGCATTCACAAATATAAAATATTAGAGTGTGGTGAATAATTTTCTGGGCAAGGGGAGGAAAGGAATTTTGCCAATTAGTTGAAAAATAGACCTGTACTCAAATTATTAATAAATTCAGAGGAAATTTTGCTAATGGTCTTCATTAAACAAAAACTAAGAGCTTTTTTTTAAGAAATATTACCTGTCGATGTTAGGTCTAGATTCATTCACAAAGGGTTTAGGCACAGTTGCCAAAACGGAGGAGGCAGCAGTAACTACATTGTTAGCCCTGTACGTAGGACACTGATGTGGGATGCAGGTGACTGAGGTTGTGATGTTACCTGGAGCGTAAGTGAAAGATTAGTGTGCATCCCTCTCCCAAGGCAGTGCCATAGACACAGAGTTACAGAGTTATTCCCTGCTCTCTCTTTGACACCATCAACATATAATAATTATCTGCAAAGTCAGACAGCATCAGAAAGATAAAATGCAGGGAAACAGGAATGTCCAGCAACCTTATGGTTAAGCAATATATGGCTTATCTGCTGTTATTTCTTATCGTAGCAGTTATGTAAATTTTAAATGGTATTCAGTAGCCTCTGGTTCCCATGGATTTTGAGATTGTTTGTGGAATAAGAGATGTGTTACCCACATGCTTTGAGAAACCAGAATGTGGTAGGCATTAAAAATATGAAAAGGTATCATGTCCCCTTCCCAGCATGGGTGTAACAAATCATGCCCAGTTGTCTTGAGAATCTGGATTTGGGTTTTATTGGCATCCCTAACAATAAAAATAAACCATTTTTTCATTGATTAAAAAAGTCTAATTCTATTTATTAAATATCTTTAATACTAAATCAACTTTTTCTTCTATATCTTCTTCCATTTGAAATCAGTTCTCTCCAGCAGTTTGCTGCCCTGTTCGCCCGAAGAGGATTAGGCAACCTTGTGATTGCTCTGCTTCCACAAACATTTCTGCCTTTTTGGGCCCTGCACCTTGATGGGTGCCAGTCAGGGTTAGCCATCCCAGGGACTCTGTGTTTCAGCCTGTCTTACAGTCTCGTATAGATCCATGCAAAATTATATTTATGGCTCTTTTTTAGAAGTTAGTTTCAATATTGTGAAGCAGAAGTGATAATGGAAATTATTAATATGACCACACTTTTTTAGGATGCTTATCTGGTGAAGTCACTTTGCATTGGCGGCAGTTTTATACTTTTTAGCAAGAGACAGACCCCTCCTTTTCAGAGGTAGTAAAGGGAGTAAAGTAGTGAAAGGAAATATTATACATATTTTATGGAAGGGGAAGTGAAGCATGGAGACTTACCTCTGTGCCATCACTGACGATATTCTCTGTGTTTCCCCTAACAAGGTCTTACTGCTTCTTTTAAAAAGTAAGAAATTGCATGTTTGTCGGACTCTGCCCAAGGAGCATAAGTAAATGCCACGTGAAGGTTACATGATTATTTTCTTGCTCAGATAGTAAAATATCACGCTGTGATAAAGACCTGTATGCATTTCCATTTGCAGTGTCTGATTATTTACTGATAAAAGTCTGAACAAGTTGAGCGACTTGGTTCCAGTTGCTTTCAATAATACCCCCCTTGTCAGCACTAAAGGAAGGTGTTTTAATTCCTTTAAAAAAGTATTTAGCTTCTCAAAGCAAACAGTGGCAGCTTGTACAGCCAGGCACTAACACCACTGTTGGAGGCTTTTGCTTGGAGGAGGGTGCCCATTGCAGCCTCTTTCCTTTGGGGAGCTGGGGACTGGTGTGCTGGCCGGCTGTGGGGTGTGCCATGAGCAGGGCGATGGTTATCGGGAAGCCTCACAGACAGTCAGAGGTGCAAAGGTGGTATTTCCCTTCTTGTTTTTTTCCTCTTCATATGCTGAAATTTTAGCACATATATGAATATTCTAAAGAGACTAGAAATATAATTGCTACAGAACAAAGTAAGCTACAGCTTACAGGAGTCACAAATGCCTGCTCTTTTCCAAGTTATTCAAATAGGGTAGTTGCAAAGAAGTTAAACATTTACTCAGATTTCAGAAGAATTCTCATTTGTGTCTTGGAGAGTCATTGACATTTACCTGGTAGTAATTTTTGAAATTATTTTTAAAAGCTGTTACAGAACCTGAACGTTTTGTAAAAAATCAAGTTTCTTTCCATAATGGTGGCAGATGAAACTCGAAACAGGATCCAAATATACCTTAAAGACTTAAACATTGGGAGGCCTATGCTGCCTGCAGAAATGAACATGCTACCAACCCCTCAGCTAAGCGTCAGCCTCCTTTCTGCCAGGAGCACCGCAGTGACCAGGACCACAGGAACAGTCCTTGTTTTGAGGCATATCAGTGTTATAGCTGACTGTTTTGCAGTATGATTCATGCACTATATCTTTATGTAAAAACTGTATTTTAATTAGGAATACTGTGTTTCTCATAGTTTCCAAAGATCTGTGAATGGAAGTGACATGGTGAGGAGGGCAGGATGAAGAATAGCCTTGAATTTGAATTTACACCAGGAAGGGAAGGAATAGAGTTTAGCCCCCACCTCTGTCAAGCTATTGGGTTTTTGCTGGTACTTGTGTCCAGTTTTTAACTGCTCTTTCAGGACATGTCTTTGCCAGTTCCCACTGGAGCTGACAGGTTTTTTTATGTAATATTTTACCTGGTCATTTGAATTATTTTGTATGTAGACCAAAGCATCACGTACTTGTTGGAGGGAAAAAAACCCCACACACTCTTTTCATTTTTCACTTTCACCTCTGGATTTAAACAGCAGAAGTAGGAATACCATTGGCAAATTATTTTCTCAAGCCTTCAGCGACCTACTCCCTGAAGCTGCATAAAATAGCTTATTTATTTAGGTATTTCTCATTTACCACACAAATCACAGATGTATATGTATATAGTTTTTGCATTTAGATTGAAACAGCACAGCTGTGTGTTGCAGGTTAAGTCTCATATGGTGAAGTGTAAAACAGGATGTGTCATTGAAATACCAGTTAATCTGTTTTTCCCAGACCTATAATGTGTTCGAGAATATAATGCTCTTTTGTTGAAGTAATTCCCCGTAAGAATTTAAAAAGGATGTAAGATTTTTGTCTCCATGTAGAATGTTCAGCTGGCATCTTGCCGTGTTATTAAATACGGATTAGGAATAGCATTGAGGTATTTAAACATAATTCTTGTAACAGGATAAATAGCTAATAGCATTTGGTTTGCTGCTTGTGTGCTTGTGACCCGGTAATGTTCCCATTAACACAAACAGACAGCACAAACTCTGTAGGCAGAATTCACAGGAGAAGGAAATTCATTTTTGAACTAGTTGGTATAAGACTAAAGCCAGTGATCTGCAACTGGGCGGCATCTCCCAGCTCCAATTTTCACCTGTGTTCAGTTAAAAGGCTCTTGGTTTTCTTAGACTACTGGCAGGTTTTTGAAAATAATCTCAAATCTTAAAATTAAAGAATGGATAAGGATTAGGGGGAGTGATCTTTTTGAGGGCTGTGTGTTTTTATTAATTAGACAATGTATTTCTGTTCTGATTAAAGTGGATGATGACATCCCTTCTCCTCACTTCAGGGGGAGTGGAGTGGGGGCACCTCTGCAGCCATTCCGCTTTCCCCTTTGCCTCTGTGTAAAGCCTTCTCTTCTGAATAAACCACTTTATTTTATTTTATTTTTACAAGCAGGGGAGATTTTGTCACACTTCCCGTTAAAATAAAATGTCTTCCGTTTTGGAGGAGTGGCAATGATTACTTACGTTGCTTTGAAAAGTCTCAGTCACTGTTCATGAATACTACACATATAATTCATTATCATCATGTACTAAAAAAGTAAACACATAGCAATGACTGAAAGTAATGCTATTTTGAATGAAACGTAAAACAAGTGTAATTCATGCAATATGACAACTACTTGTGTAGCAGAATGATATTCCTAAATTGGTCAAAATTAATTTAAACCCTACTAAATTGTAGGTAAAGTTTTTCAGTCTTTGCTAGCCACAAGTTAATTTTCCTATTTATTTTTACATTTAATTTGCCTTGCTTTGCCTCTGTTCTCCTTGCTGTGCACAGTTCCTGGAAGCTTGTTTGTCACCATCATCTTAAGTAAGCCTTGTAAAATAATGAGATAAGTAAGTAATGCATTGATAAGTATGAAGGGATAAAGTACTATCTGTTGAAATAATTTTCCAAGCTGTTTTAGGAATAAACTGTCACAAAAGGTTACTATATTCATATATTGCTGGGGGCTAGACATCTAAAAACAGTTGAAAGGACATTTACTTTTCCTTAAAGCATTTAGTATCTGGCCAAGAAAAGACTGTGCATGATTGCTGCACTACGACTTGGAGATGGAAATCTGGGAAAATACTGAATTTTGCCCAGCTCTCTACCAGGGCTTGCTGCTCCCCGTCTCTTGGAGCCCGGCTGCACGAGATGTGGCACGGGAAGCACCGCAGGCTGCTTCCCGGGTGGGCAGCCCTGAGCGACAGGAGCGTGAGACAAAGATCTCCCCACAAAGCTGAAGCTACCCCAGGGAAGCCTCTTTCTGATGCCCCCCAAATGCTGGTGCTGCTACAGAAGCATCTGATTTCCCTTTCCCCCTCCTTGCAACACAGCGTG